>NC_054376.1:31597993-32197993 GCF_017654675.1 Xenopus laevis
GTGTCTGACATCACACTATCCTAATTACAGCTTCTGGCACTCATTTTAACCCTTTCCTGCTCTACTAACTCCCTTAGTGATCATAAGAGATCATTATTTTAGAACAGATATTGGTTGTTTCTGATAGAATCAATAAACCTTGTTGGTGCCAAGGAAATTCTTTGGCCAGAGTCAAAAGTCTCCTGAGAGAGTACTGTCTTCAGCAGTTTCAGTATTTGTGAGTAAGACATCTAGCCTAGGGTATGAGAGATGAGAGGGCTGGAAAACTGCTGGAACCCATAACCACTGAGCTTTTAACTGGTTTCTTGCACATGGAAGTTCCCAAATGTATGTAATGTATACAAGTGTTATAGACAGGGTCTCTTGTTTGTTTGAACCCCTAACAATACGCCTATCTATATCCCACAGTGACAGGCAGCCCTGGAAAATATAAGCACCAAAGCAACAGGGACAGATGTGAATGACCAAAAGCCTCACCTGCTGAAGTCCAGAACCGCTAAAGTACCAAAGAGTCGAAGATCCGAAGAGTTGAAGTCCCGAAGAGTCAAAGTCCCCCAAAGTCGAAGTCCTGAAGACCCGAAGTCCCGAAGAGCCAAAGTCCCTTAGTCCTGAGAAGCCGAAGTCTCGAAGAGCCAAAGTCCCGAACAGCCGACGTCCCGAAAGTCCAGAAGAGCTGATGTCACGAAGTGCTGAAGTCCCGAAGAGCCAAAGTCCCGAACTGCCAAAGTCCCAAAGAGTCAAAGATCCGAAGAGTTGAAGTCCCCCGAAGTCCCGAAGAGTCAAAGTCCTGAAGAGCCAAAGTCCCGAGGAGCCAAAGTCCCGAGGAGCCGAAGTCCGGAAGAGCCAAAGTCCCGGACAGCCGAAGTCCCGAAAGTCCAGAAGAGCTGAAGTCCTGAAGAGCCAAAGTCCCGAACAGCTGAAGTCCCGAAGAGCTGACGTCTTTCGTGAAAGATCCTTCGTTAAAGATTCAGCCGGATGCCTAATTTGCATATGCAAATTATAGGTGGGAAAGGAAAAAGTGGAACAAGAATGTTTTACTTCTTTATTTTGAGACAAAAAGTCACGTGATTTCCCTTCTCACACCTAATTTACATATGCAAATTCTGATTTGGTTCGGTCACACACAAGGATTCGGCCGAATCCGAATCCTACTAATAAAGGCCAAATCCTATGCACATTGCACAATTCTATGCATCTCTAGTCTCTCCTAGTGGAGGGGGCTCGTTTGTGCCATGTCATTTTTTGGAAAAGGTCAGAATATATACAGTAAACCACAAATCAAGGCATCAGTCACCATACTGCTTGCTAGACTCTGAGTAACTGATGAGGATTGTGGGGTATGACTCTCAGTATAATTTCTCCAGCTGCTGCTTGATACTCGGTAGTACAGATTTTATTTCTTGGCATTTACATTACAATGCCGCAATTAAGGTTGCCTTTCAGTAAAAATACGTTTTTTTTAATCCCCACTGCATTCATTTAAACACAATGCTGTAAACCCATTATCCAGAAAGCTCCTTTTTCTCTGTAATAATAAAACAGTACCTTGCACTTGATCCTAACTAAGATATAATGTAATAAAATTCTCAAAGAGAAAAAATTTGCGCACAAATAAGAGTAAAAATTTCCTGTTGCATTATAATATTTTTCATTAGGCTTTTAATTCATTGCGAATCTCAACTGCGCATTTCGAACATTTAAGACGTGCTTGAAAGTGGCGTAAACTTTTGAAGCAAGCGGTACAACTTTTTATTACATAAACCCTCTATAGCAAAATCGAAAATTCATGACCGATATCCTACTGTTAGTTGAGGGGCAAAGAATTTGCCAAATGTTCGCAAAGTCAAAATTGTTAGAAATGTGAATATTTATTCGCATTGTGAACAATTTTTCCATTTGCAACCTACAGTTAGTTCCATAAATCTTTGGACAGAGACAACTTTTTTCTAATTTTGGTTCTGTACATTACCACAATGAATTTTAAATGAAACAACTCAGATGCAGTTGAACTGCAGACTTTCAGCTTTAATTCAGTGGGTTGAACAAAAAGATTGCATAAAAATGTGAGAGTCTTTTTTCTACCCATTGTGCCTATTAATGTTACTGAGCTGGCAGCAGCAGCAAGGGAAATAAGGTTCTGGGGTGATTATACAAATGGCCTGTAGATGTCACTGTGCTCAAGACTTATACTGTGCATACATTCTATACAGCTGGTGGTGTTAGCGTTGCTTACTGTTGTGTAATGGCTGCATGAATCTGCTAATAAAGCACTGTTATACACTACTCATCCTCGGCTACCAAAACATAACAGGTGCCCTGTAACTTATATCTGACATAGAGCAGGCCAATGTGTATTGCACCCATGTGTGCAAATAATTTGCACCCATAAAATTGTGTACAGTTTAGGAGCATGAAAATATAAAACTGTGCTGTGCCCACTACATACATTTCTTTGGAGGACCCTAAAGTAGGTCATCGAGCAACTCAGCAAGAAGTAAAAAAAAGGAAAACCTTTGTATTGGTGTTTTTTTAGAACTAACTCCTAATGATATTATCATATAATACACAAAAGCCATGAATATCCTGTAAATTATATCCTTATAAACGGTGAGTAGTGATGTCATCAGTTATAAACGGTGAGTAGTGATGTCATTTCTGTCACATGACTCACTAAAATGTGTGTATTATAATAAATAAAGTACCCCCAGTTGTAAAATATGAGGATATTAGAAGTAACCTCGGAGATCCATGACCTGTATAAAAACACTCGGCCTTCGGCCTCGTACTTTTATATGGTCATGAAACTCCTCGGTAACTTATAATATCCTTATATTTTACAAGAGGGGGTACTTTATTCACTATATATCACCTGCCCAATGTAGCATTCAGTATTAATAATGCCCAGTGCACATTTGGTTGTTTCCAGCACCTTGTAAGCTTCACCCAGTACAAAAGAATCAAATAAGAGATGTCGGTAGATCAAGGTATCTCTAATCTAGTTTTATTCCACATGGCATATGCCCATGCAACATCATAGCTCAGCTCAATGCACTTTCTTACATGCATGTACAGAAATGATTCTAGTGTTTTAGTGTACCTTTAAGTTTGGGGCACATTGGTTTTTTTTTATAGCAGCCATCCCCTGTAACTTGCTGCTGCATTCTTTCCACTAAAAGCAGTGGAACGCCCCCACAGTAGCTTTATGATTGGTATTAAGCATCCATAAATGCCCCATCACATAGTTTGCAATTGCTGTAGTTCAGTTGTATTAATTACCACTAAATGCAGTAGTAATGTTAGGATGGTAAAGGTTTTTTTTAAGACATTATCTTGATGCAAAAATCCAGAACAGAAAGAGAACCAGATAAACAGCACCCTCCACTGGCCATAAGGCAATATTGCATATATGTTCAGATTCATTTATCAGATCCAAAGGAATAAGCGTTGCTTTGGACACACATTCTCAGGGCTGATCCTATCAAATGTGGGGCTCAATTGGGATCATGTTGGCGGGGCCTCCTAGACAAAGTGTTGCTGGCTACTGACACCAAGTATTTAGGAAAATAAGGGCATACAGGCACAAGATAGAAAGGAAAGGGGCACACAGGGTAAGAGAGAGAAGGAGGAAATTGGAGTGGACAGAGCCAATCAGTTTGGGGCAGACGAGGCCTTTCAGCTTGGGAGTGGGCTTGGTTGGATTGGGGGCAGACAGGGCCTATCAGGGTTGGAGGAAGGTTGGGCCTATGAGAGCTGGGGGTGAGCTAGGCCTATGGAGTTGGGTGACGGGCTAGCCTATCAGAGTTGGAGGTGGGCTGGGCCTATGGATTTGGGGATGGGCTGGACCCTCAGAGGTATGTGCTGGGGGAGTTCTTATCTGTGCTGCCCTCTGGTGCAGGGCCCCCACAGGCATGGGGCCCAGTGGGTCCAATATTTTGGTAGCTTAAGGTACAAAATGTCTCAATGTCCTTAATATACTGATAATGGGTTGAGTGCAGAGGGCCTCTTGTATTTGCTTATATGAATTTTGTGGTCACAACCTCATTGCACCCCCGCTTAATGTTTTTAAAAATTAGTAGTGAGCACAACTTTCCCTTGTTTATCATTGGTTAATAATAACAGATGGGCAGCTTCAAATATAATGATAATTACAGATGGGGCTGGAAAACGTCAGGCCGAGAATCAGCCCCTATGCTGGCATTAGCCTCCTGTCCTGCCTATTAGGGATGTAGCGAACTGCCGATTTGGTGTTCGCGAACGCCGTTCGCGAACACCGGCAAAAAATGCGAACGTTCGCGAACAGTTCGCGAACTTCGAACACCCCCTAAAATCGTTCGATTCGAACGATCGAAGGATTTTAATCGTTCGATCGAAGGATTTTCATTCGAATCGAACGATCGAAGCCATTCGATCGAATGATTTTCATTCGATCGAATGCTTACAATCGTTCGAACGAATGGAAATCGTTCGATTTTTAGCGGTCGAAGGAATTCGAATGGTCGAATGGTCGAACGATCGAACGCGAACTCAAAATGCGAACGTTCCCAAACGTTCGCGAACATTCGGCGGACGCGAACGGTCGAAGTTCGCACGAACTAGTTCGCGGGCGAACAGTTCGCTACATCCCTACTGCCTATACCTGGAACAATTGTGCCTACACCTCAGAATGCAGTGCTACTACCAGTATATACCTGGTGCCACTAGGTGTATGGCCCAAAAACTGTCTGAACAATTGTGCCGGCCTGGGTGAAGGCACATGCAGCTGATTTTGGCACAAGACCTCCTGTGTTTCTTCCCTGAAAAACATGTGTGTTTGCCTGCAACCGGGTTGATAAAATTATGATCATCAGATGGTTCCAAATTTATCACAGTCATACCACCTACCTCCCTTGTAGGTAAGTTCCTATAGGGGGTGTATTTATCAAAGAGTGAAGTTAGAGATCGCCACAGTCCTCTAGAGTGAAATTCCGCCACTCTCCATTCATTTCTATGGGATTTTAAAAGAGTATTTATCAATGGGTGAAAGTGAAAGTTCATCCTTTGATAAATACGCCTTTCAAAATCCCATAGAAATGAATGGAGAGTGGCGGAATTTCATTCTAGAGGACTG
Source organism: Xenopus laevis (assembly GCF_017654675.1). Classification (NCBI taxonomy): domain Eukaryota; kingdom Metazoa; phylum Chordata; class Amphibia; order Anura; family Pipidae; genus Xenopus; species Xenopus laevis. The sequence continues at coordinate 31,603,101 of NC_054376.1, forward strand.
TGGCGATCTCTAACTTCACTCTTTGATAAATAATGTACCCCAAGGCAATGCATAAACTGTTGTCCATGTTCTATCCCAGTATCCCCATTAACAACAGGTCTTATCCTTTAAACACAGTCATAGCAGCATCCCCGATAAACTACAATAGCAATAGTATCATCACTTTTATTAACAAGCATGTTATTGCTATAGCACCTCTAGTATTCTACAGATACAAGGCAGCTCCCACTCCTATATGTGTGTGTGTGTGTGTATATATATATATATATATATATATATATATATATCGATCGAACGATAATTTCTAATATGCAGAGAAGAAATCATTTATCTCTTGAAGGATCTAGATGAACCCAGAGTTTATAATTCACATACAGGTTGGTTAATCTCAGGGCCACATAATCCTGAGCAGCTGCTGCTTATTCACTATTAAAGGGGGATGTTTACCTTTACATTAACTTTTAGTATGATGTAGAGAGTGATATTCCGAGACCATCTGCAATTGGTTTTCATTTTTTATCATTTGTGTTTTATAAGTTGTTTGGCTTTTTATTTAGCAGCTCTCCAGTTTGCAATTTCAGCAATCTGGTTCCTAGGGTCCAAATTACCCTAGCAACCATACACTGATTTAAATAATGATTAGGATAGGACCTGAATAGAAAGCTGAGTAGTATAAAGTAGCAATAATAATCAATGTGTAGCCTTGCAGAGCATTTGTTTTTTAGATGGGGTCGGTGACCCCCATTTGAAAGCTGGAAAGAATCAGAAGAAGAAGGCAAATAATTCAAAAACTACAAAAAATAAAGAATGAAGACCAATTAAAAAGTTGCTAAGAACTGACCATTCTATAACATACTAAAAGGTAACTGAACGATGAACTACCCCATTAACACTTTCAGCAGAAATAGAGCACAAATAAGGGAACTTTCTAAAGCCAAGAAATGTTGTATCACAGAAATAGGGCCATTGTGTACCTCTTCTGTAAACAGAAAGCTTTGTCTCAGTGCTAATTACATATAGGTGTGCTGGGAACGAGCTATTCTGGGAAAGGCAAGCCTGATACCTGTCTCTCCATAACACAAGAGCAGGGCTAATGGCAGCACACACCCAGCACCGTATTATAATTTACTGATTGCAGGGTTGCATGTAGTTCACTCCTTGGGCCAATAATCCAGGCTCTCATAAGCTATGGGTCCTTATGCTGTTTAGGGTGGGTCTCTGTGATCACTTTTAATAATACAAACTTTCTTCCAACAATAGAAAATAGTCATTAAAGTTAGATGCAGAAACGGCTCGAAACCAAATCTTGGATTACAAATCGAATTTCCTGACATTAACCTGCGCTTATTGATGGAGCAAAGTTTCCCAATAGGAAAGTGAATAATCAATATGTCAGTCCATATGTGGATACTGAATGTACTCCTTGTGCTAAATCTACTTCATCCTGTACTGGCCATTCCTACGACCCCATTGCTTATATTCCCACACTTCCATTATTCACATATATGTCATAAATTCTACCCAGTCTTTCCTACACACCTAAACTCTTTGGGGCAGATTTATCAAGGGTCGAAGTAAATTCGAGGGAATTTTCGAAATAAAAAAATACGAAATTCCTAGTAATTTTTGTTGGATACTTCGACCATCGACTAGAATACTACGACTTCATCTTTGAATTAGATTTGAAGTAAAAACTTTCAACTATTCGATAATCAAAGTATTGCTTCTTTAAAAAAATTTCTTTAAAATACTTCGCCAAATTAAACCTGATGAAGTGTAATGTTAGCCTATGGGGACCTTCTAGAGCATTTTTCTATGTTTTTGGAAGTAAAATCATTCGATCGATCGATGAAATCCTTCGAATCGTTAGATTTTACTTCGACCGCAGGATACCCAAATTCGATGAAAAAAACTTCGACTTCGACATTCGAAGTCGAAGTATTTCAATTCGATGGTCGAATTTCGAAGTATTTTTAACTTCGGAATTCGACCCTTGATAAATCTGCCCCTACTAGGGATGTAGCGAACCGCCGAGTATGTGTTCGCGAACGCCGTTCGCGAACACCGGCAAAAAATGCGAACAGTTCGCGAACTGTTCGCGAACTTCGAACATCCGAAAATCGTTCGATTCGAACGATCGAAAATCGTTCGATTTTAGCGATCGAATGGTCGAATGATTTTGACGCGAACGCCTATTGGCGAACGTCGCGCGACGTTCGCGAACTTGCGGCGGACGCGAACAGTCGAAGTTCGCGCAAACTAGTTCGCCGGCGAACAGTTCGCTACATCCCTAGCCCCTACGTGTGTCACACATTCTCACCATTCTGCTCTAATGTTCTCCCATATATTTTCAGCAATCTTCCCAGTATATTCTAACACATAGGGGTTTTATTAAAGTCTAATTTTTTTCTGGTTGGATTTTTAAAGGGGAAAAACTATTTTTTTTCTATAAAAAAATTTGAGATTTATTAAATCCCGATGGTGTTAAAAGTCCGAATAAAAAAGTACTCCAATTCAGACAGGCAGCTCAACAATCTGAAGATTTCATGGTTTCGGGCGTCAAATCCAAAAAAGTCTCAGGTTTCAGGCGTCAAATCTAAAAACGTTGCAGTCTGCAGCGACAAATTATAAAAAATCATACAATTCAGATTTTTTCCTGATCTTATTCCTGAGTCTTTTCCCCGCACAAGAAATTTTCATGACAATGTATTGATAAATAGGGGGGAAAGTCAGTGTGGATTTGGTTGGAATGGTTTTTAGAAAATAGTGAGAAAATTTCGGATTTTGATATATAACCCCCCAACTGTGCCAGATTCAATTCGATGAGAAAAAACGTCTCATGTTTTATGACTCCATGAAAGTGTATGTGGAAATCTGACATTGAATTAGTATGTATGTTTTTCAAATCAAATTCAATATAGATTATTCTGTCTTTACTATTCTGACAATTTCTCCCACACATCTTCAATCATTCAGTAATAAATATTTTCCCCTTTCCTCTTTATTTCTTGATATACAGTATATTTTACTTACATTATGTGTTGCGCTATAATCTCTGGAGTTCATTTATAATTATTATAATTTACTGGTATACTGCATTTCCGTATTGTTTTTTATTCACATCAGTTCCTGTCCCAGATCAGGGTTTGTGAGCCCCTGGTGCTGCCCCCTTTCCCCCTGCAATAAACTTATCCTTGCTCTGGCCAGGATGATGGAGGGGACCAAATCTTTATTTATTTATTTTGAAAATATTTTATTTGATTTTCATGTTAAACAAGTGATAACAGTATGACAACAAATATTATGCAGATGAAGAAAGACATGTTGAAATCGATACAGTGGCATAGTATTAACCAAATCTTTAATATGGTTCAGTTGCACTCTTTATACTGGAAGCTTGCCTCATGGTAGCAACTGCAGTGCCCCTGTAGAGCTTACAATTTAAATTCCCCATATCATTTACACAACACAGGGAAAGCTCCAATGCAGTTTATTGCCAATAGATTCGCCACATGAAAGCTATAACACTATATTTATCCTCCAGAATGCTTTACCATACCTGAGTAAACAGCTCTAGGATCTCTTTCTGCTTGTTTAGGATAGCAGCTGCCATATTAGCTTGGTGTGACATCATTTCCTGCCTGAATCTCTCCCTGCTCACTCATAGCTCTGGGCTCAGATTACAGCAGGGAGCGGAGGAGGGAAAAGGGAGGGGAGAGGAGCAAACTGAGCATGCTCAAGCCTTAGCCCTGGAGGTTTATGCTGAAAACAGGAAGTCTGATACAGAAGTCCATGTGTACACAATAAAAGGAAAGAAATGCTGTGTTTCTTTTGACAGAAGACTCAGAACAGCATTAGTTTGAGGGTTTACTGGTGTATTCATATAGACCTTTCTGATAAAGCTTACTTAGTTTTGACCTTTCCTTCTCTTTAAGCATCCCAAAGTTTTAGAGTGTGGCAGGAACCCAGAGTACAGAAGGGAAGCCCTTGCAGACACAAGGAGAATGTACAAAATCTTTCTGAGGGGGTTTAGAAATAATGTTTGCTGGGGAACCAGCGGTTAAGTCCCTGGCAGCAGTGCTAACCATTGGGCTACCATGTCACCCTCTTATCTTAGTGTTTTCCTTTTCTTCTAATATACTTCTAGTCCAAAACCTGCCCACACAAACAGATAATTGAGTTGATTTCCTTGTGACTGACCTGCATTACTATAGTGTGAAGCCATTTTGAGGACATTTTTAAGGGAAATATGGGCTGTGTATGAGTCAGGAACCCATTGTGCCTAGCTGGCATTTCGATCACTGCTACTGGTATTGGCCAGCAATCAAAGCACCATGTTTGCCATAGCCCTTAGTATTTGGGGACCACACATTTGTATTCATTATTCTAAAAGTAGGACTCAATGACTGATCCTGTTCCTGTAGCTACACACTGGATTGAGCAAGTTGTGAGATAGCAGAGGCTCATGTACAGTTTATCTTGAGAGCCACGCCTGTCTACTGAACCCAGATCAGGGGAGTCAGTCATAGCTTACATATCTGAAATTAGTCTGGAGAGGCAATGGGAGAGCTTGTCACTATCACCCTGAAATGAGCAATTCCATGTGATATTATCTTCTTCAGTAGATAAATCCGTCTTACAACTTTATGAACGCTTAGTATATCCAAGCTTACTTTAATTAAGGGACAAATTAGTGATGTGCAGACAGACCCCCAGGTCGGTCAGGTTTGTGCGACCTCCTAGTGCCCCACTTCCGCTCGACTCTCTCCTTTTTATATACTGACGCTCCTATGTTTCCCCCGCCGCCTACTGTGACATCACAAATGGGTATATAAATAGCAGCACTCTGCAGGTTAGGGTCAGGTGCAGACTCTCTGGGGTCAAGTTTTTCTTGACCCGCACATCACTAGGACAAATGTATTTATTTTTCTGTTTTAGTGGCAAATATGGAAAATGTATACAGATCCTCCTAAGATTTTCTACAACCCATAATGCAAGCTGTGCTTTCTATTACATATTAGGGTCCTAATAGTAAATATCATACAGAATGCTTCCATCTTATGTTCCTACAGGAATCCAAAGGTTGACTGGAATGTATGTAGGAACATCACAGCCCACACTGAAGAGCCCATCCCATGGTGTCAAAACGTATTCACCGTGATTCAGTCTAAGGTTTCCATGGGATGCTGCTAGGAAAATCTTCTGAAGAACCAAGACAAACCCTCTTAGAAGATAAAGGGAAAGTTGTGCTCACCACTAATTGTTAAGGCTGAGACCATATTTGGAAGACACACCAGGAGATCTCCTGGCATGCTTGCCATTCTTCCCGGCTTGTCTCTTCCCAGCTGAAGGGGCGGAGGCGCGCACTAGTGCTGACATCACACGCATTGGCTAAGCAGGAAGTGGCGCTGGCGCCAGTTCGCTGGTGTTTGACGCTGAGCATCGGGACGCTCGCGTTTTGATGCAGAGCTTCATGACATCATCATTCAGTGCTGAATTTGAATTTTGGCCCTTGACACTTCTTGTCGCAGAAAGCCCGAGTCCGTCGGTAAACACCGGAATCCACAGGGGTTCCCTGTGCATCTGAGTGTGCCAGTTACTTTCAAGAGTTCATTACAATATTCATACAAAGGACAAGAGGTCCTCTGCAAGCTAGTAGTAGTAAGCTACGGGCATTAAGACATTTTGTGCATTAAGCTACCAAAAAATGTCCTCCCCGTTAAACATTGCACCAAATGATTTAAAAGTTAGCAGTGAGCACAACTTTCCCTTGTTTGTTATAGTTATACAGGAGCAGTGACCAGCTCCATGTTGTAGCTCCCACCCTCTCCAGCTACAGGCAGGTGATCCCAGTGGTGGCTAATAAAAGGGCAACCAAGTTTGGGGGTTTTAACCTTGAAAGCAAGAGAGTTGCAGGTAAAACTGAGTCCCTGTGTAAAATGTATAATGAAGCAATAGAATTCTTAATGAATCAGAGGCAAGTTAAGCGTAGGACTGGCCAGATATGGGATGACTTTGACGTAGTTGGCCATCTTAAATATATTGCAATATATGGACAAACAATCCCTGTTTTGTTTAAAGGGTAAGGCATTTTTCGGTAGCTGAAGGCACAAAATGTCTCAATGTCCTTCATATCTTGATAATGGGTGAGTGCAGAGGACTCTTGTATTTGTCTATACAAACCCTTAGAACCCATTGTATTCTACAATCATCATACCAGGCAAGTCATTTGGGCTTTAACACTGAACTCGGGATTCCCCCTCTGAGGTTAGAAGGGAAGAAATACATTTTGTTGTCAAACAGGGATCCTTCATACACTGAAAGGCCTCCATGTGAATCAGTGTTCCGGCTGAGCTGTGGGAGCTAGACAGAACGGGACAGATTTAGAGATGTACCACACCTCAGTTCAGGTCCAGGCAAACGCAAAATACCATTGCTATAGTCTGTAATTACATTCCAGGAAATTATGCAGACGGAAGCCTCCCTTTTCAAACACACGCAGATTAATCACTGCTTGGATGCAGGAAGGATAGCTGGTCCCCAGATACTCAAGCAAAACTGGAATGGTCATGGGCTTTTTGGAACTGATGCAACTGTCATGTGTCTGGTTTCTCTGGAAGTGATTACAGGCTGAGAGGGGTGTGTGTACCACTTAGTGGTCACGGAATGTGTAGTATCAGCTTCTAGTCACTGACTTGTGCTCGTGCTCTAACACTGGGAGAGATAAAACTGAAGAATCCAGTAACATTAGATATGTACATCCTTACTCAAACATAAGGAGAAGCTTAGAACTGGCATCGAAGTAGTAAATGAATCAATATATCCTATATCACTGATAGATACAGAAGACCATTAAAGAACATAATAAACAGACAGGATGTCCCATTTTAAGTCACAGGCTCGATATGAAATTAAGGTCTTACTTCCAGTAACTGAGAAATCCAGTTTTTCTCCCATGATAAAATCTGTCATTACAACACATTACCATGTGTTGAGCTGTGCCTAGTACGCCTCAACTTCCCTATCCCGTAATACCATAGGGAGACAAAAACCGACCAGGTCCTCTTCATTTCCATATCAGTCAAAGTTGACTTTCCACTCTATGCCAAAGACTGCCTGTCAAAAAACATAGCCCTTTTCCTATGACATACTACCCACTTACATGAAAAACCATAGGAAGACCTAACCACTTCTATCACCAGAGCTGTCAGTCACACAACCCTTTGCCTAGCCTCTATGGCAATTAGCCATTGCCCAAGCACTCCCATGATAAAATCTGTCATTACAACACATGGCCATGTGTTGAGCTGTGCCCCTTATCCCCTCTCCTACTCTTGTACAAATAAACCCTCCTGCTACAGGTATGAATTTATGCCTGAAGAAGGGGCATATGTCGCCTTGTAATATATAAGTGTGGGATCCATTATCCAGAAACCCATTATCCAGAAAGCTCCGAATTACAGGAATGCCATCTCCCATAGACTCAATTTCAATCAAATAAGCCAAACTTTTAAAATGGATTTGCTTTTACTCTGTAATAGAGGCTGCCTGAGTAAAACATACCGAAACCTCTGGGTTTCTACACATATTACAGTGTATGTGCAGAGACCCTGAGGTTTGGGTATGTTTTACTCAGACAGTCTCCCCTGTGTTAGTAAGTGGTCCTTTGATTCCCCTAGGCAGCTACAGTATTTCCCTTTTCCTGAGTCCATTGCAGTTCAAGGTTTGCCCAGTAGGTGGCCAAATGATTTTGGATAAAAGGAGAGCACACATGCTCAGGGCTCTTCCTGGATCACACCTTTCGGGGAAGTGGGCACAGGACTGGGTCTGAGCAGTTCCCAGGCCTGTTAGTTAAGTTCAATATAGTCAACATTGTTATAGTCGCTTTAGCAGTGAAAGGCAGGGCCAGGTTGTTTAGCCAGGCAGGTCAATGTCTCATTGAGAAGGACAGTGAGGTTAGTACCTTGCAGTAATCAGCCACCAGCACAGGGACACGAGTGGGCAGGGTCGGACTGGGGACCCCCATGTCCCCCTTGCGCATACATAAACAGCGCCCCATTGGCACGCATGTGCACACAGCGACCCTTCGGCACGCATACGCACAAGGCGCCCCTTCGGCGTGCATGCACACAAGGCACTGTGCGTCGCCAAAAATATATTTTTTTTTTAAAAAAAACACCGAACATTGGGAGAGGGGGGTCTGGCCCGGTGGGGCACGAGGGTCGGGGCCCACCGGGTTTTTTCCCGGTGTCCCGCCGGGCCAGTCCAACACTGCGAGTGGGTGAGCTTAGGGCAGGAGATTTGCCAGGGAGCAAGACACCATGGTTAACTCAGGGGCAAGGGGTGCTGCCAAGAGCAAGATACCAATGTGAGTATACCTCTGCTGGGGAAAGGACCACCAAGACTGCCAGACCTCAGGACAAGATTTACCCAGAATATTTCCAACTGTGAGTGTTACAATCTATTGAGAGAATCTCTGGGATTGATGTGAATTTGTACCAACTGCCATTGTTGCATTCACTAGAGGCCTGTCTGCTTGTTCAACAAAGAAGTTTATTTGTTTGAAGCAACCCCGTGACTGCTGTTATTTTCAATCTTTATGACCTGTGCACCAGGAGACACCCAGGATCCACTTAAAGGGGCCACTGCACACTGCTGGGAGTTGCCCACAGCCTAAGGGTATCCGGGGTACACTAGCAAGTCACACTACTCACACACTTCTCAGGCCCACCCACGGGTGTGCTACAATAATAAAACAGTCACTTGTACTTGATTCCAGCTCAAATATAATTAATCCTTATTGTAGGTAAAACAATACTATTGAGTTTATTTAATGCTTAAATGATTTTTTATTAGACTTTAGGTATGGTGATCCAAATTACCAGAAGATTCCTTTTCTAGAAAGCCCCACATTCCAAGCATTCTTGATAACAGGTCCAATACCTGTTCTACTTTTAGTTTAGCTGTTAAATATATCAGGCGCTGTATATATTTTTCTGCTAGAAGACATGTCTTATGCTGGGAGGTCTTGGCCCCTTTGTGGCTTCCCATAGACTCTAACCCCTATATGTAATAAAAGGCACTAGGTTTGCCCAGGAGCAGTAACCAATAGCAACCAATAAGATGTTTGCTTTTAAACAGGTGACTAGTAAATGTTAACTGCCGATTGGTTGCCATAGGTTACTGCTCCAGAGCAAACTTACAGTCTTTTATTACATAACCCCCTGAATGTCCGGCTCATCGTGTTTGTTTAGGCAGTGCCACTCACGTAGCATTGTCTGTACCAAGCAAACTGATTTTTATATGCAAGTAAAAATCTGATTGGCTGATTGCCAATAAACAGACTAATATTTCCCAAGGCCAAGCAGCTATTTCAGGAAAAAAAAGTGATTGCCTGACTTATTGTCGTTGGAACTCGCAATTGTCTGCAGAGACTGTAACTATGAATAGTCAGGTTGCCCTGATAAATAATGAATGTCACCAAATGTCAGTCTTTGAGGGACAGGAACCTCCACCTCGGAGTTAGATCAGTAATTCTGTCGTCTTATATTTATTACCTGTATTGTTTTAAATTACCAGTGTCAGACTGCATACAGGGCTGCTAAATAAGGAAACATAGGCTGCAATGAATCATTTTGGTGCCACAGGGATACTCATTAATCTCGTTATTCCTTCTTGGCACCATTGCAGAGCCTGCAGAACCTGTTTCCCTGCTCTCTCTGTATGGCATGCACTTCGCTTGGTTCCAGGCCAGATTCACAGCTCACCTATAAGACTCTGCTGCAAGTCTTAATGGGTCATGGCCAAGTACACATCTCTTTATTTAAATGCCAACCTGAGTCTCATTCTAATAACAAGAGCAGAACATTGCTGATGGAGCATGGTGTCCCTAATTGTCTAACAAATGCCCAAATGCCAGACAGACCACATGTCCACTACAATTTGGGAGAATTGTTCGATCACGGTTTCTTTTTAAGGGGTTGTTCACCTTCAAACACTTTTTTCAGTATAGTTGGTTTCAGATTGTTGAGCAGAAATAACGACTTTTTCCAATGACTTTCTATTGGTGACCGTTATTCTAATATTGAAGTTTAATTTTTCACCTTCTAAAGCAGCTCTGGGAGGGGGGGGTCGCCGACTCTTTAACTGTTTTAAATTGATACAATTAGTTGATACATTTGTTATCTTTGTCCCTGCGGATTAGAATCGCGGTGTTTCATTAAAGCAGCTGTTAGAATTGATACAATAGTTGGATCATATAGAGGGATCAATAGAGGGAGCTCCCAGCGCATGCAGCCATGTTGTGTCACGCGCATGCGCATAACGAGCAATTCGGGAAACATTTTCATTATGTGAGTGACCGGACATGGCTTCGGACACCGGGTGCTCCATCCTGGTGCGGGTAGCGCAACCTTTGGTTGGGGAGAACATTTTTACCCAACAGGTGCCCATTAATGCAGAGAAATGTTACCATCATTGATCAGCAAATGATGCAGCAACTGTTCCAGTTTCGCTAGGAAGAAAGTAATGCAAGAGAAAATCCGCTAAGAAATTTTCTCGCTGACAAAGTTTCAAATTGGATCTTTATACCTGAAGTCTACTAAACAAAAAAACAAACACTTTCAGGCTTGGCATTACGGTGACAGTACAGGCGCAACCTTCCCTCCGGAACTTCATGTGCATTTGCCCCAAGTGAAATTCAATTGCGCTGAATTAACATGAAATAAAAGGTTTTAATGGCAGTAAAAGTGAAAACACAAGTACAAAGGACCTGTCTGTTACCACTTTTTGTATTTTTTAATAATAATCTCAAGTTCTTTTAAACAACACAGGCCTTGGACAGTAATGTCTGCCACGACAGCTTCTTCTTTATGCAGCCATCTTGCTTTGCTTAGTAAGGTAGTCCGGCTGATTTTCTTAGGGAAGATTCATGTTCCACTGTTATAACGGATGCCACCTCCAACATACTCACGTGCCATGTTAGGGTTAATGTTGCTCTCCTGCAGCACTGAAGACTGTTGGAATGCCTCAAGCCACAATGGCTCTTCCTACATATCCTGGAAACTTATTTGTCAGCCTGCGCCAATGCATCCTTCAGCTTCTTGGTCATACTGGGAATGAGGTTCATGTGCTCCTCTGCACATTTAATGACACAGCCCTCCAGCTGGGCTTTCACCTGGGCCTCTTTGCTCCCAGAGTCGAAGGCATCTTTAGCTTGATCGCTGCAGTTCATGGTGCATCGGGAAAGACGGTTCTGTAGGAAATAAATATGGTATGGCTTCTTTATAAATAGACGGTTGGCAGAACAAGATTTGGTCAGGAAGCAAAAGCTTCTGGTTCTACCCAGACATTGAAATACAGTGCTGTCCAACTTTTGTGTTACCGAGGGCTGGAATTTTTCTGGTCTACTTTGTGGAGGGCTGATAATGGAAGCCACTGTTGACCACTCCCTGTTTTTAAACCACACCCACTTTAAACCACACCCATGTTACCACAGGAACTTTTAAATCCATACCACATTAATGGTGGTAGCACACCAAAAAAACGAAACGGTTGGTGCTCATTGTAAGGATATCACTCATCACTCATATGTGAAACAAGGTTAAGTCATATTAAGACATGTTGCAGGTAAAACTGAGTCCCTGTGTAAAATGTATAATGAAGCAATAGAATTCTTAATGAATCAGATGCAAGTTGAGTGTAAGACTGGCCAGGCCAGGGATGACTTTGACGAAGTTGGCCAGCTTAAATATATTGCAATATATGGACAAACAATCCCTGTGTTGTTTAAAGGGTAAGGCATTTTTTTGTAGCAGTATGCACAAAATGTCTAAATGTCCTTAATATTGATAATGGGTTAAGTGCAGAGGACCTCTTGTATTTGTCGGTATATACAGTGTCTCTTTCATGTTTTTTTGATTTAATTTTAAAAACGTTGTCTCCCTCTAGTGGCAATAGGGTATAATGAAGAAAGATCCTTCAGCGATATCATTAGTCTAGATATGCAGTAAATCAGGGCTGTCCAACTGACAGCCCATGGGCCGACCGCCCCTTGAACGGCCCCCACCTACCTGCTGTGTTTGCTTACCATGATTAAATTTTAAATGGTATCACTACAGAGATTAACTGCATTGTTTAAACCTCAAATTCAGACTAATCCCCTGTATTGTTCACACCTGTGACACCTCTATTGTTCACATCCCTAAAGACCTGTACTGTTCACACCTGAGATCCGTACTGAAACTGCCCACATTGTTCACACTTTATACAAAATGCTAATGGGGCACCAGCACTGTGTCACTGTATGTAGTACATTTTAAGAGTGGTCTTGATGGGTTTTCCTGTCTCTTGCTCTGTTCTGCCCTATGCTCCCTGCTCGTGCCGTACTCTGCCTGCTCGTGCCGTACTCTGCCTGCTCGTGCCGTACTCTGCCTGCTCGTGCCGTACTCTGCCTGCTCGTGCCGTACTCTGCCTGCTCGTGCCGTACTCTGCCTGCTCGTGCCGTACTCTGCCTGCTCGTGCCGTACTCTGCCTGCTCGTGCCGTACTCTGCCTGCTCGTGCCGTACTCTGCCTGCTCGTGCCGTACTCTGCCTGCTCGTGCCGTACTCTGCCTACGCCTGGTATTTGTTCTGGGGGTTTGTTAGCATTTGAAAATAAATTATTGTTAGGGGCCCCAAAGGAGTTTAATCATGTGCTGGGGGTGCTGTGTTATCCAAGGGAAAGAGGAGGCATATGGATTTAAGGGTATGTCTTAATATGACACTTTTTTCACTTATGAGTGATAAGTGATATCCCTGTAGTGAGCACCAACCATTTGGTCTTTTGGTGTGCTACCACAATTAATGTGGACATGGTCTTGTCGTAACATGGGTGTGGTTTAAAAACAAGGAGTGGCTAACACTGGCTTCCATTATCGGCCTTCCACCATGTAGGTCAAAAAGATTTCGGCCCTCGGTAACACAGAAATTGGACAGCACTGGAGTAAGGTATTTACATGTCTCATGCTATACACTTAGCACTGCCTTAATACCAAAAATGAGATTTTAACTCTCATATAAGGCATTATGGGTGGACATATATTAGGCTATATCTGTGCTATGCTGGATGCATAGTTGACATAAGGGAAATAAAGGAGTGATTTGCATGCCTCTACCCATAATGCCTTATGTGAGAGTTAAAATCAGATTTTTGGCATTAAGGCAGCGCTATGTGTGTAGCATGAGACATGCATTAGTCTGGATAATAATCATTGTACCTTGCTGTGCCTTTTTATAGTACTGTCCTTGTCATAAAAATGACATTTGCTTTTTCATCCTGCCACTGGCCTGTATACTATCACTGTGTCCTCAAAGCAACATTAACTGTAACTTATATGTAATATCACAGCACATAATGGCTATAGCTGTCACTCAAATGAAAATATTAAAGGAGAACGAAACCCTAAAAATGAATGTGGCCAAAAATGCCACATTTTATATCCTGAACTTATTGCTCGGCCTAAAGTTTCAGCTTCTCAATAGCAGCAATGACCCAGGACTTCAAACTTGTCACAGGGGGTCACCATCTTGGAAAGTGTCTCACGTGCTCAGTGGGCTCTGAGCAGCTGTTGAGAAGCTAAGCTTAGGGGTTGTCGAAAATTATCAAGCAGAAAATGAGGTTGGTCTGTAATATAAGCCGATGCTACAGGGCTGATTATTAAATTCTGATGCTAATTGCATTGGTTTATGTGCCAACGTGTAGTAATTATCTGTATTAATTACTAATCAGCCTTATACTGTGACATTTCTATTCTATGTGTACTGTATATTGTGAGTGGGTCCCTAAGCTCAGTAAGTGACAGCAGCACAGAGCATGTGCAGTGAATCAGCAGAAAAGAAGATGAGGAGCTATTGGGGCATCTTTGGAGACACAGATCTTTACTGCTAAAGGGCTGTGGTTGCCTTGGGCTGGTACAGAAGCTCAAAACATAATGTAGAAAAAATTCAAGTCTACTTCATTAGTTAAGCTTTACTTCTCCTTTAAAACTGTAACCAATGTAGGAGGTGTAAACAAGTGAAGGAAATGCCCCATCTTCTCACCTGAAACCTTTCCAGCTCGGTGGTGACCAGGCTCTGTGCTTGAGCCAGAGGTGTGTGACAGCGTTCAATACAATGATGCACCTGCTGCATGGAGGCGCCATTGTCTTCACAGCATTGTGCACTGCACCGGAACATCTTCCCCTGCAAAGAACTGCTGGTTAGTGACTGAGATTCACTGCTCAGGGTACCATCGCCATCAAACATGCGGCTATTTATGAAAGGTGCCCCTCACATATAAACATATATAAATAAATTAGATGTGAAAGATGAACAATTTCCGTAACATGTTGTGTAAATATGTTACCAAAATGTGTCAAATCTGTAGTAGGACTACATAAACCCAAGTGAATGAACACAAGTCAAAAATGGGGGTTATTAATAATTAATAATTCCTATGCTATATATTAATGCCTCCGGTTCCAACTTGCAGTTTGCTCTTCTAGGTCTGCAATTCTGCTCTAACAGGGTGTAAATGTTGGGGGCCACTCTTTGGACCACCAACGTAATAGAGACTACACGCAAAACAAATTTCATGCCAAAGCAATATGAAATTTAATAACTATATATATTTAAAGCTGTCCAAAAGTATATCTGGGAGGTCAGTGTTGGCCCTTGGAGGAATAATTATGGGTCCCATCCTGCCCAGTGGCTCAGAAGATCTTTGAATGACCCAATAACTGTCCCACAACACAAGCTCTTAAGGACTGCTTTAAACAATATATTTTTTGCACATTCTTGCAATGTATTTGCCATGTACGGTTGCAACATTCGCATTCTGTGTTCCAAAGGTTAATCAATTTGCCAACAATTACTAACGTCCTGCCATTCACCTGATCATGTGACATGGAAAAGAACATCCCATGACCCTTCAAAGTCATCTACTCCAAACATGTCCAATGCCATGAGATGCTGTGCAAAATCATGGGTATTTCTAAGGCTGGATATTGATTTCATGCAAATATGGAGCAAAGTGAACAAAAATCAGCGTTAGCCTGAATATAACGGTGCCAAGTACCTCCACTTCTCATACAGCTGTTTGCACCCATTATCAAACCAGAAAATCATTGATTATATAGTCCTATAGCAGCATAATTTTTTGGGATTCATCTGGCAGAAAACCAATCACATACATTTGATTTTTTGTGATGGGTTATTCCCAGAGGCGCTACATGGCGTTAATTCACACCACAAGAACTATAAAGCTTTATAAATATACCATTTACTTTCCATCAACAACTGTGCCTTTTCTGGTGCAATAAAATAAAATGCAGCTCTAAACTACTTCCCAATATAAATTCATTGCACATTTCCAATTGTTTTAAAGCTATTTGTAAATAGAATTGCTCCTGAAAGCATTAACTGTCTATTTGTTTCAAAATATTATTGTTTGGATTACATTCCCTTTAGCGATTACACAGTTGCATTAGCCGTCTGGCCTAAACCTTCCCTGCTAGAGTCCTGCAGGGGGGACGGTATCCCAAGGATTCGGGTATGGGTATGCATTGGGTCGTGGGTCAAGTATAAAGAAAGTTTTACTAATTTTTTTTCCCTGTTTTTGTGTCCCATTCACTTCTGGTGATGTTCTCAGCAACACCACTTCCAGTTGCGGGTCGCAGGTCCAGGTTTCAAAGACTGGAGCAGTGCAGGACTCTGAAACACTTACTTGATCTATTCCATGTACTGCCATGTAAACAAACGTAAAGCCTAGATCAAAGAGATACAATAACATAAACAAAGTACCGAGAACACTGGCACTATGGTTTTCTAATATGGACACCATCGTTTCCAGGTTTGATGGTACTTAGAAGTAGGGATGCACCGAATCCAGCATTCAGTTCAGGATTTGGCCTTTTTCAGCAGGATTCGGATACGGCCGAATCCTTCTGCCCAGCCGAACCAAATCCTAATTTGCATATGCAAATTAGGGGTGGGGAGGGAAATTGCGTGACTTTCGTCAGAAAACAAGGAAGTAAAAAATGGTTTCCCCTTCCCCACCCCTAATTTGCATATGCAAATTAGGGTTCGGATTCGATTCGGTATTCGCCCGAATCTTTAGCAAAGGATTCGGGCGTTCGGCTGAATCCAAAATAGTGGATTCGGTGCATCCCTACTTAGAAGGCTTAATGTATTTCACGGGTAAAGCGGCAGTAGGACGGCTAGCCTACACATAGCCAGAAAAAAAGCATACAAACTGTCCCTGTGCTAAGCAAAATGTACCAATAAAACAAATGTATAGGGTCCTTTTAAAGGGCAAGTCAATCCTGTTATATAAACGGAGTATCCCACAGTAAGCAGCCCCCTATGCAACCTCCACTTGCCTATTGAGTTCCACCAGAGCATTTGTTCACCTTCCATTCGGGTGCATGGATTAATCTAACCTAGGGTGTGGGTGCATATGATTATCAAGTACCCTGCAACCAAGGCCAGCACAGTTGGGCATGTTTTATGCTCCAGGCTAGAGTTGCCCTAGTGCAGTGATCCCCAACCAGTAGCTCATGAGCAACATGTTGCTCCCCAACCCCTTGGATGTTGCTCCCAGTGGCCTCAAAGCAGATGCTTATTTTTGAATTCCAGGCTTGGAGGCAAGTTTTAGCTGCATAAAAAACAGATGTACTGCCAAACAGAGCCTCAATGTAGGTTGACAATCCACATAGGTGCTACCAAATGGCCAATCACAGTGATTACTTGGCAGCCCAAGAACATTTTCCATGCACGTGTTCGTGTTGCTCCCAATTCCTTTTTCTTCTGAATGTTGCTCAGGGGTTCAAAAGGTTGGGGATCCCTGCCCTAGAGGAACTGTGAATGGCAGCACCGTTTTACTTAACAAACCATAAGACAGTTGGGTGTGGGAAGTGATGTTAATTCTAGGCGCTTTACTTGCCCTTTAAGATTGGTGCCGATCTATTTATGGGAAATCCCAGTATTTATGTATAGCACAGAGGCATTTCTGTCACTAGCACCCCACATGTCCTTTTATGGGAGAATAACAACGCCCCCTCTGTACAGCTTTCTTTTTCTCTCACCTGCATTTTCCTAATATTGTCCCTTTCCAGGCTTTTCACCATAGAGTCTACTGCATTTTGCAGCCGGTTCTGATGTTCCTCTGCCATGTCTGACAAGCGTGTGTTCCAAGGGCAATTGCCTCTCTTCCGCCCTTACACATACACTTCCGGCGCGAGCTTGCCCTTACTCTGCGGCATCCACGTTGTTTTCTGGCTGCCCGACCAGTGAACACTGCTTCCATAGCCCCGTGTTTAAATTAAACCCTTGCTTAAGCACGTTAAAATATTATACACATTTGCAATATTCGTTAAACATTTTAATATTTGATGTGGAAAGAAGGTTCTAGCCCAAATAAACATGGCTGATATCTGTCTCCTTTGTATCCTTTGGTGGTCGTCATAGCTACGGGGGGATGGGTGGAGAGCGCCTGCACGTACGAGCGTCATTGCGTCACAAATAAGGCGACTGCGTTAGTTGGCGGTTTTGGTCGTTGGTTTGTACACGAGGAACGAAAATGAGCAAAGCACACCCGCCCGAGTTGAAGAAGTAAGGAATGAACGATGGGGCGAGGGGTTGGTCATGGGTCAGAGGAGAGGGTCGGTATCAGGCCATAGTCAGACAGGGAACATTTCCTGCCCAGGCCGAACCTGCAGGCTCCATTGTGTTCAGTAGCGCCGTTACAGTGTAGAGATCCGGTTACCTGGAGGCAACTGTGACATAATCCCGCTCTGTAACAAACGCAAAACGTTAGAGCTGTGTGTTTAGAGTAGAGTGGGGCGAAATCGGCCGATGTACAACTGCATGTGGCCATAGATGTTACAATTGCGGATCTTTCCAAGAACGTGTAGATCTGAATCGTCAGATATATAGTGAATAAAGTACCCCCTCTTGTAAAATATAAGGATATTATGATCATGGAACTCCGATTTAACTTCTAATATCCTCATATTTTGCAACTGGGGGTGCTTTATTTATTATACACCAAATTTCAGTGAGTCATGTGACTGAAATGACATCAGAACTCACAGTTTATAATAGGGATGCACCGAATCCTGGACTCCGTTCGAGATTCTGCCTTTTTCAGCAGGATTCGGCCGAATCCTTCTGCCTGGCCGAACTGAATCCGAATCCTAATTTGCGTATCCAAATTAGGGTTCGGTATTCGGCCGAATCTTTCGCAAAGGGTTCGGCCGAATCCAAAGAAGTGGATTCGGTGCATCCCTAGTTTATAAGGATATCATTTACAAGATATTCATGGCTTTTGTGTATTGTGTACAGGTATACACAATGGAATTAAGGTGGCAATACACTATTAGATCTGCTCGTTTGGCGAGGTTGCCAACCGAGCGGATCTTAACCTGATTTGCCCGCTAACGGAAGGGCCGAATGATCAGATTACGACTAAGCGAATAGGTGGTGATTGGTAGTAGGACCGCATCAACTAGCCAATGCGATCCTCGATTGTAGGAAAAATAGAACCTGCCAAATTCAATAGGCTGATTTTTGGCCAGATGTCAATTGGGAAGACCCGTCGGATGCCCCACACATGGGCAGATAATCTGTCATCAGTCTAAAGGACCGATATTTAATTTGCCCATGTATGGCCACCTTTACCTGTATCTGACGATTCAGCATTCGCAATGGCCGATGTTCAGGTGCCTTCAAAGGCGCCCAATCAATATTTTCATGGCTGGCCCAATGTCAAGCCCACCGATATTCGAGTCTTGTGCCGGCCATATCTGTTGGCTCGTCTCCCAACATACACGCACTGAATATCATATGAAAATTTTTTCGTATGATATAATTGGTGCGTCTTTGGCCACCTTAAAGGGAAAGTTCTGTCCTCACCCACTGTTTGTCCATGTAGTGCAATGTATTCCTACTGACCAACTACATAACAATAATCCCTTGTCTGGCCAGTTCTACACTCACCTGATTCAAATGGTAGAGTTTAGTAATGTATGTACATGTAACTGTACTTGGGAGAAGTAGACTCATTCTTATCTCCTACCCTAACTCTAAAAGCGCTCTCTTGGTGGCTTCTCATGGGCCCTGCTCGTTATCTAAGCATAGGTAAACAATTGTTTTTTTGTTGATTGTTTTTTTTTAAAATAAATTAAAATCCAGCTGTCGGTTACTGTAGCAATGGCCTCTCATGTATGACATTTCAATTCTGTGTAATTTCTCTTTCAGGTTCATGGACAAGAAACTGTCTTGTAAGTATTGAGTTTTTCATTTACTTTCCTATTTGTTTGTTTATTAAAAAAAAACAACAAAAAACACACACACACACTGCATCTGTTTTCTCTTGCCTAATTGGGGGACACAGGCACCATGGGGATGAAGATCCTGCAGCAGGAGATTGGACACTAAGTTGTTAAAAGTTGACTCCTCCTCCTGCTCTGGGTTTAATCCCCTGTCTCCTCCTAACAACCTCAGTTTCATTTAGTGTCCTCAGAAGGAGAAGACATATACCTTGTGGCTGGAGCAACTGATCAGGACTACGTGTTACGATCTTGCCACACTAAGGGGCCATTGATCCGTTCAAGAGCCCCTCCAGCTATTGACTTAGATGCCCTACAGCCTTCCCGCTCTACGGAGGTCTGCAGGCTTGCTCCTATCTCCCTGCGCTGCTTCCCGCTCTTCGGAGGACTGCAGCAGCGCGGTGCACTCCCTCTGGGTGTTGCACTGTATGCTACAAATACAGATATATGTGTTTTTTCATATATATTTTTATTTGTCATCTCTTTAGGGAGATCTTACTACAGGGCATGGACCAGCTGGCATACTGCGTGAGTATGGTTTTATTTACCCCCACATCTCTCTCTACATGGCAGCAATGTGGCCTATCTCGCGATGCAGGCTCCCCAGGCTCTCCTTACCCTTCCCTCTCTTCCGTTTAGGGCCTACTCCCTCTCCTCCGGCTCCTTCCGTCTTCTGGTTCTGGCGCGTCTTCTTGCGTTCCAAGCTGGAACGCACTTCCGCTTCCGCCCAACGCTGCCTGTGTATCGCGCCTTTTCACTGCGCCGCACCTGTTCCCTTACCGGCGCCCATCTTATTCTCTCCTGCGCAACACGCCTCAGGCTCCCTACAGCAGGCACTCAAGACTCTGCCTGGTACATTCTGTGTCCTACTCAGGGTCAGCAACGGAGTTACAGCTACTCCTTTTCCCTAAGGCAAGTACCTTTTTTGTTTCTGATCTTAGGCATTAGCTCTCAAGGTCTCTTACCCCATGTGCCTTTGATCTGTCTCCGCAGGTCATCCACGCCAAAGAACCCTCTCTGCCATCCACCCCACACTAGGCTGGGGGCCCCTGTCTCATAAAAAAAAAAAAAAAAGATCTTTTATTTACCTTACAAGGAGCATCATGGCAGACAAAACAGAAGAGCCCAGGACCTCCAAGTCCTCAGCTCTTACTCGCTCCCATACTCAAATTTCATTTTTGGCCTGCACACAATGCAAAGCTAAATTTTCCACCACTTCGGCTGATTCAGTGTGTTTAGCATGCAGACCACCAGACTCAGTGCCACCTCCAATGGCCAGCACTTCTGATTCTGAGTTAGTTAGGGCTTTATCTCTCTCACTTGCAGGCATCCAGAACCTGGCCCGCATTCCAGAGACCCTAGACAAGGTCCTTGAGCGCCTTTCTCACCCTCCCAGGTTCGATGAACGTCCTACTGGTGCTAAAAGGCATGCTCTTTCCCCTCCAGATTCCCCAGGTGAAAATTTCACTCCCTCCGATGAGGAAGGCCAAGTTTTATCAGAGGATGACTCTGACCAGGAGCATCTGGATCCAGACTTAGACTCTCCGAGAACACAAAAGGAGGTCGAAGGTCTCATACAAGCAGTACTTAACACACTTAACATTGAAGACTCAGTCACGACTATTGAACCTGCCAAGAACATCTTCAAAAGACATAAGAAAAGTTCACATGTATTTCCAGCATACGAACAACTCGACGACTTAATAAAGTCCCACTGGAAGCACCCTGACCACAGGGTTCAGATTTCTAGGAGATTCTCTCAAACATACCCCTTTCCTCAGGAGTGCACCGATCTCTGGGCGACACCTCCAGCAGTAGATCCTCCGGTTTCCAGACTGTCAAGGAACACCACCATACCTGTAGCAGACGCGGCTGCATTCAAGGACCCTATCGACAAACGCCTCGAAGGGTTCTGCAAGTCGGCATTCACAGCGTCAGGCTCCGCATTTCGTCCAATTTTCGCTATTGCCTGGGTCGCAAAGGCCATGGAGGTCTGGGTGGAGCAAGCAGCACAACTTATTGGTTCAGAGGATCCTACTACTGACAACCTGTTGTCTCAGATTGCGGATGCTACCTCCTATATCGGCGATGCAGCAATTGACGCAGCGAAGATGGTGGCACAGGCCTCAGCCCAATCTGTGGCGGCTCGGAGGTTTTTGTGGCTGAAATCGTGGTCTGCCGATTTAACATCCAAACGCTCACTAGTCAGCCTTCCTTTTCAAGGAAAATTACTCTTTGGAGCCGAGCTTGACAAAATTATATCCCAGGCAACGGGTGGCAAGAGCACCCTACTCCCTCAGACTAGGACCAAGAGACCTCCTTTCAAACGAAGGCCCTTTTTTCGTCCCTTCAGGCAAGGCCAACGTTCCAAAACACAGACGGATAAATCCAGCTCGAATTTCCGATCACGCTATCAGGGCAAACAAAGACCCAGCTGGTCTTCCAACAAGACTACAATTAAGCCCCCCCCAGGACAAGTCCAGCTCAGCATGAAGGGGTGTCCACCCCCGAAAGGATCCCACTAGGAGGCAGACTCAAATTCTTTCGGGAGGTGTGGCAAAATCATGTACGGGACCTCTGGGTCCTTCGGGTGGTTTCACAAGGACTATTGATAGACTTTACGCAAAGACCACCCCGCAGATTCTTCATTTCAAGGTTGCCCAGTCTCAGACTCAACAAAGCCAGGTTTCTCTCGGTCATACACGACCTTGCCAAGGCCGGGACCATACAGCCAGTTCCAACTTCAGACAAGGGCAGAGGGTACTACTCCAACCTATTCATGGTACCCAAAAAAGATGGGTCTCTACGTCCAGTGTTAGACCTCAAAGACCTCAACCCCTTTGTTCGAAAATGTCACTTCAAGATGGAGTCAATCCAGTCAGTTTTGGCAGCTATGGAAGACGGCGAATTCATGTCAGTAATAGACATCAAGGAAGCCTACCTCCACATACCCATCCACCCGGCTCACCACCAGTTTCTCAGATTCTTCGTCGACGGTCAACACTGGCAATTTGTAGCCCTTCCCTTCGGTCTCTCATCGGCTCCTCGCACCTTCACCAAGGTCATGGCGGCAGCACTAGAGGGGTTGAGACTCAAAGGAATACCGGTCGTTCCCTATTTGGACGATCTTCTCGTAAAGGGCCCATCGGCATCCGCAGCTCATCGCCAGACTACCCAGGTCCTACACACCCTGACCAACCTAGGGTGGATGATCAACTTCAACAAATCCATTCTAACTCCGACACAGACAATAGACTACTTGGGTCTGATCTTGGACTCCAGGCAGGGGAGAGCCTTCCTCCCACGGGACAAGACCTCCACCCTGCAGGACAGGATTCAGACCATTCGGACGGCTCCCACAGTCTCCCTGCGGGTGGCCATGATGGCTCTCGGGACGATGGTAGCGTCCTTCCCAACGATTCCATACGCTCAATTCCATACCAGACCCCTTCAACATACCATTCTACTTCAACAAAGGAGGGATCGGAAGGATCTCGATCGCCGAATAGTCCTGCCGCACAATGTAAAACTCTCCCTCGACTGGTGGCTCCAACCACATCGCACAGCAGGCGGAAAACCATTTCCCCCACACCACTGGACAATTCTCACGACGGACGCCAGCCTACGGGGTTGGGGAGGCGTACTAGAGCAAACGACGGTCCAGGGCCTTTGGATCGAGAAGAGAAAAAACTTTCCATCAATCTCCTGGAATTGAGGGCGATTCGATACTCCCTAGAGAACCTGACCCACCTACTCCGGGGTCGAGCAGTGCGGATACAATCCGACAATGTAACAGCCGTTGCATATATAAACCATCAGGGCGGCACGAGAAGCCAAGCAGCCCTCCGGGAAGCAAGCAGCATCCTGGAATGGGCGGAACACAACGTTATCGGCGGTCCACATACCGGGGGTCGACAATTGGATAGCGGACTATCTGAGCAGAGAAACGATAGATCACGGAGAGTGGTGCCTTCATCAGGAAGTTTTCCAACTCTTGGTGGAGAGATGGGGACTTCCAGACATCGACCTGATGGCGTCCCGACGCAATAGAAAGGTTCAACGCTTCGTGGCAAGAAGCCTGGATCCTCTGGCTTACGCAGTAGACGCTCTTGTGATCCCTTGGAAATTCTCCCTAGCGTACATTTTCCCACCCCTGGCGCTGCTACCAAAGGTCATCAAGAAGATAAAAAGAGAAGGAACTCAAACGATTCTGGTGGCACCGTTCTGGCCAAGAAGAGCGTGGTTCGCAGACTTGGTACAGCTGGCGTCGGGCGAACCATTTCATCTGCCTCAGAGGGAAGATCTCCTGACTCAGGGTCCCATCGTTCACCCGAGTTCTCATCAGTGGGCTTTAACGGCGTGGCTCTTGAGGCCCTAGTTCTCAGAAGAGCTGGAGCTCCTGCCGAGGCCCTACCCACCATGCTTCGGGCCCGAAAGCCTGTTTCAGCAAAAGCCTACCACAGAGTGTGGAAGACATTCATCATGTGGTGTGAGGACAGAGAGTTGGATCCTCAGAAGGCTAAAGAAGCGGACGTCCTCTCTTTCCTGCAGGAAGGCTTAACGAAAGGTCTGGCGGTTAGTTCACTGAAGGTTCAAGTTTCAGCACTGTCTGTCCTGCTCCAGAAGCAACTAGCACTCAGGAGTCATATCAAAACTTTCCTTCAAGGCGCTACGAGGTTGGTGCCTCCATATCGTTATCCTGTACCTCCCTGGGATCTTAACCTAGTTCTCTCTGTTCTTCAGGAGGATCCTTACGAACCCATTGACTCTTTGCCTCTCTCTACTCTGACTGAAAAGGTGGTTTTCCTCTTGGCCGTCACATCGGCTAGAAGGGTGTCGGATCTGGCGGCGCTTTCCTGCAAGCAACCATTCACCATCATACACAAGGACAAGGTAGTGCTCAGGCCTACTCCGGACTTTCTACCTAAAGTAGTTTCGGAATTCCACCTGAACCAAGATATCATTGTACCATCCTTGTGTCCGGATCCCAAGCATAAACTGCACAATTTGGACGTTGTTCGCGCTATCACTTCATACTTGCAGGCCACCAAGAGTGTTAGGAAGACTGATGCTCTCTTTATCATTCCTACGGGGCCTAAATGCGGTTCCAAGGCCGCCAAGACGACGATCGCTAAGTGGATCCGTACTACGATCACTCGGGCTTATGCCCTGAAGGGAAAGCCACCTCCACTCAAGGTGAGAGCTCACTCCACCCGCTCTCTCAGCACGTCTTGGGCAGTCCGACACCAAGCTTCGGCGGAACAAGTTTGCAGAGCGGCCACCTGGAAGTCCCTTCATACCTTCACGCGCTTCTACAGGCTACACACACTTGCTTCAGCCGAAGCCAGCTTCGGGAGGAAGGTGTTACAGACTGTAATTGGTTGAACGCCTTTTGGGGTACGCAGTGTCCCGCCCTCTGGGTTTCTTTGGGACATCCCCATGGTGCCTGTGTCCCCCAATTAGGCAAGAGAAAGAGAGATTTTTGTACTTACCGTTAAATCTTTTTCTCTTGTCCTATATTGGGGGACACAGGCCTTCCCTCCCTGTTCTGACACTGTTACTGACTAAAGTTATATACTTGTTATTACAGTTCGTATTTTAGTGGATGTTTTCCGATATTTTACTAAGTTTTCGGTTTTAAGGGGGTTTCCAACTTCCTCTTCTGTTTTGGGTCATTATGCTCCTTCTTCGGTCGAAACTGAGGTTGTTAGGAGGAGACAGGGGATGAAACCCAGAGCAGGAGGAGGAGTCAACTTTTAACAACTTAGTGTCCAATCTCCTGCTGCAGGATCTTCATCCCCATGGTGCCTGTGTCCCCCAATATAGGACAAGAGAAAAAGATTTAACGGTAAGTACAAAAATCTCTCTATCTGGAATCCCATTATCTAAAATGCTCTAAATTACGGGAAAACCATCTCCCATAGACTCCATTTTAAACAATAATTCCGTTTTTAAAAATGTTTTTTTTTCTCTCTAAAAATAAAACCGTACCTTTTACTTGATTCCAAGTTATATATAATTAATCCTTATTAGAGGCAAAACAAGTACATAGTAACATAGTAAGTTAGGTTATAAAAAGACACACGTCTATCAAGTTCAACCTTTTAACTGCTAGTTTATCCAGAGGGTGAAAATTACACATTACTCTTCAATATTAGAAAAACTGTGACACAGAGAAAATAGAAAGTCATTGGAAAAAGTTATTCTGGTGATCGATCTTAAAACAACTAGTTGTTCGAAGGTGAACCTCCCCTTTAATGTTTATATTATTTTTTAAGTAGACTAAAGGTAATGAGCATCTAAATTCTATAAGGATCCCTTAACCGGAAATCCCAAAGCCCCACCGTGTAAAAAATAGTGTATTATTGCATCATTTGTACAAAAAAAGGTACCAATAGGATGGCTTTGGCTCCAATAAGGATCAATTATATCTTACCAGGGGTCGGGTACAAGGTACTGTTTAGCTATTACAGAGACAAAATGAATTAATTTGAATTATTTTATTAAAATGGAGTTTATTGGAGATGACCTTCCCATAATTCAGAGCAAAAGGACCACACTCAGACCTTATGAGAGGCTGTGGCCAAATAACTTTTCTATAGAATGAAGACCAGCACTCTTGTATTTATAAATCCAGATGTCTTTATGACATTTCACTGTGGAATCCATGAGATAATAAAATAAATACATTGGGATATATCATACTGGACACATTTATGGGGAAAAGTACCAGTGACACCCCCAATCAGGAGAACTGCATTTACCAATTGATGTGACTCCTGAGACCAGATTGTTAGGTTTCCTTACTTTCTTTTCATTTTTCAGTGAAGATAAATGGTGGCAGACAAGTCCAAGGGATTCTGCGTGGGTTCGACCCCTTCATGAACCTTGTACTAGATGAGTCCACAGAGATATCAGGAAGTGGTAACCAAAATAGCATTGGAATGGTGGTAAGTCATGTTGAGCTGCAACATATAATGTATGGTTCCCCTTTTGTGTGTGACTAAGTGCAAGCTGTATTTGATTCTGTGGAATTCAGATAAAATAGCTATAATCAGATAGTATGGCTACATAACCACAGTACAGCATACTGCATTCATCAAAGTCAATTCCTAATAAGCCCAGCATTGTGGGATTTGTGTGTTCACCGTTTGTTTGGATATCTCTTACATTTGTATGTATAGTTGTCTGCCCATAGCACAGTTATGTCAGTAGCCCCACATATCAGCATAAAGGAGCCTTAAGGTGGCCATACATGGAGAGATCCGCTCGTTTGGCGATGTCTCCAAACGAGCGGATCTCCCTCCGATATGCCCACCTTGATGCCTAACGGGCGGTCAGATCGTGGGACCGCATCAACGAACAGATGCGGCCGCGATCCGACGGGATTTTTAGTCCCCTCCGATCGAGGTCTGTCGATCGGGGAAGCCCGTCGGGGGACCCCATACACGGGCCAATAAGCTGCCGACTCGGTCTGTCGGCAGCTTTTATTGGCCCGTGTTTGGCCACCTTTAGGTCATTTCTGTGCGTAATTTTGTTGGTAAAAATAGATTTTGAGTGCTGAATTACCAGTGACTTATTGTATACTAATTTTATTTAACATGTTTTGGGCTTTTTCTTACCCACTTTTTCCACAGTTTATTGAAATGTTTTCCTTTATTAAAGAGTGATTTATGTTTCTAACCACTTTCTTTTTTGCTTGACAGGTAATTCGAGGGAACAGCATTATAATGCTGGAAGCTTTGGAACGAGTTTAGCTTTCATTTATAACCCTTGTTAATATGCCCTTTCCATCCCCTGGTGCAATGCCCTATGTTCAGTGAAGATGCTACATTCCTTCTGTGAATTTGTTTTTGTATTAAAAGCTTTCAATTAAAGGTTATCGTTTGTGATTTATTCAGTGGCATGCTGTGCACTTCTGATACCATTGGTCAGGTTGTCTGCACAATATACAAGGATGAGACACATGCCATAATGATTAGAGCATAACTGTTATGGGTCACTTGTCTAGAACAGTGAGCCCCAACCAGTGGCTGGAGAGCCTCAACCAGTGGCTGGTGAGCAACATGTTGCTCCCAGTGGCCTCAAAGCAGGTGCTTATTTTTCAATTCCTGTCTTCCAGGTGTACTGCCAAATAGAGCCTCCTGTAGGTTTCCAGTTCACATAGGGGCTACCAAATAGCCAATCGGAACCCTTATTTGGCACCCCCAGCACTTTTTTTTTTTTTATGCTTGTGTTGCTTCCCGACTATACATTTGCATGTGGCTCACAGATAAAAACAGAGTGGGGACCCCTGGTCTACAAGATAACTTTATATGGCCAGAAGTATTGATTGCATGTTGGCACACTCCAACAGCATTAGAATTATTTTCATGGGTTTTTTTGATGGGTGAAGTGCTATATAAAGCAGCCAAGCATCAGCTGGGAAGGTGTAAATGTTACCACCTTTGGTCTCTGGGGTTGGATGCTAGGAGAATATCTGTCTGAAACTAACATTTTTGGAGGAGGAATTATTTCCATTATAGCCCTGGTTCTAAAGAAAACCAACCATAATGATACGGCGTACAATTATATTTTTCACATCTGCACTTTCTTCTTTGAGCTATCAGTCATTCTACACAATAATACCCAAAGTTCAAAGTAAACTCTGTACAGAATTGGTTTGTTTAGGTGGATGTACTTGAATGCCCTGCACAGACAGAGCTGTGACATTCCCCTGTCAGTTTCTGTGGCATGGATTGTAATGCCAGCTGTGAGCCAGGCCTGACTGCATCACTAATTCTCTTCTGTCTTCGTGGAAACGAATATCTCCATCAAAAGGAAGGACCAACTTAATTTATCATTCTTTGGTTTGGTTAGCTTGATACTTGGATACTTTTGATAATATACTTGTACTAAAGGAAAAATTGGTAAGTGGCATTACTTTGGTTTAATCTAGTCTAATGTGTAACAGCACTTTGGTACATGGAACAATAGATTGGCTTGTAGCCTACATTCCAGTTCACCCACCCAAACCTGAAAGATGTGGAAGAAAATATAAAACATTTCAAATGGATAGAACAGGCAAAATGGCAAAGCCAATGATCAGCTCCAGGAAGATCAAAGAAGCTCTAAAGTTACCTGTGTTACAATTAGAAGGCACCTTATGTGAAGCCAAGCTATTGGCAAGAAGCCTCTGCAAAGTCCCATTGTTGAAAAAAAGACTTTTGCCACATTGACTGTCCTAAAGAGAAATGACATAACATTTTGTGCACTGATGAAAGCAAGATTTTTTTTTTTGGTCTAGGGGCTACAGACAGTTTGTCAGACGACCCTCTTAACACTGAATTCAAGTCACAGCACAGAGTGAAGCATGGTGGCACAAGCATCATGATATGGGGATGTGTTTCATGCTATGGTGTTGGGCCTATTTATCACATACCAGGAATCATGGATCAGTTTCAATACATCAAAATACTTGGGAGTACATGTTGCCTTATGGCGAAGAGAAAATGCCCTTGAAATGAGGGTTTCAACAAGACGACCCCAAACACACCAGTAAATGAGCAACATCTTGCTTCCAGACCAATAAGATTGACATTTTGGAATGGCCAACCCAATCCCCACACCTAAACCCTATAGAAAACTTGGGTGACGTCAAAAATGCAGTTTCTAAGGCAAAACCAAGAAATTGTGAAATGTAACAAGTGCCAGAAGTTGGTGGACTCCATGCAACATAGATGTGCAGCAGTTCTCATAAACACTGATTATACAACTAAATATTAGTTCAGTCATTCAAAGGAAAGGAAAGTTTTGAAACATTTTTCAGTTCATACTGTAAGAAATTGCCATCTTGATTTGGTTATTTCATATGAAAGCTGTTGTTCAGGGAACTTACATGCAGCCCTGATTATCATAACAAAGGTTTTCCTGTGACTACTAAGGTCTATGTCTGGTGTGGGGACCATAAAATGGATTTTGTATGTGAGAAAACTTGCTCAACAGGATGTAGGCAAGTTGGGGGTTTATCACAGCATCTTGGCAGTTGGGAGGGTTTCTGTGGGGGCAGGTGAGAACCCAGGAAAAAAGAACGCTGGACAAATGTGAAAGAGGTAGGCAGCTGAGGGAGCTGGGCAGCTGAGAGGAGGCAGGAGAGAGCTGGAGAAGCCAGAGGAGCCTGGGACAAGACATGTGAGGAATGAAGACCAGAGGGGAAGGCAGAGATGAAGATGAACTCTATTCCCCTACCTTTTTGGTAACAACAATGTAGACTTGTGTAATGTGGAACTGTAAATATTGTAATTATTGTTTAGTCTTAGTGTAATCATTTATGTAGAACAATCAATTGATTTAGTTTACAATACATCACTTTACTATACACTCATTGGTGTGGATTCATTGTCTGCTTGCTCAAAAGAACCAGAAACCCTAGTAAGTGGGTTGAGGTATATTATTAATATTGATATTATTATTAATGATATAATATATATAGAAACTTATAATACAGTGAATGTTTGGGTTTGTAAAGAAGAATGCAGACTGCTACTTTTTGGCTAAGCCTAATATTCCATTTTCTTCACTTTCTGTAAAGGAATAACACACATTTGATACATTTTTCTTAATTTTTTGATTTGGAATAGAATGTGCAGTGTTCCCAATGCATTTATTTGCGTGTATCGAAATAAAAGCTATTATAAGGATTTTGAGCTATTATTCTGAGCACAACTATATTTAATTTTTTAAATATATTCCAGTGCTGTTAAAAGAAAACAAATGATTTCATACAAATATCAATCAACAGTATTTGATTTAAACATTTATTTTATTACATGTATATTCACTGCAAGGTTTAAGGTGGCCATAGAGCCACCGATAGGGTTGCCACCTTTTTCTGGAAAAAAATACATTCCAATATATTTATCTTTTTTCCCTATTAATAACATTGGGATCAACCATCATTTTTACCGGCCAGGCCGGTAAAATACCGGCCAGGTGGCAACCCTACACACAGATGATATCGAACAAAACTAATTTTCGTACGATATTCGTTGCGTGTATGGTGGGAAAAGAGCCGACCGATATCAGCAGAACAATTGGATATCGGCTCGTCAATTGGGCTGGACGGAAATTTTTGTTCTGATGCCTTTGAAGGGACCCCAACATCGGCCATTGTAAGTGCTGAATCGTCAGATACAGGTAGAATTCTATTGCTTCTACCTGTATAAATGATGATTCAGCTCTACGCGTGTGTATTAAAACGAACAATCTTTCTTGGAGAGATCTTTTCCAAGAAACATCGTAATTGTTACGTCTATGGCCACTTTTAGAGTTTTAGACAAGGCAGACCACAATGTAAATGTCAGGAACTCCAGATGGCTTTATCTGTACAGTTAGGAATAAGAGTTAATTGGGGTTGTGTTTTTTTATGATTAAAGGAAAACTATACACCCAAAAGGAATACTTAAGCAACAGATTTATATCTTAAGCAACAGTTTATATCAAATGAAGTGCCATATTGAAAAAATCGTATCAAACTGGAATATATATTTAAGTAAATTCTAGTTTTCCCCCCACAATTCTGGTATGTATTTTCTGACAAAAATGGTTTAACCCACACCATGATCAAAAGGGGGTTTTTAAACCATAATTTTGCTGTAAAATCTCAAACAGTTTATTAATAATTCTATCCCAGATGTTTTAGTAGTCTCAAGTTCCAATCCAAGTTTTGAAAGAACTGTAAATGTTTCATTTCTACTTATTAGAGAAAAATTGCTGCTATTAAATAATGGCCTGTTTGACACTCACCTTAGAGAAGTTGAAAGTGCCAAGAAATTGAACCTTCCAAGTTCATCTCTACACAGACTTCTGCTGACCAATTATCCCTGAGAAAATCCCCATATACTGTAATCATTGCCCTGGATTCTCCATTGGCTTTTACATTGTTCATGCTGTAGACAGTCTCCTTTAGACACAAAGAAAACTGCATAGATAGCAAGTAAAGAAATATATTTGCCATCGGAGTACATATTTCTCAGGTTCACAGAAATATTATGGGTATGAGTGTGCTAACCGACCTTAAATGCTCCAAAGCTGTGATTTTGTAACCTGCCCGGTAAATGGTTGACTCATTGAATAAAAGTATTTGCAATAAACACATTTTCAAGCAGAAGATGGATTACAATTATGCCATAGAATTTACTTAAGAAGCAATGTTAATAAGGAATTGTTCAGTATAAAAATAAAAACTGGGTTAATAGATCGTATGTGCAAAATAAAAAATGTTTCTAATTTAGCCAAAAATGTAATATATGAAAACTGGAGTGACTGGATGTCTAATATAATAGCCAGAACACTACTTCCTGCTTTTCAGGCCCAAATGCCCCCTTCATCACAATGTCCAGCTAATGCAAGGTACAATCTACGCATGCAAAGAGAGGGGTACCCTGTCTCCGCTCTGGTTTGAAAGGATATGTATGTATATATTAGTGATGTGCGGGGCTGCCTGAAATCAGGACTTGTGGGTTAGGAGGGTTCGGGCCATGTCCTGCACAAAATCTTAGGGGCCCGGTCCCCTCCTGCAGCCTAGCACTGACGACTTATGGCTCCTAAATTTATAAACTCTGCCCCCGCCTGCTCCTTTAGTGACGTCACTGTGGGGCAGTCTTGGGTCTGTAAACAGAGGGGAAACAACGGGCCTGGTTGGGAGGGGGGCCACTGGGCAGGTGACTGTCTGAGGGTCTTCTGCCTACTTTTAGTCCGTATTCACTCCCCTCTGACGCTCTTGCCTCCCTCTTCCGTCACTCCCCCCCTCTTCATTGCCCTCCCCCCCTTCAGTGCCCCACCCTGGTCATGGTATACACAGAATGCATTCATGGTTTGGTCCAGTCAGACTACATGGACGATTTCCGCGCGATCCACAAAAACGCAGGTGTCACGTCTGATGCAACAGAAATAAGGTAAGTAATGGAAATGTCGGGTGAAGTTGCAGCGTTGATTCGATGCGGCTGTCAGCTGCACACACAGTGTGCAGCGTCTGCATGCGACAGTCGTGTCGGATCAACGCTGCAACACCATCCGACAATGCTATTACTTGCCTTATTTCTGTCGCATCCGACGTGACACCTGCGTTTTTGAGCATGTAGTCCTACCCTTAAAGGAGAAGGAAAGGTTAAAACTAAGTAAGCCTTATCAGAAAGATCCACCTAAATAAACTAGTAAACCCTCAAAATAATGCTGCTCTGAGTCCTCTGTCAAAAGAAACACTGCATTTCTTTCCTTCTATTGTGTACACATGGGCGAGACTCAGGCAGGAAGTGATATCACACCAAGCTAATACTACAGCTGCTATCCTAAACAAGCAGAGAGCTTCTAGAGCTTTTTACTCAGGTATGGTAAAACATTCTACAGAATAAATATAGCATTCTAGCTTGCACCATTGCATCTAATCTATTGGCAATAAAATGTCTCCGTAGCTTTTCTTCTCCTTTAAGACAGGGGTCCCCAAACTTTTGTCACCTGTGAGCCACATTCAAATATAAAAGAGTTGGGGAGCAACAGAAGCATGAAAAAGTCTCTGGGTGTCAAATAAAGGATATGAATGGCTATTCAGTTGCCCCATGTGAATTGGCAGTCTATAGGAGGTTCTATTTGGCCATAAACCTGGTTTTTGTGCAACCAAAACTTGCCCCCAAGCCTTGAATTCAAAAATAAGCATCTGCTTTGACAGGGTCGGACTGGGCGGGACACCGGGAAAAAACCCTGACTCTTGTGGGCCCTGCTGGCCCAGACTAATAGGAAAAAACGGGATCAAGCATCATTTTCCTGGCCAGGTGGCAACCCTAATTGGCGGGGGGGCTTAGGGGGTTTTGCACCGAGGACAGGAGGCGTGGGGGCAGCAGCCCCTGCGGGCCCAGTGTCCCCCACTCCGACCCTGTGCTTTGAGGCTACTGAGAGTAATATCCAAGGGGTAAGTACATTGAGGCAACTTAGCACCAAGCTTTCACCCTCCGATGTAATCCTCATATGCGTCTGAATAAAGCCGAAAATTGATGTTAGCAGTGTCAGACTCCTGAATCATTCTTGATCAGCGCTCCGTAGCTTTGAAAGTTTGGAGCAGTAGCCGGCAAGGAGTGACTGGCGCATTGCGAGAGCTGCGATCAAGCAGGAGGATACACAACTCTGGGTGAGCTCCGCCATTACCGCATCGGCAGTTGAAATTTAGCACCAAGATTAGTAAATCTGCTCTATTTGACTTAGAATTTGCACCATCAGTGTCGGACTGGGCCGGCACGACACCGGAAAAAAACCCGGTGGGCCCCAGGCTCTTGTGGGCCCTGCCGGGCCAGATCGGCTTCTCAGTGATGCGACCCCTCTTTGACGGGGGTCGCAGTAGAATCAAAATTTTGCGCATGCGCACTCACGTGGCGCTGCGCTTGTGTGCACTGACACGCATATGCAGATACCTGGCACCACGCACTTATGCACAAATGGGGGGCCCTGGGGCAGTAGCCCCGGTGGGCCCCAAGCCCCCCAGTCCGACCCTGTGCACCATACTAGATTTTGGATAAACTACAACTAGGGTTGCCACCTGGCAGGTAATTTACCAGCCTGGCCGATAAGAATTATGCTTGATGCCAATGTTATTAATAGGAAAAAACCACATGCCATATTTGACTTGCTTAACCATTATGATTCAAGTAGAGTTTTAGCTCTGTTTAAAGAAAGAAAGAAAGATAAACAAAATCACATGGAAAGTGGTGTTATATTGAACTAGATGATTCACATTAGCACCCTCAATCTAAAAATGTAGAGGTAGAAACTGTTTTTTTTGTTATTGAGATATAGATTGTAGATCCGCCATATTTAACCGCGCCGCTGGTGTAGTGGTATCATGCAAGATTCCCATTCTTGCGACCCGGGTTCGATTCCCGGGCGGCGCACTGTGTTTTGTTTTTTTGCGTTGCCATATTTTGAGTTAATCACGACGACGGATTGAACAGTATCCGCGATATCATGTGTCATAGCAAATATCGCATCATTGCAAAACTGCGTATGTTTTGAATTTGGTTTCCGCTAATAATATGTCGATTTTGGTCAGGCGTTCGGCAGGGCAGCCTCTACACTGTGGGCCTCGTTTGACGCATGCGCTGTTATGCACTGCGGCCATCTTGTGCTGGCGGTCTCGCTTGCATTGTTTCAGGCCGGGTTGGTGGGGGCCGGCTAAAGTGTGAGAGAAACAGAGAAAGTGAAGCAAGAAAGGAAAATATCTGCCGAATCGCCTTCCTCCCCCGTATCCGAGGAAAACCCGAGTCCCCCTATTCCTTCTTCCTTTCCAGTAGGTTACCCTCCGGGTCCCAGGGCAGAGCGGAGCCCACAGCTTGGAACCATGGAGGAAGATCTACCCAAAACGCTGTGAGTGTGGAATGGGCCGAGTTAGGAACAGCCGCGGCTGTGAGGGTTTATGTGGAAGGAATAGAGCTGAGGCTGCACACGGAGGGGCTGCTGATTATTTATTATACACACACACTACTCACACATGACTATAGTCTAGCGCTGGCCTGTGGGGCAAGAGCAGTGAGGATCCCTTGCTAACAGTGTGCGGTGCTACTCTCTCCCCAACCAACATTCTCTGTCTTCATCATATTCCATTCCTACATCATCATCATCATTCCATGGCTCCTGCACCTCTTACTGATATCTCTTTTATTTACTTACATACCTGTACCTAGTAACAGTCCTACACATTCACACCTGAGTAATCCTGATATGTAGTGGCCTAATAACTACTCCAACAACATATTTACAGGCTGAACATATGAGATAAATATCTATACACCATCTATATTGATCTATCTAGCGCTCGATCTATCCATCCCTATATCTCTATGTATCTATCCTATATATTTATCTAGCTACCGCTATCTGTCTATCTGTCTATCTGTCTATCTGTCTATCTGTCTATCTGTCTATCTGTCTATCTGTCTATCTGTCTATCTGTCTATCTGTCTATCTGTCTGTCTATCTCTAAATCTATATCTATCTGTCTATCCCTCTATCTATCTATCTATCTATCTATCTATCTATCTCTATCTATCTATCTATCTATCTATCTATCTATCTATCTATCTATCTCTATATCTAGCTATCTATCCATCTCTATATATCTAGCTATATATATATATATATATATATATATATATATATATATATATATATATATATATATATATATATAATATGTGTATTATATAGATATACACCATCTATATCTATCTATCCATCTCTATATCTTTATCTAGCTATCTGTCTGTCTCTCTCCCTGTATCTATATATCTATCCCTAAATCTATAGCTATCTATCTATCCATCCCTATATCTTTATCTATCTATCCCTCCCAATGTCTATCTATCTATTTATCAATCTATATATCTATTCCTAAATCTATATATCTATCCATCCCTATATCTATATGGGGATCTATAAATGTAGTGGCCTATTTAGCTACATATTTACAGGCTGGGCATAGTTGAGATATCTAGTGAATAAAGTACCCCCTCTTGTAAATTATAAGGATATTATAAGTTACCGAGGAGTTTCACAGGTCATGGAACTCCGAGGTAACTTCTAATATCCTCATATTTTGCAACTGGGGGTACTTTATTATAATACACCAATTTCAGTGAGTCATGTGACAGAAATTACATCAGAACTCACCGTTTATAACTTATAACATCAGAACTCACTGTTTATAAGGATATAATTTACAAGATTTTCAAAGCTTTTGTGTATTATATAGATATACACCATCTTTATCTATCTATCCATCTCTATATCTTTATCTAGCTATCTGTCTATCTCTCCCTGTATCTATATATCTATCCCTAAATCTATAGCTATCCATCCCTATCTATCCTATCTATCCTATCTATCCTATCTATCCTATCTATCCTATCTATCCTATCTATCCTATCTATCCTATCTATCCTATCTATCCTATCTATCCTATCTATCCTATCTATCCTATCTATCCTATCTATCCTATCTATCCTATCTATCCTATCTATCCTATCCTATCTATCCTATCTATCCTATCTATCCTATCTATCCTATCTATCCTATCTATCCTATCTATCCTATCTATCCTATCTATCCTATCTATCCTATCTATCCTATCTATCCTATCTATCCTATCTATCCTATCTATCCTATCTATCCTATCTATCCTATCTATCCTATCTATCCTATCTATCCTATCTATCCTATCTATCCTATCTATCCTATCTATCCTATCTATCCTATCTATCCTATCTATCCTATCTATCCTATCTATCCTATCTATCCTATCTATCCTATCTATCCTATCTATCCTATCTATCCTATCTATCCTATCTATCCTATCTATCCTATCTATCCTATCTATCCTATCTATCCTATCTATCCTATCTATCCTATCTATCCTATCTATCCTATCTATCCTATCTATCCTATCTATCCTATCTATCCTATCTATCCTATCTATCCTATCTATCCTATCTATCCTATCTATCCTATCTACTCCTATCTATCCTATACTATCGCTATCTATCCTATCTATCCTATCTATCCTATCTATCCTATCTATCCTATCTATCCTATCTATCCTATCTATCCTATCTATCCTATCTATCCTATCTATCCTATCTATCCTATCTATCCTATCTATCCTATCTATCCTATTCTATCCTATCTATCCTATCTATCCTATCTATTCCTATCTATCCTATTCTATCCTATCTATCCTATCTATCCTATCTATCCTATCTATCCTATCTATCCTATTATCCTATCTATCCTATCTATCCTATCTATCCTATCTATCCTATCTATCCTATCTATCCTATCTATCCTATCTATCCTATCTATCCTATCTATCCTATCTATCCTATCTATCCTATCTATCCTATCTATCCTATCTATATCCTATCTATCCTATCTATCCTATCTATCCTATCTATCCTATCCTATCTATCCTATCTATCCTATCTATCCTATCTATCCTATCTATCCTATCTATCCTATCTATCCTATCTATCCTATCTATCCTATCTATCCTATCTATCCTATCTATCCTATCTATCCTATCTATCCTATCTATCCTATCTATCCTATTCTATCCTATCTATCCTATCTATCCTATCTATCCTATCTATCCTATCTATCCTATCTATCCTATCTATCCTATCTATCCTATCTATCCTATCTATCCTATCTATCCTATCTATCCTATCTATCCTAATCTATCCTATCTATCCTATCTATCCTATCTATCCTATCTATCCTATCTATCCTATCTATCCTATCTATCCTATCTATCCTATCTATCCTATCTATCCTATCCTATCTATCCTATCTATCCTATCTATCCTATCTATCCTATCTATCCTATCTACTATCTATCCTATCTATCCTATCTATCCTATCTATCCTATCTATCCTATCTATCCTATCTATCCTATCTATCCTATCTATCCTATCTATCCTATCTATCCTATCTATCCTATCTATCCTATCTATCCTATCTATCCTATCTATCCTATCTATCCTATCTATCCTATCTATCCATCTATCTATCTATCTCTATATCTTTATCTAGCTAGCTATCTATATCTCTCTATATCTATCAATCTATTTATCTATATATCTATCCCTAAATCTATATCTAAAGATATATCTTTATCTAGCTATCTGTGTACCTGTCTGTCTGTCTATATATCCCTATATCTATCTATATATAAATATCTATCTATCCCTATATATAGATATCTATCCATCCATCTATCATCATCTATCTATATCATCCATCTATCCATCTCTGTAGGCATCCATAGTGTTTATATAGTGAATATAGTACCCCCTCTTGTAAAATATAAGGATATTATAAGTTACCGAGGAGTTTCATGACCATATAAAAACACGAGGCCAAAGGCCGAGTGTTTTTATACAGGTCATGGAACTCCTCGGTAACTTCTAATATCCTCATATTTTACAACTGGGGGTACTTTATTTATTATAATACACACGTTTCAGTGAGTCATGTGACAGAAATGACATCAGAACTCACCGTTTATAAGGATATAATTTACAAGATATTCATGACTTTTGTGTATTATATAGTGAATAAAGTACCCCCTCTTGTAAAATATAAGGATATTCTAAGTTACCGAGGAGTTTCATGACCATATAAAAACACGATGTGTGGCCGAGTGCTTTTATACAGGTCATGGAACTCCGAGGTAACTTCTAATATCCTCATATTTTGCAACTGGGGGTACTTTATTTGTTATAATACACAAGTTTCAGTGAGTCATGTGACAGAAATGACATTAGAACTCACCGTTTATAACTGATGACATCAGAACTCACCGTTTATAAGGATATCATTTGCAAGATATTCATGGCTTTTGTGTACTATATAAATATAATTCACGTTAATAATAATCACATGAATCTAGTTCCGATGCATCACTGATATGCTTTTACATTTTATCTGAGGGGACAGAATAACCCAAAATAGAAACAAGATCAATTTCAAAAGTGTCTCGGAAGCTCAGTATAACTGCTACACAGACATACAGGGGGTGACATTCAGCTGATACCAGTTATGCGTTAGGACTTTTGTTTTGGGGAAAAGTAGTTTCCCATTCTTAATCAACATCATCATCATAATCATTATTTTAATCGCAGCAGCATGTTACACACCATTTTTCTGCCACTTTTAGGGGCCTATTTATTAAACCTAGAATTTTTCTGGTTGAGTTTTTAAAGGGGGAAACTCAATTTTCTTTCAAGATTAATTATGCTGCTAAAATTGAAAATACTCCAGCTAAAACCTTTTGAAATCATGTAGAAGTCAATGGCACACGGCCCCTTTAATAATTTGAATCCTGTTTTTTACCTTCAGGATTCTCTATAGTTTCGGACTGATAGTTCAATAAATCGGAGTTTTCAAAGAGCGACAATTAGAAAAAGTTGTATGATTCGAATCAACGCTCAAAGCTTATTGTGAAATTAAGCGTTTGGCTGAATTTTTTTTTTTTTTTTTTATAAAGTGAGAAAAAGTCAAGTTTTAGTAAATAACCCTCTTAATTTAACAATCAAGTTACAGAATTAAAATAGGATCAGAGGGCCCTGCTCATGAGAGCTTACACTCTAAAGTTTGCCCGTAAATCAAGTAATTCAGATCACGTTATTTAGGGAAGTTGAAGTTTCTGGTCTTGTGATACCAATGCACATATTCTCCCAGCTGTACATTAAGACGGATCTGCAGTAATTTTTTGCTAGAACCTGAGAACCAGAAAAGTCTTGATTTAAGTCTAAAACATGTCTGTTTCTCTCTCAAGTGCATTTAACATTACACTGCCTATATAATGTTGTAATTGTTATATGCTGCACAATTAAATATATTGCTGACCAATTTCACACGGGGGTGTGGCAGTTTGTTCCTTGTGTTCTGATATTGAAATAAAAAAAAAAATATATGATTGAGAAATACGTTTCTGAAAATCTGAGATATTGCTTTAAGGACATGAGGGTCTTGGCATCTGTTACCGATGGTTAGTCTATCAGTAACCCATCAAACATTTCTATTTTTTTCTGCGTTATGGTCTAAGATTGCCCAATATCCCAGCAGGTGACTATTGGTTATCACACAAGGAGGCAGAATTTTTCTTATGAGAGTTTTTAGACATAAATCCACCCAGTGTGCAAAGTGACAAGGAAAGTCATTAATGCGATTGCTTACCAGCATCAGGAATGGTGTTTTGCAGATATGTGTTGCTCTCATTACCCCTATATGGACACTCTTCTTTTTCAGTCACTTTTTAGCATCAATGAAATACTGCCCATCCAAATTTGTTAAAAGGACAACTAATATACCTGTATTTATATTTAGCATTTAAAGGAGAACTAAAGCTTAACTAAGAAGTAGGCTTGAAATGTTTTACAATAGGTTTTGGGTTTCTGTACCAGCCCAAGACAACCACGGCCCTTTAGCAGTAAAGATATGTGTCTCCAAAGATGCCCCAGTAGCTCCCCATCTTCTTTTCTGCTGATTCACTGCACATGCTCTGTGCTGCTGTTGGTTACTGAGCTCAGGGACCTACTCACAATGTACAGTACACATAGAATAGAAATGTCACATTATAAAGCTGATTAGTAATTAATATTGATAATGACTTCATAAGCAATGACGTAGAAAGGAGAACTCCAAACGCAGGCTCTGCTGCTACAAACTTTTATTCTCATGACATGTTTTGGATCACATGGATCCTTTTTCAAGTGGACCCACTCACGATATACAGTACACATAGAATGTAAATGTCACATTATAAGGCTGATT
This sequence comes from Xenopus laevis, assembly GCF_017654675.1. Lineage (NCBI taxonomy): Eukaryota > Metazoa > Chordata > Amphibia > Anura > Pipidae > Xenopus > Xenopus laevis. The sequence goes on from NC_054376.1 coordinate 31,643,802, forward strand.
AGTAATTAATAAAGATAATTACTACATGTCGGCATAGAAACCAGTGCAATTACCAACATAGTTTAATAATCAACCTGTAGCATCATCTTATATTACAGGCCAACCTCATTTTCTGCTGGATAATTTGTGACGACCCCTAAGCTCAGCTTCTCAACAGCTGTTCAGAGCCCACTGAGCATGTGAGTGTCACAGACAATTTCCAAGATGGTGACCCCCTGTGACAAGTTTGAAGTCCTGGATCATTTCTGCTATTGAAACGCTGAAACTTTAGGCTGGTGCAATAAGTTCATTATATAAAACTTGGCATTTTAGCCATATTAATTTCAGAGATCACCTGACCAGACATACTGCAGCTCCTACTGTAACAGGAAGAAGTGTGGGAAGCAAAAGACACAACTCTGTCTGTTAATTGGCTCATGTGACCTAACAAGTATGGTTTGTTGGGATGTTTGTGTGCACTGTGAATCGTATGATCCCAGGGGTGGCCCTTATTTTTTTAAAATGGTAATTTTCTATTCATGATTACCCAATGGAACACACTACTAGAAAAGTATATTATTATGAAAATGGTTTATTTACATGCAAGCAGGGTTTTACATATGAGCTGTTTTATGCAATATCTTTTTATAAAGACCTACATTGTTTGAGGGTATAGTTTTCCTCTAAATGTGGAAAGATTTTCTGTGTTCTCGAGTGTTTATTTTGAGCACTGGGATTTTAGTTTTTGTATGTATTAGAGGGGATATGCAGCCAACACCCATTAGTATTTAGTTTTTTTGCTACTGTCTCCTCCTTGTTTATTACTTATAAGAAGCATCATATTCAGGTCTCAAAACGTATTTCTTCTCTTTGACCAGGGTCTCTTTTTGTGTTGTTTTGTTAAGGCTGAAGAATACGGTGTGTCTATTTAGCTTGTCCTGAGCTGGCCTAATGTTCACTTTCCTTGCATCATTCACTAGCTGTACAATTTGCCTGCTCCAATAATATTCTCTGTTTACTTTATTCTACTGGTTTGGGAATAAGACTATTCTCCTCCTACTCACTTTCTTGGCAGAAAAGTATTTGTACATCTCTAAAACACTTAGTCAAAATGTTTGTATTAACAGGCTGAGTGCATGGAATTCAGTGATACACAAAGTATTGTGGTTCGGTTGCCCGGGTTGTATCCGAAATCTAGTATGCTGTAATGTTATAGTGGACATATTGGTTTCTATATATATAAAAAAAAAATATATATATATATATATATATATATATATATATATATATATATATATATATATATATATATATATATATATATATATATATATATATATATATATATATATATATATATATATAAAAATCCGGTTGTAGTTAACAGCGCACACTGGAAATTTTTTAAAAGAATTAATTTATTTATCAAATGTTAAAATTCACATGTATCGACGTTTCGGTCCGGGTCTTGGACCGTTTTCAAGATGGTATCTTGAAAACGGTCCAAGACCCGGACCGAAACGTCGATACATGTGATTTCTATACAATGGACATGATAGCAGCACCTGGTTCCTGTTAGTTTTTGAAGGTGTGCGAGAGACCTTTTTTGTTTTTTATATATATATATATATATATATATATATATATATATATATATATATATATATATATATATATATATATATATATATATATATATATATATATATATATATATATATATATGAGACACTGAATGGGGTAGTGGTTAGACGAAAACACCATATTAATAATAAAACACATTTACATAATTTTGAAGCATTTACTTAAAGGCGAAGGAAAACTACCGAAGCGGTTTATTGCCAATAGATTATACACAATAGTACAAGCTATAATACTATAGTTATTCTGCAGAATGCTTTACTATACCCGAGTAAACAGCTATAGAGCCTCTTTCTGTTTATTTAGGATAGCAGCTGACATCACTTCTTGCTTGAGTCTCTCATGCTCAAGCCCAAGCCCTGGAGGTTTAAAGGAGAAGGAAAGGTTAAAACTAAGTAAGCCTTATCAGAAAGGTCCATCTAAATATACCAGTAAACCCCCAAAGTAGTGCTGCTCTGAATCCCCTGTCAAAAGAAACACTGCATTTCTTTCCTTCTATTGTGTACACATGGGCTTCTGTATCAGACTTCCTGCCTTCAGCTTAAACCTCATTGCCCTGGGCAAGAGCATGCTCAGTTTGCTCCTCTTCCCCACCCCCCTCCCTTCTCTACTGTAATCTGAGCCCAGAGCAGGGAGAGACTCAGGCAGGAAGTGATGTCACACCATGTTAATACTGCAGCTCCTATTCTAAACAAACAGAGAGTTTCTAGAGCTTTTTACTCAGGTATGGTAAAACAGTCTACAGAATAAATATAGCATTCTAGCTTGCACTATTGCAGCTAATCTATTGGCAATAAAATGCCTCTGAAGCTTTCCTTCTCCTTTAAGTGGAAAACAGTAAGTCTGATACAGAAGCCCATGTGTAGACAATAGAAGGACAGAAATTGGGTGTTTCTTTTTGACAGAGGATTCAGAGCAGCATTACTTTTACAGATTACTGTGTAGTTATATAGACCTTTCTGATGAAGCCTTTTCTTCTCCTTTAATGGCTTTAAATTCTAATTCCAAAATCATTCTGTTACAAAATATTTTAATGTTTTTTTTTTTTCTCTCTATCTTTTGCAAGGTATGTGGGCAATCTCTCTAGGGATGTGACAGAACCCTTGATCCTTCAGGTGTTCAGCCAACTCGGTCCTTGCAAAAGCTGCAAGATGATCATGGATGTAAGTGACTTTCACATCATTGGGGAATAATATAATACTCCATCCTGACGCAAACACACCTCCTTATTCAGGTGCCCCGGTTGCATTTTAGATGTATGTTTATGATTGATTTCTGTACTGATTGTAAGCTTTATGAGTCAGGCACCTCCCCTCCACCCTGTGTCCTTTAGCTCATGGTATGTAAAATAACTGTCATTTTATATTTGAGTTTTTGTTCTCCCTGTTTGTGCATATGCAGCTGGTTCTATACAAATATATATTTACAAAAGATATACACATATAACATTTACTCTTTATTGTTGTTTTGATGCTTAGACTGCTGGAAATGATCCCTACTGCTTTGTGGAGTTCTTTGAGCACCGACATGCAGCTGCATCATTAGCAGCTATTAATGGTCGCAAGATACTGGGCAAGGTAGGTTTTAATAGACATCTCCATGTAAGCATTGTAAAACTAGTTTGGTATTTTGCCTGAGCGGCTGGATTTTCTGAAGCTTATGACTTTAAACTTCTTTTGTATGGATCTGAAAGCTAGTAGTTTGAATCATAAGCTGAACAATACATTGAAACAATGATGGGCCAAAATAGCATAATAACATAATTGATTTAAAAAGGCTGCATTTTTTTCATAGGATGAAATGGTGCAAAGCCTTTATAAAAGGCCAGTCATATGGTTACCTAAATGATAGCAGTTGTAGAGATGGTAGTGTCGCTAAGAAACTACCCACAGTCGGGGCAGATTTATTTAAGGTTCAAATGGCAAATTTACATTTTAGAATTTTTTTTGGTCAAAACGTAAAAATTTGAATTTAAATCACCAACTCGAATTTGAATGTGAGATTTATCGCACCTCGACCCTGGAAACAGTTCTTATTCTACTATTCGCTACCTACAACCTGCCAAGTTAATTTACAAGTTAATGGCAGAGGTTGAACCATTTGAATATGTTAATTGCCTTCCTGACATTCGAGTTTTTTTTTTTTTTTTTGGACGAAAATTCGATTCTGATTTTCGGGTTGTTCTTATTTGATTGAATATTAGATGTTCAAGTTTTTTCATAAATAACCTCCCATTCGAGTCGTGAGTACATTCGAATTTATTGGAGTTAAAAAAAATTCACATAACTTCAAAATTCGACCTTTGATACATCTGCCCTTCAGTGTTGACATACTGGTTCTGCCTCGTGGGGTTAGGATACATTACATAAAAATACTTAATACAGCTTCCCCTTTTATACCATGCTTAAATATTCTCTGCTAATCTGTTAAAACTGATAAGATTTTCTTTAATCAAAGGAAGTAAAGGTGAACTGGGCCACTACACCAAGCAGTCAGAAAAAAGATGCAAATAGTAAGTTCCTCAAGTATAAAATATATATATATATATATATAATATAATATATATATATATATATATATATATATAAGCCATAAATATCTTGTAAATTATACCCTTATAAATGGTGACTAGTGATGTCATTCTTGTCACATGACTCACTGAAACTTGTGTATTATAATAAAGTACCCCCTGTTGGAAAATATGAGGATATTGGAAGTAACCTTGGAGTTCCATGACCTGTATAAAAGCACTCAGCCTTCGGCCTCGTACTTTAATATGGTCATGGAACTCCTCCGTGACTTAAAAAAAAAAAAAAAAATATATATATATATATATATATATATTATTCTCTTTCTATATTTGTATAGTAAACATTAAGTTAGTTTTTTTTGCTAAACAGTTTGTTGTCTGTGATCATATATTTAAGAAACAATTTAATCTTTGTCATCAGGTAGTTCCGTTGTGAGCACACTGCGTTCTCAAGGTAATTGTGTCTTCTTACAGATAAAATTCAATCTCTCAAGGGTGATGAGTGATAGCTATATTACCAATATAGCTCCTTTCTCTTCACCCATTTCTTCTTCTCCTCCCACTCCGGCTGCTTTTCTCAATATTCTTTCGAGCAGGGAGCTCATCATTTCACTTTACCCACTAAGCCAAATAGTCAGTAAGCCCTGGTCTATTATTAGAAATAATTTAAATGTAGCTTTGTTTCCCAAAAAAGTTTACATATTCAAGATATTTTGCAGTTTTTCTATTCTATTGTGTAAAGGCTTCCTCCTATGCACACAAACATTCCCTTGATATACTTCTAGGATATTGCCACTGAATAAGCTTTTTTTATACTGGTTTTAAAAGAAAAAAAACCCTCCCAAAGATCAGATTTCTTCCTCTACTCCTTAATTCCCCTTTAATATTGAGCTAGATTATAACTTGTTTTTTTTTTTGTTACTTGGTTTCTTGAAATATAATTAAATCTACATTATATTTCTGTTTTCATGTTCACCCTTCTCCCAACAAGATCATTTCCATGTCTTTGTTGGTGACTTGAGCCCAGAGATCTCGACTGATGATATAAAAGCTGCATTTGCACCATTCGGGAGAATATCGTAAGTTGAGATGGTTTTCAGTTCCATTCTCTGAAACATTATCATGATCCGATATACAGACTAAACTTCCTGTAGACCCATATGCGTTTGCCTTTCATTTTTTATCAAAATAAAACTCAGTTTTGCCTTTTTTTTAATTTCATACTGTTAACCGTTTTTTAATGTTTAATTTCTCAAAATTTGCAGCTGGCCACAGTCCAAATATTGGGGGTTAACGCATTGACCTGAGAATTCAGTTAACAGGCCACGTATGCCCTTTTTTTTTGATTCTTACTTTTAAAAAAATATATAAATATTTATATAATTTTTCCTATTTTACGTTTTATAATTTCCATTGAGTCATTTAGATTGTGTGTGCGATAATGAGGATGGGAATTGCATGGTTTAACTTTTTCACACCTGCAGGGTCTGCAAAGCTCCCTTGTGGCATGACTCTGCAGAACTGAAAAGGTTAAAGGCCACAGTTTTTAAAGTGTACAACTACAGACTGCTTTACATGACTTCCCTTACGCTTGCTTTAGCCCATGCTTGATGTGGAAGTAGTGATGTGAGTGGGACCAGCTGTAGTTTGTGTCAGTGTTTGTTTGTTTTTTGTGTCTTTTAGGCGATTTGCATGTACACCAGCTCCTGTGTCTCTCCATTTATTTCTATAAACCGCTGCTTAAATAAAAACATTTAGTTGTATTTCCCACTGACTGAGTTTAAAAGGAACGCTTTAAACATTTTCATTTGCTGGTGCTTTTTCCCCTGTGTATTTAATTGAGCGTTTAGGTAGGGGGTTTGGGAGGACAAAGTGTGTGGTTTTTTTTTCCCCCCCTTTTTTTATTTTTCATGCTACCTGCCATGACAATACAAATCGTATATTTTTGTTTTTATAGAGATGCCCGTGTGGTGAAAGATATGACAACTGGAAAATCTAAGGGGTACGGATTTGTGTCCTTCTTTAATAAATGGGTAAGTGTTAAAAACAATTCTGAAAAGTGATTGGCTTCAAAAAGTTTTCTAGTGTCGCAGCTTCCTTGTCCACATTCTTGTTTTTCTTTGGCATGTATTTGCATGTATTTTGGATACGTTTCCCAACCCTGGCTCTTATACTTCTTGGTGAATATCAATAACTTCCTATGGCTGATATAGAAAATCTGCTGTCCTGATCATTATTTAGTGGTCGGGGATTTATTCTAGGTTCCAGACCACAGTCATCACAGTCAGTCTTTATCCACTGATAAATTAATTTATATATTAAATAGGAATGCACCGAATCCACAATTTTGGATTTAGCTGAATCCTTCGCGAAAGATTCGGCCGAATACCAAACCGAATCTGAAACCTAATTTTCATATGCAAATTAGGTTCAGCTTTGCAGAAGGATTCGTCTGAATCCTGGTCGAATTTCGGATTTAGTGCATGCCTAATATTAAATGATAAATGCAGCAAAATATTAGAGATCAACACATCTGGGAGGGTTGTTTCATGCTGGCTAAGTTATGGAGATGAAAATATGCCATAGCCCTATAGTGAGGCATATATATCCACTCTAATATTTATCGCTTGCAAACTGACAATTGTATGTTAATGTGGCAGATGAGATTACTTATTTTGGCCAAACACAGAACAAGATCACGCTTAACTTTGCACACGGTCCAATGTAAAGAAAAGTTACAATTTATTAATCATAGGCTAAAAATGTTCCTGACGGTAGAGAGAGAGAGAATTAAAAACAACCCCCTGTGATCATATTACATATGCATTAAGCTGATTGAGGATCTGTTTGTAAGATCTGTTGACATAGGTTCAGAGTGAGGACTTTTGATTTGAAAGCAGTTTACATTTGAATACTATACTACTATTTATTCTCTGGAAAAAAAATGATGATAAATGAAAAATCTCAAAATTTGAATCAAAACTCGAATTGAAAATTCACAATTTGAGAGTTTTGACCAAAAATTTATTCGAAAATTCGAGTTCTCACTTCAACCCTTAATAAATCTGCCCCCTAGAGTGCCTCAGTATATTGTGATTTGGATACTACATAAATGACTCACAAGTTACTCAGTTTTTTGCTAATGTTATTGCTATGTGTTCTCAATATTATTTTTCATCCTAGGGAATTGTTTTAATCTTATCTCTGTCATCATGAAATTTTTTAGCCTATCCTTAAAGGGGTTGTTAACGTTTGTTGCAAAGAGCGATATTCTGAGATATGGTTTTTGAGTTATTTTGATTTTTATTCAGCAGCTCTTAAATTAGCATTTTCAGCAATCCCTCTACAATATAAAATGTAATTCCTGAACCAGCAAGTGTTTTTTTCTAGTTGTAATATTGGTGTGTAGGTGCCATCTCGGGTCATTTTGCCTGGTCATGTGCTTTCAGAAAGACACAGCACTTTAGAATGGAACTGCTTTCTGGCAGGCTGTTGTTTCTCCTACTCAATGTAACTGAATGTGTTGCTGTGGGACCTGGATTTTACTATTGAGTGCTGTTCTTAGATCTACCAGGCAGCTGTTATCTTGTGTTAGGGAACTGCTATCTGGTTACCTTCCCATTGTTCTGTTGTTAGGCTGCTGGGGGGTAAAGGGAGTGGGTGATATCACTCCAACTTGCAGTAAAAAGTGACTGAAGTTTATCAGAGCACAAGTCACGTGACTGGGGGCAGCTGGGAAACTGAAATGTCTAGCCCTATGTCAGATTTCAAAATGAAATAAAAATCTGTTTGCTCTTTTGCGAAAAGGACTTCAGTGTAGAATTTTGCTGGAGCAGCACTATTAACTGATGCATTTTGAAAAATTATTTTTCCCAAGACAGTATCCCTTTAAAATCGCTAATCCCTCATCAACAATTTGCATTATTGTATAACTGAGTGTAATCTTTAACGAGGAGCTCTAGTGGGATCAGCAAGCTGATTAACATGCACCTGTGAGATATATTTATACTAAGGAGCCAATTGGCAACTAGAAGCAGTTTGCTTCAAAACGAGTTCTGTTCGCATGATTCACTGAAATTTATTTTAATCTTGCTGCATTGTCTTGCATTCAGACCTGTACTTTTTTTTTTTTTTTTTAAGTGGTCTTGCTAACTCTGCTCTCTCATTATTTTCCAGGATGCAGAAAATGCCATTGCACAGATGGGAGGCCAGTGGCTTGGGGGTCGACAGATTAGAACTAATTGGGCCACAAGAAAACCTCCAGCTCCTAAGAGCACCTTTGAATGTGAGTTTGTTTATATAGACAGTTTGTGGTTTGCTTTTTTTTTTTTTACAGTTTATAAATCCCATCTTTTTCTCCCCAGTGATTGAAAGTTGTAGAGTGTGACTTGTCTCTCCTAAACTGGGGAACCATAGTTAAATGTATTTCTTTCAATGGTTAATGCGTATAATTGTTTATTATACACATTATTATAAACAATTACGCGACTAACTAAAACTTGTGTATAATAATAAATAAAGTACTTTGAGGATATACAAAGTAACCTCCGAGGTCCATGACCTGTATAAAAGCACTCTGCCTTTGGCCTCATGCTTTTAAATGGTCATGGAACTCCTCGGTGACTTATAATATCCTAATATTTTACAATAGGGGGTACTTTATTCACTATATATCCCATTATTTAATTGCAGCCAATGCTAAGCAGTTGACCTATGAGGAAGTTGTCAACCAGTCAAGTCCCAGCAATTGTACTGTGTACTGTGGCGGTGTCACAAGTGGGCTGTCAGGTGAGCGCTTTTTGTTTTTATTGCATTCTCTGTTTTTTATAGTAAAATATATATATATATTTTTTTCATCGAATATTCATGGTTATCTTGCAGAACAACTCATGAGACAAACCTTTTCGCCTTTTGGTCAAATAATGGAAGTCAGAGTGTTTCCAGATAAAGGCTACTCCTTTGTAAGGTAAGTTCTGCTAATTGTATTTGCCCTGCTTGTTTTACACGACATTTTTTTTACACTTAAATAAGCGATGTAATCATATTCTCTTACGTAGCAAAAATAATGTTACATGCATGTGAAAATATTTCTTATATTGGCTATAGTTCTAATCGGCTATAGGTAATGTCTTCACTCCAGAGCTCACTGTTACTTTCAGACTAGATTTCGAGGGGTATCTTGGAAACCAAACAGTCATTCTCCCCAACTCGGTCATAGCTTGGGAACCAATATATAAGGAATCCCCTGCAAAAAACCTCCAAAAGTCTAACCGCAATGTTTCTCACTTTCCTACTGTTTTTTTTTTTTTTTTTTTTACTGTTTTTTGGCTGATTTTATTTTCAGTAGTTTGTCCTGTTAATTGAGTAAGAAAAGACTGGATAGAAATAGGTATTGGACCTGTTATCCAGAATGCTAGGTACCTGGGGGTTTCTGGATAATGGATCTTTCTGTAATTTGGATCTTCATACCTTAAGTCTACTAGAAAATCATGTAAACATTAAAGAAGAACTAAACCCTGAAAATGAATACGGCTAAAAATGCCATATTTTATTTACTGAACTTATTGCACCAGCCTAAAGTTTCAGCTTGTCAATAGCAGCAATGATCCAGGACTTCAAACTTGTCACAGGGGGTCACCATTTTGGAAAGTGTCTGTGACATTCACATGCTCAGTGGGCTCTGAGCAGCTGTTGAGAAGCTAAGCTTAGGGGTCTTAACAAATTCTCAAGCAGAAAATGAGGTTTGTAAAACCCAGATTCATGTAAATAAACCATTTTCATAATAATATACTTGTTTAGTAGTATGTGCCATTGGGTAATCATAAACAGAAAACTTCCATTTCAAAAAATAAGGGCCGCCCCCTGGGATCGTATGACACACAAACATACCAAACAAACCATACTTGTTAGGTCACATGAGCCAATTAGAGTTCTGTCTTTTGCTTCCACACTTCTTCCTGTTACCGTTAGAGCTGCAGTATTTCTGGCCAGGTGATCTCTGAGGCAGCACACAGACCATCACAAAAAGAGATGTAAAAGGGCAATATTTACTTAAATATATAGACCAGTTTGGTAAGAGTCTTTAATATGCCACTTAATATAATATAAATTATCTGTTGCTCAAGTATTTGTTTTGGGGGGTATAGTTTTTCTTCAATAAAATACATGGTGGAAGTATGACTAATTGAATTTTACTGATTACATTTTTCCATAGGTTTAGTTCCCACGAAAGTGCTGCTCATGCTATTGTCAGCGTCAACGGAACTACTATTGAGGGGCATGTGGTGAAGTGTTACTGGGGAAAAGAAACTCCAGATATGCTGAATCCTGTTCAGCAGGTAAGCGAGGTAACCCCCCCCCCTTTTTTTTTTTTTTTGGAATACTCAAGAACATTGTTTGTGTATCCAAATATGTAGTCATACTCTGAACTAACTCATGTGAAACATGTGAATAGAAAATGAAAAATTTTCTTTATTAATTCGGTCACCGTCCAAACTACCATTACATATCATTTCCAGAATCAGCTTACCAGTTGAGCATTTCCACAATCTTTACTTGTGTGTATGACTTTAAAGGGGAGGCTCACCTTTCAGTTCACTTTCAGTATGTTATAGAATGGCTAATTGTAAGCAACTTTTTAATTGGTCTTCATTATTTTTTTATATTTCAATTATTTGGCTTTTTATGACTCGTCTTTCTATTCAGACCCTCTCCTATTCATGTTCTAGTCTCTTATTCAAATCAATGCATAGTTGCTATGGTAATTTGGACCCTAGCAACCAGACTGCTGAAACTGGAGAGCTGCTGAATACAAAGCTTAACTCAAAAACCACAAATAATAAAAATGAAGACCAATTGCAAATTGTTCTCAGAATGTCACTCGACATCCTTCTGAAAGTTAACTCGAAGGTGAACAACCCCTTTAAATCTCTTGCAATTTAATAGGGTGCTCATTATTCAAAATTGGCTACATTGACTGCATCAGTTTGACAGGAACACTAGTATGAAAACATTTAATGACTTATTGATTACTGTGTAGTTGTTTATACTAAATGCTCTTCGTGTTATTTTTATATGTTGTTTTTTCTACATTTGATTCAATTATTTCTCTTTTTCTCTATACAGGCAAGCCAAATTAGTTTTCCCCCACCATATGGCCAGTGGGGTCAGTGGTACGGTGGGGCTCAACAAATAGGCCAATATGTGCCCAATGGATGGCAAGTGCCAGCCTATGGAGTGTATGGACAGGCATATCAGCAGGGATATAGGTGAGTTTAAAATAAACCAGAATTGCTTCAAAATTATTTTCGCAAGACAGTCGCAATGAAATGTGGACTTACATGTAATGCAGGTTTTTTTTTTGCCACGTTTGAGTTTAACTTTCTAAAGAAATTCAGATTTTCTTAGCTTTTTCTCTTTGGCAGGCATCTGAGTGCAAACAGTGCTGTAAATGTAATTAAACCATGTCTTATGAGACACACTGATTATTGGTGGACATCTACAATCCCACATTTCTTTACATGTCTTAAGTCTGGTGGTCAGCACAAAAGTACTATTTATTGTTCATGGTAAGAATTAGGGATGCACCAAATCTCGGATTCGGCCGAATCGTTCTGCCCGTCCAAACCAAATCCTAATTTGCATATGCAAATTGGGTGGGATTGAAATTGTGTGACTTTTTGTCACAAAACAAGGAAGTAAATGTTTTCCCCTTCCCTAATTTGCAAATGCGGATTCGGTTCGGTATTCGGCTGAATCTTTCACGAAGGATTCGGGTTTGGCCGAATCCAAAATAGTGGATTCGGTGCATCCCTAGTAAGAATAGCTGAAGGAAGTTTGCTTGTCACATTTTGTGTGTGTGTATATGCTTTTACCATGTGGTGCAGTTTCATGCCATCCACTTTTTAGGAAAGCTTGTATTAATTTATCTAATTCTGCATCGTGGCCCTTTATTGCTTTTCTTTCAACATTGTGACCCTTAGTGCAGAATTAGATCCGTTAAGGTGCTTTTGTACTAGGTATGCACTGAATCCACTATTTTGGATTCGGCCAAACCCCTGAATCCTTTGTGAATGATTCGGTGAATCCCTATATCTCCATTGGAGCTCCCTATAGATGTTCACTGGTCCCTGTCCCCATACCTCCCAACTGTCATGTATTTAGAGGGACAAGTCCCTCTATTGACAGCTCAACCCGCAGTCCCTCTTTTGTACTGGAAAGTCACATTTCTCTCTCTGCTGAACAGTCAGAAAAAGAAACCAAGTTTCTAACTTAATTGGCTTTTGGCAGAGAGCCCAGAACAGCCACAGCTGCATGTAAGATACTTTTGTAAAAATTTCAAGATAAGCAAATAAATATAAGATAACGGGTCTCTTGGGAGAAATTAGACTCACAGCTTAAAGGGAAATTCACCTTCATTGGCAAAACTGTAATAATTGAAAAAAACACAGAAATATGTTCAAACTTTCATACCCTGCCAAATTGTGTAAAATGAACATGGTAATTAGGGTGGGTCGCCACAAAAATGGGCTTGGTCAAATAAATTTGCCCCTCTTTTTATTTCCAAATTGTTGGGAGGTATTGCTTCAAATGAGGGGTGGGCGTGTCCGAACGGTCCCTGCCAGAAGCACAGTAGGAGGGGGACAGCCAAACACAACCCTGCAGTCACACAAGCAAAGAGAGGCTTCAGTTCCCTATCAGGTCCTGCTAGCTGCTGATTGGTTCCTGCCCTACAGTGCAGTTAGCTGAGTGCCGCCAGCTCCTCTACACAGCCTGGGAATTCAGGGAGCAGGAAGTGGAAAAGAAGGGTATTACGGTTTTCGCAGAAATCAATAAATCAGCCTGAAACACTACTTTTTTAAGAACAATTCTTCTATATCTAAAGGAGTATAACGCACTGGTACATTCTTATTTTTTAACCAAAATGTCTCCTTTAAAACATTATTGTTAACCATGAGTTTAGTCATCCATGTGTAAGTTTTTAGCAGGTTTCCCAATCTGGTCCAGAGTGAAGAGTTTGCCGGTGTCCCTTTTGCCCTCGTGGTTCTTCCCTGCAGCTCACTGTGACGTCACCTCTGCCTGACGCATTTCGCTGAGCCAATCAGCTTCCTCAGAGGCATATAAATTGCCTTTGGTTGCAGAGACAGGGAAACATTTCTGCCCCCTTTGTACTTATTGGTTTGTTTTCTGAGCCAAAAATTACTGTAAGATGTTTTTGTGGTAGTGGTGTGTTTTTTCTTTGATTGTATCAGACTTGTTCCTATAACTAAAAACGTTTTCAACACTTTGCATTGAACAATAACGTACTTTTTTATTGTAATTCATTTTGTACTGGAGTCTTTTCAGTCTTATGTATTCTGCAATATTGGTCCTACACCTGAACAAGTATTGATCACTTAATCTACCATTTTTTGTTGCAGTCAAACTCCATCATCTGCCGCGACATGGGTGGGACCAAATTACGGGGTGCAACCTCAGCCAGGGCAAAACGGGACTGTGATCACCAACCAAACTGGCTACCGAATGGCTGGATACCAAACACAATGAGAGGAAGGACTCCAAGCCACATTGGCAGCCTGATGCTGGCCCATTTGTTTACTTTCATACATTATAAAATTACATCAACACAGATGTCAAATACAGTATATTTATTAAAACAACAAAAACCCAACCATTTTTTTTTTTAAATCATAAAACTTTCATCCATTTGGTTGAAAACAAAACACATACTAGAAATGCTGGATGTTTGCCAATTTTTGCCTTCCATTTTTTTTTGTTTTAATTATTTTTTTTTTTTTTTTTACAAGTTACTTAACCCTGTGTCTCACAAAGATATCAGCCAAATCTTTTCGGCAGTAAAAAAAAGGGTTAAGTTCCTTTATTTGATAATAAAAAACAATGCAGGGATCACTGCCACTTTGGGCAGAAATTGCACAAAAAAAAACCTTTTTTTTTTTTGTTTGTTTTTGTTTTTCACTGAAGTAGTGTGCAGTTTTAGATTGCATTCCTAATATGATATGAGATGTATTATAAAGTCGAATTGTACAAATTTTTGATGCTTAAGGTTGAATTTTTTTCCCCCCTCCATTTAAAGTCTTCACTATGGGGGAGGGAGGGCAATTTTTATTTTTCAGATTATACCCATTGTTAAACATACTTTAGTATCAAAGTTTTTTTTTTTTTTTAACCGTATTTTGCCTTAGTCATGTAGCATAAATGGACTGTATCCCTGGTTCCCTCCAGCACTAAAAGTTACCCACATCAGAAAAAATGTGACTTGATCTGAGCCTGTATGTTAGCTATTGTATTTCATTTGTTTTTGGGAGACTTTTTCCTCTTTCCCCCTCTTTAGAAAGGTGCCTATGAACAAAATCCTGGCTGGAGTCATTTTTTTCTGTGATCAAAAAAAAAAAAGAAAATGATAAAATATCTCAAACAGTGATAAATGTGATCAATTTTCCATTTATGTGCACTGGGCCTTTTTCCTTTTTTTAATACTTTTTTTTTTTAAAAAAGTCAGGAAATCTTGCCGTTGTTTTAATGCGCATAGAACTCAACAAGCCAGTATTTTAATGGCTGCTTTTTTTTTTTTTTTTAAGAATTCGGTGCAAGCCGGTTGTTTAATTGACTGACTTTGTGTGGCCTGATCTGAATCTCGAAATACGGGGGTTTATCTGCCTAACTGGACGGTTTATTGCACTGCTTACAGTGATGTTAACAAGGAACAATCGTGAAAGGAAAAATAAAAATACTTGCACCTTTAAAACTTGTGTGCCATCAGGTAAATTAGTGCTATAGGACAAGGTATTTTTTTTTTTTTTTTATAGACGGTACCTTGCATGGAATTTTGCATTTTGTAGTTCTGCAACAGGTAGGGGGTAAAAGGTTGACTGTGCCTGGTTTACCTAGCGCTTTTTTTTTTTTTTTTTTTTAGTTTTAACTGGGTCTCTTTGTTTCAAGTGACTGGAATCCTTGTTCCATAAAATATGTTAGACAGTGGAACCCCAGATTTATCTACAGGCATTGGACCTGTTATCCAGAATGCCCGGTACCTGGGGTTTTCCGGATAACGGGTCTTTCCGTAAATTTCAAGGGTCAGGGCACACAGGCAGATTCGGGGGGAGATTAGTCGCCCGACGATAAATCTCCTTTTTAGGGGCGAATAATCTCCCCGAACTGCTTCCCCTGCCCTTTTGGAGCGATTCGTTTTCCGAAGTCGCCCCGAAGTTTCCTTAGTGAGGCAACTTCGGAAAAGGAAACGATCCAAGTGCCATTTACATTTTAGCCCGGCGGGGAGGCAGTTCGGGGAGATTATTCGCCCCTAAAAAGAGATTTGTCGCCGGGCAGCTAATCTCCCTGAATCCCTGACCCTAAATCTACTAAAAAATAATTTAAACATTAAATAAACCCAATAGGCTGGTTTTACTTTCAATAAGGATTAAATATATCTTGGTTTGGATCAAGTACAAGGTACTGTTTTATTATTACTGAGAAAAAGGAAATCATTTTTAAAAATTTGGATTATTTGATTATAATGGAGTCTATGGGAGACAGCCTTTCCGTAATTCGGAGCTTTCTGGATGAGTGTCCGGATAACGGATCTCATACCTGTACCTGCATTGTACGTTTTCCTCGGCCATGACATCTTTTCTTCTTCCTCTGGATCATGTAAGTCACAGTTCATTGTTCATTTGCGCATTTTATTTTTTCCCTAATTTTTACATAGATTTTTTTTTTTTTTTGCAGTCCCAGGAAGACATTAAATTGGGGTTTCACTGTATATAGAATAATGTACCCCCTTATTGTAAAATACAAGGATATTGTAAGTCACCAAGAAGCTTCATGACCATGGACTTCTTAATACCTTCACATTTATTTTAAGGGTCTACATTATTATAATGCACAAGCTTCAGTAAGTCATGCAACAAAAATGACATCACTGAGCACTGATTGTAAGGATATCATTTACAGGATATTAGTGGCCATGATGTCTGTGTATTATATAGTGAATAAAGTATATATTATAAGTCTCAGAGGATTTCTATGACCATATGCTTTTATACAGGTCATGGAACTTCAAAGTTACTTCTAATATCCTCATATTTTCCAACAAGGGGTCATTTATTTGTTATAATACACAAGTTTTAGTGAGTCATGTGACAGAAATGACATCACTACTCACCGTTTATAACTGATGACATCACTAGTCAAGGCTTTTGTGTATTATATATAAAATACACATATACATCAGCTCTATCGCCTTGTTGTGGTCCACTTTCACCAACACACAATTCTATATAAAGCCTTGGGCATGCTGGATGTGGTCTAAAGGATATTTCTAGCTCCCATCAGACCTGCTGGCTAGTAAATGTACAATGTGTGAAAATAAGAAGTTAAATGCAATACAATCCCGTTGTAAGTGGATGCTCATTCAGCAACAGTAGGGGTTATTTTATACCAAGATACTAATCCCCAAGCTATAATGTCATTGCTGAATAAACAAATTATTTGTATTTGGCTACATTTGGAATCTTCTAGGGGCCAATTTATTAAACAACAACTTTTTCTGGTTGGACTTTTTATCTATAAAAACAGTTTTGGGGCAGAAAAAAAAGCGTGACTTTTCCAGTACTTCTTATGAGACAAAACTACGACAATCCGAATCCGAAAATACTTCAGCTAAAACCTGACAAAATCATGTAGAAATCAATGTCAGATGTCACTTTAACAATTGGAAGATCTTTGTGTGATTTTTGATGCTGGCATTTGTGCGACATTAAGAAAAAGTTGTCGTTCTCCTGTGACAAGTCAAAAAAGTTGCATTTTTTTTGGCGACTTTTCTGCAAATTATTCCCGTTCGTGCTTTTTCAGTTTGAATCTTTTGATGAATGACTGAGATTCATGGAAATGGGTTTATTTGTGGTTTCAAATAACCCTTTAATTCACTGAAATTCTACCTTTAGGGAGCAGATTTGGGGGGGGGGGGTTGTTGCCTGGCGACTAATCGCCTCTTCTGCGGGGCGACAATCTCCCCGAACTGCCTTCCACCTGCTATAATGAGAAAACGCCAATGAACTTGAACTCGAAGCACCACGAGTGCATTGGTGCTGGCGTTTTCTCATTATAGCAGGCTGACAATGCTCCCAGTCTGAGTGGGGTGGCAACTATAGTGGCATGAATAGGAGAGTAGTCCTTATAGTGGTTGGGGTTATTGACTCATAAATGTCAAGACTGAATCAAATATTGCGCTGGGAGCTTTTGGGAGGCTTCTTTAAAGGGCATGTAAAGTCTAAAGTAGAATAAGGCTAGAAATGCTGTATTTTGTATACTAAATATAAACATGAACTTACTGCACCACAAGCCTAATCAAACAAATAATTTATGCTGTCAAAGTTGGCTGCAGGGCGTCACCATCTTGTAACTTTGTCAGTGGCGTAACTAGATGTTGCTGGGCCCCACAGCAAATTAATTTTAGGGACCCCAACATATCCAGTGTTTGTCCTGTTTTACCAATATATGTTCAAATTGCTCATCAATGAGAGCCTCATGGGGCCTCCTGGGCCCCCCTGCAGCCGCAGGGTCTGCTTCCTCTGTAGTTATGTCCCTGAACTTTGTTAACCATCTTTGCAAGACTAAGACTGTGCACATGCTCAGTGTGGCCTGGGCTGCTTAGGGATCATCATAAACAAAGCTGCTTGAGTTCTGCATGGCTGGGAAGTAAGGCGGGGGCTCCCCCTGCTGTACATAAGTATGGTTGTTTCCCTGCTCAGCAGTTAGGGACCATCTGACAATTCCTATCCACAGCAGTAAATGAAGGGGGAATTTCACTGCATACAGTCAGGTTTCTTATAAAAACAGTACACATTTTTTAATTAAAATATATTGGAAATAGGTTTCTTTTTCATTAAAGAAAGTAAAAATGTAAAAAATTATTTTTTTTGCCTTTACATGACCTTTAAAAGCAATATGACAGAGCCACGTGCGTATAATACCACAGCCTCCCCTAGGCAGAGTTTCATTTATTTATACAAACAATCTTAATTGGACCTCGAATCCTGTTATTATTTAATCCACACACCGATTGTTCGGTATAGGAAAGGACAGAACTACATATCCCATCGTGCACCAGTGACGTAGTGGCTCATGTGACCGCGGCCGATCAATCCCTCTGTCCGTTACAGAGCCCTGCTCGTTTGTAAGGAGCGCTAGTGAGGGGTCTGAGGCAAGGTCCCGTACTCGGTCTCAGGGTACCCCGACTGAGGTACCAGCGCAAGGTAAGGTTAAAAGGAAGAGCCCTGCGGTGAATGCACGAGTCCATGTGCGAGGGGGAAGTGCGTGCACAGGCTATACCGATGCATTACACCCATCTGCAAGCGCTGCGAGGCACCGGAAATGACGTCAGAGCAGTGAGCAACGAGTAGTCAATGGAAACGGGACAGTATGTGGCGCGTTATAGGCAGCGTAGCACCAGAAGGAAGTGCGCAAACCCAGGTTGCATGGGATGTAGCAAACGGAGCAGAGGTTAAGCAACCTCCAGCCTCTCAGCTGTTAAAGGACTATAACCCCCCAGCGTCAACCTGCTGGGGAATGCCGGGACTTGTAGTTTTGTAATGGCAGCATAGAACAGCTGAAAGTGCCGCTACTCCCCGACATAAATGCGCACTATGTATTGTACATTGTTCACATTAGCAGTTACACACGGCTCAGTAATTCTGCCAAGTCCTCTTGTCACCACGAGAAGAGGGTCTGTCAAACCTTCTGACAGCTGAGCATGAACTGTCATGGCTACTGCCTTGGGAAAAAAGAAATACAAGACCTAAAGTGGTAAACAACTACAACTGATGTCCTTGTTACTCTAACCCAGGGATCCCCAATCTTTTAAAGCCGTGAGCAACATTCAGAAGTAAAATGAGTTTGGGAGCAACACTAGATAAATGTTCTTTGGCTGTCAAATAAGGGCTGTGATTGGTCATTTGGTAGCCCCTATGTGGATTGTTAACCTACATTGAGGCATTGTTTGGCAATACACCTGGTTTTTATACAACCAAAACTTGCCTCCAAGCCTGAAATTCAAAAATAATCACCTGCTTTGAGGCCACTGGGAGCAACAACCAAGGGGTTGGAGAGCAACATGTTGCTCACGAGCTACTGGTTGGGGATCACTGCTCTAACCCCATCATGGCCATAGGATATACACCATTTGCAACAATGTGGAGCTTGTTAGGGTTACTATGGTGCCCTACATTATTATCCTTTTATTTATATGCCAACATTTTCCACAGATTATATATATATATATATATATATATTCATAGTGATATATATATATATATATATATATATATATATATATATATATATATTCATAGTGATATATATTCATAGTGATGTTGACTTGAAACCCATGGATTTACCACCAACTAAGTGGTTTCGGGTTGAAACTTGGGCGACCATTTTGGGTGAGGCTGGGGATGTACACTCGTCCTCTGCTCTCAAAGATTCCTAAGGCCAAACGATCGGATTACATTGATGAGAATGGGCCCCAACAAGACCAGGACCCAGTGGCGTAACTAGTTGTTACTGGGCCCCATAGCAAATTCAATTAAGGGCCCCAAAATATTTATAAGTTGGCCTATTTTACCAAGATATATTAAAATTGCTAATTAATTAGGGTCTCACTGGGCCCCCTACACTCCTGGGCCCCCTGCAACCGCAGGGTCTGCTTTCTCTATAGTTACGCCCCTGCCAGGACCACATGAACTAGCCGTTGCAGTCCTCAATCGCAAGGAAAAAAATCAAACTTCCCTGATCGATATCTTGGCCAGATATCTATCGTTGTGACCCGTTGTAACACCCCATACACAGGCATATAAGCTGCCAAATCGGTCTAAAGGAATGATATCGGCAGCTTTAATCTCTAGGATGGGCTGCAGGTTGAGTTTTTTCTGGCACACACGTCACTAATACCCATGTCTCCCTGCTCTGTACCCTACTTCTGAGCATGCCTCTGCTTCCAGGACAGGGTGTCTTTTTGGACCAGAGCAAGCACAGTATGACCCTACCCAACCCAAACATTCAGTGGTCGCCAAAATTCCAACACACTGGTCATTAATTCACATCAGTCCCTGCCCCAGTGGAGTTTGCTAATCTAATTTCATGCACACGCTAAGGTCCATTTGATCTGGAGCTAAATAACCCACCTTTATGTCTTTGGAGTGTGGCGAGAAACCCACACAGACATGCGGAGATACAAACTCCCTGCTGTTGGTGTCAAATTTATGTGAGATAGCTTTGTTGTATTGTGAAATTGTTATAACCACTGCACAGCAGAATGGAATTGTAAATGCTCAGTAAAAGAAAAGTAAAGGTAAAACACTGGAAAAGCATTGAGAATAATGGTAACTGGTCCGATTCCTCCGGTGCACCCAGTTAGGTGATTACCTATTTGGAAACAAATTTCTGCGTGATAGTCTCATGATAGGTTAGAAATACATTAGAAATAACAGTATAACCTTTAATTAAATCTTGGTAGCCCAACTGCCTACCTAAACACGGCTGGAAGATTGGCATACCTTCTGCTACCATATAGGAGTTGGACAGGCTTAAGCGATGACACATACAAATTTTATTTTGTAATTGAACTAGTTGTTGTCAGAGTTTTTACCATATACTGAATATCCGAGCCCACATTGTGCACTGATCCCAGAGTAAATGCAATAGTGATCTAAGAAGGGGCCCTGAGCTAGAGTCCTGTTCAGAATTTTTGTGAGACCTGGAGCTGACACAAACCCACCCGCAACCTGCATACTTACCCACTTTGATCCGCTACCCGACCCGCAACTGCCTTATCCGCAACCCAATTCGCAACCTGCCAACTACCATTAAACAGGAAGTGCTGTTGCTGCAACCCGGAAGTGACATCATCAGAAGTGGGCAGAACAGAAAAAAGTTTTGTTACATTTTATTAGTAAAATATAGACAATACAACATAAGATAAGAAATTTAGAGACCTGCAACCTGACCCGCATCTATACCCGCACCTGAAAATCATACCCCTGGGTATCCGACCCGCTGCAGGACTCTACCCTGAGCAATGCTGAGAAGCTGGGGCCCCCAAATTCAAGCAAACCAATGCAAATCAGTGAAGTTAAACTAATAGCCCTCATACTCTTGTTTAGTATATAGAGCTGGGTGGGGGGGGGGGGGCTGGTTATAATCCATTAGTCCATTTAAAAAAATGTCAAAGGATAAATACACTATGTGTATTTCTAGTTTATACTATATTATCCAGTTATAACCATCAGATGAGTGTTCCTGTATGTTGCCAGAGCTATTCTGAATGTGAGTTTTGCTTACAGAATATCTAATATTGTTTTGAACCCTTTTCCACTTCTACAGGGTTTAAAGAAGAATGGAATCCAGTTCAGCTAAGCCAAAAGTCCCAGAATTCCTTGCCAACTTAGGAAAAGCCACCCTGCGAGGAATCCGCAAATGCCCACGCTGTGGTACATACAACGGTACCCGAGGCCTGAGTTGCAAGAACAAGAGCTGTGGTGTGGTGTTCCGCTTTGGGAATCGCAAACAACCCAGTAAGGCTGCAGTCAAGCTTCATACTGGGTCTGATGTGCAGATATTCTCTGTCAGGCAGAGGGACAGGGGACATGACCACAGATGTTTGGTGGTCTTGGGTCTATCAGAGACCACTATCCAGACTGAAGAAGGTACAATTATAACCCAGATAAGCTCAGGTCGCTGCCTGGCCCCATCGTGTCTCAAGGCTGCAGCACGCGGTGTTGTAGAAAACCAGTGCCAGCATATGAAGTTGGCTATGGACTGCCAGAGTGAGGCTGAGCCTTTGCCACTAAAAAACTCAGTTCTAAATGCCATGCTGATCCCGCAAGAGACCAAACAAAGTATTTTACAGTTATCTAATGAGTCACCAGGGCCATTAGTCCAGAGGATTACCAAGTCTATCCTTGTGGTGCGATGCAAAACTAGCCAGCAGCACAGCCTGGGCTTCCTTCATGTTTCTTTCAGTTTGCAGTCTGAGCCTGGGCATGTCTTTGTGTGCTCCTGCCAGCCTCCGAAAGCATCTACACCACAAGCTGCAAAACCTGAGACTGAGGAAAAATGTATCCACTACTATGCTTGCCTGGGGGCCTTCGCCAGCGATGAAGCTCTAGCCAGTGAATTTACAGAGTTTTTCTGCTTCCTGTCCAGCGATAAGTCTCTGGGTATGGCGGGAGGGATGCAGAAGTGCTCATCGTGCTCATCGTTGCAATGCTTGATTCCATAAAGGGGATCTTAAAAGAACAATAACATAAAAAAATGAAAGTGTTTTAAAGTATTAAAAATATAATGCAGTGCAGCCCTGCACTGGTAAAACTGCTGTGTTTGCTTCAGGAACATGACTATATTTTATATAAATAAGCTGCTGTGGAGCAATGGGGGCAGCCATTCAAAGGAGAAAAGGCTCAGGTTACACAGCAGATAGGCTCTGTAGAACATAATGGTGTTATATGTTATCCACTATTTAACCTGTACCATATAGCCTTTTTTCAATTTCCGCTATTGCTACTCAGCAGCTTGTTTATATGAACTATAGTAGTGTTTCTGAAGCAAACAAACCAGTTTTACCAGTGCAGGGCAACACTACATGATATTTTCATTACTTTAAATCACTTTTTGGTGTTACTGTTACTTTAAACATGGTGCGGGTTGCCCAGAGCTGAGGGTGAGGATTAGCCTAAAGACCAGTTTGGAGTAAATTGTATCCATGTGTTAGCTGTGCATTTGTTATGGCAGTGCTTTCATATATATCTGTACAACTGCTATATACTTAGATATGGGGCAGACCATTTCTTGGTCTAAGAGATGGGGATCTTTAGCCCATGAAATATGATAAAACATTGCATTTTGCGGTTAATCTACAGCCCTATTTACTTATGGTTTAGGCTGGATCAAATACAATTGCCATGATGAAGTGCAATTTCTTATTTAAGGGTTGCTTTGGGGGCATAGAATACCATGAAATGAGTGAAACATACATCCGTTTCCATTGTATTTCTGCTCCATTTCTGTATTAACTTTTGACAGATTTGAAAGCAATATATAGTTTCCCAAAATACTGCTCTCTTTTGTGAACTTTGATTATTTTCATGCCACACACACAGGGTATCGGCTGTATTTTGTTGTTGAGTTTTTAATTTTGGGATGTCTTCCTACTGTATAATCAGTAAGAAACAGTGGGGGTCATTTATCAACACTGGGCAAATTTGCCCATGAGCAGTAACCCTTGGCAACCAATCAGATTGCTGCATTTATTGTTCTACTTGCAGCTGGCTTTAAAAAGCTAATCACTTATTGGTTGCTGTAGGTAACTGCCCATGGGCAAATTTGCAAGAGATGTGTACAAAAATGTAAAGCGACAGTATGAATATTTTTTTCTTTGTGAAGCTTTAATAAATATTAAGTTTAAAAAAAAAAAAAAAATGTAAAGCGACCGTAACAATGTTGCAGAGCTCAAAAATGCTCCACAGAGTGTATTCCCTTTAAAGGGAAAAATGTTACCCTTTATGACATGCACTCATTCAGTTGGGCTTATGTAAAAAAAAAAACAAAAAAAACTGGTGTATAAACACCACCTGAACTTCCAAACCTTTCTTTTTTTGTTTTTACACAACCATACAGATTAAGAAAAAACCATTACAGTCTGATTTACTGTGACCATTTGATCATCCCCTTTAGATTCCAGTGTAATTTATTCTCCCTCACCCTGTTTTATGCTGAAGTGATGGATTATGGGGCCATCCCTCTGCTTTCCAGAGAATTAAGGTGGCCATAGACACACCGATAATATCGTACTTAACAAATTTTCGTGTATGGTGGGAAACGAGCCGACTGATATCGGCAGAAGACTTGGATATAACTCGGCTCATTAATTGGCCCAGCTGGAAAATTTTGATCGGGCTTCTTTGAAGGCAGCCGAACATCGGCCATTGTTAATGCTGAATCGTCAGATATAGGTAGAATTCTATTGTTTCTACCTGTATAGCTGACAATTCACGTGTGAATTGAAACAAACAATCTTTCTTGAAAAAGATCTTTTTCAGGAAAGATCATAATCGTTTTGTCTATGGCCACTCAGAATCCATCACTTGAGCTTTCAACAATGTGAGGCGTAGTTAGGGAAATATACTATCTAGGATTGCATGTGTGTAGATATATATATATAAACAAATGAAGGATCAGCAGTTCAGCACTCTCTGTATTTTGTGAAATTATGCTCTTTTATTGATACAGCATCTCATCCAACGACCTTTCGATATGCTCATTGGTGCTTTTTTCCCATGTGCATGATCACAGGGAATGCTTCCAATATCTTTTCCTGTTCTAATTCCTGTATTTCTTATGCTCTGATTAATACGCACGTAGTCCTTAAAGAGGAAACCGTTTTGGAGACAGAGGGCAAGATGGAAACAGTGGTTCAGGTGCAGGAGCAGCCAGCCACAGCACTCAAACCCAAAAAACGTCGAAAAGATGATACACCTGGTAAAGTCTGCTTTTATTTTTCAACTCACTATGATGAGCAAGCTTGCATGGAATTCCAGAAACAATGGTATTTAGTGTGTATATAAGGCAGCGCATTGTCTGGCTGTTTAGTTCAGTGGGAAGGAAAATATATCCCATTTATTGGTAGGATTTCCTTCAATTGGCCTTTAAAATATAGTCATGTGACAAAAATTACATCACTACTCACCATTTATAACTGATGACATAACTAGTCATTGTTTATATAGTGAATAAAGTTCCCCCTCTTGTAAAATATAAGGATATTATAAGATACCGAGGAGTTTCATGACCATATAAAAGCATGAGGCCGAAGGCCAAGTGTTTTTATACAGGTCATGGAACTCCGAGGTAACTTCTAATATCCTCATATCTAGCAACTGGGGATACTTTATTAATTATAATACACAAATTTCACTGAGTCATATTCTGCAACTGGGGGTACTTTATTTATTATAATACACAAGTTTAAGTGAGTCATGTGATAGAAATGACATCCAAACTCACTGTTTATAACTGATGACTCACCGTTTTTAAGCTATTCATGGCTTTTGTTTATTATATAGTGGATAATGTACCCCCTACTGTAATTTATAAAGATATTATAAGTCATCGAGGAGTTACAGGTCACATAACTCCGAGGTGACTTCTGATATCTTTATAAATTTCTAGTAGGGGGTACATTATGCATTATAATCTACATTTTTGGGGGGGGTCGGGAGGGGGGGTCAGAGTCTAAATTCTGGTCGCTGGCGTCAAATTTGGCGTGACGGCGTTCGTTTCAGATGTGCGGCATCAAATTCAGACACGTAGCGTAAAATTCGAACGTACTGCGTCAAATTCGGTAGCCTGGGGCTCCTGTTTTAAATGGCGCGTTCTGATGTCAGAACGCACCGTTTATAAGGATATAATTTACAGTCTGGTCCCATAGGGAAATGACCAGGCTGTAGATTATAAGGATATAATTTACAAGATATTCATGGCTTTTGTGTATTATAACAAGTTTTGAGATATTTATAATGTAGTATCAAAGTGCTTCCTCGGCTCATCAGTTGAGTGCAGCCGCCCACCACTTTCTGTATTGTTTTTCACAGCATAATTCAGTGAAAATGATCTAATATTGGTTTTAAGGGGTTATTATAATCTTTTTGTCCTTATATCTTTCCTTTTTTTTTTATGGTTTTTCAGTTATTAGATTTTTGCTCAGCAGCTCTCCAGCAGCTGGTTGCTAGCACTAAGGCAGTGTTTTGAGTAAGAAACTGGAATAAGTATAGGAGGGGGACTGAAGTAATAAAAAGTTAGAATGATAATAAAATTGTAGCCTGGCAGAACAATCGTTTATTGCCGGGGTTAGTCACCCCCATTTGAAAACAGAACAGAAACTATAAAGAATAAATAATGAAAACCAGCTGCAAAGTTGCTAGGAATAGGGCATCTAACCTACTAAACCATAACTTAAAGGTGAACCACCCCTTTAATGTATACTGATCCAAATTACAGAAAGATCCTTTTTGCAGAAAATCTCTGGTCCCAAGCATTCCAGATAATAGATCTTATGGCTGGATTTCTAAAGGGTCTGGCATATTTTATTCTCTAGTTTAGGCAACTTTAGTAATCTGCAACAGAACCTTTCCTTCTGTTTATTGTCCCTGTGGGTGCTGAGTGCTTTGTGCTCCTGAAATGAGTCAAGCAGTATGGCTGCCGTTTTTTCATATGTATCTTTAGGAAATGCAAAACAGGAAGGATGAGTGCACACAAGAAGCTATAGCCTCATGCTAGCTATATGGCATATAATACACTGACATTTGTTTGTAATCATAACTTTGCTTTTTCTTCTATGTTTAAGGTGCAAACGCATCTGTTCAGGAATCATCACTCACACCCCTGAGAAAATCGTCCCCCAAAAAACATGGAGCCATTCCAACTATTAAGAGGCCAGGTAAAAATTCAACCCCCAAAACATCTTTTTAGATCTGTGAGTTGGTCAGGTCATGTGACAAATGAAACGACAAACTGCTCTCCGTGCCTTTACTAATTTATTGTTGTCAGATTATGCTCACCCCATTCATGTATTGCAGGGGTGAGACTCTTTAAAGGGATACAGTCATGGGAAAAACATGTTTTTTTCAAAATGCATCCGTTAATAGTGCTGCTCCAGCAGAATTCTGCACTGAAATCCGTTTCTCAAAAGAGCAAACAACTGTATCCTACAATGTTTCTGCAAGGCTTTGCACAGTTAAAGGGGAACTATCGCAAAAATTAAAATTTAATATAAGCTTCAGCATACTGAAATTTTGTAAATACAATCAATTAAATATTCTGCATCGTTGCAGAAATAATCAAATTTATCTTCAATATTCCTCTCTCAGCATCTGTTTCTCTTCATTCTGTCTTCATGCAGCAGTTAATTGACAGTTAGATCCAATACATCTTATAGGGGGCTTCCTTTCCTAGCTCACTCAAATAACTGATTCCAGTACAAATAAATCTAACAAAATAACCGCATTTTGCACGAATTCTGCATGTAGAGAGACATAATGTCTGGTGATTTTAATAGAGTGAGCTCTAATACATCTGCTAGGAAAGGAAGCCCCCCTATAAGATATATTGGACCTAACGGTCAATAAATATCTTACACCCAACTCCTGCATGAAGAAACAGATGCTGAGAGACGAATAGTGAAGATAAACTTGATTATTTCAGAAACAATGCAGAATTTTTAATTGATTTCAATATGAGGACGCTTATGTTATGTCCAAACCCATACCACTCTCCTGGGACTATGAAAGCCCTATAAAAAAGGTTTACGTAAGGGAATATGGAAATTTATAAACTTTGTAGAAGTGAGGATTAAGCAAGGCTGAAAGCAGATGATCAAGCAACACTTTCATATACATTTAAAAAAACATGTCCGCACAAAGGTTACAAAATGATGGACATTGGTCCCTTTAAAGGAACAGTTCAGTGTAAAAATAAAAACTGGGTAAATAGATAGGCTGTGCAAAATAAAAAATATTTCTAATATAATTAGTTAGCCAAAAATGTCTTGTATAAAGGCTGGAGTGACTGGATGTCTAACATTATAGCCAGAACACTACTTCCTGCTTTTCAGCTCTCTAACTCTGTGTTAGCCACTGACTTTAAGGGGGGCCACATGGACAAAACTGTTCAGTGAGTTTGCAATTGATCCTCAGCATTCAGCTCAGATTTAAAAGCAAACAATTATGACCCATGTGCCCCCCCCTCAAGTCACTGATTGGTTACTGCCTGGTAACCAATCAGTGGAAACCAAGAGAGCTGCAAAGCAGGAAGTAGTGTTCTGGCTATTATGTTAGACCTCCAGTCACTCCAGCCTTTATACATTATATTTTTGGCTAACTAACTATATTAGAAACATTTTTTATTTTGCACAGCCGGTCTATTTACCCAGTTTTTATTTTTATACTGAACTGTTCCTTTAATGTAATTATACCTGAATTTCTGAAGCACCTATCTAAAGCAAATTAGTGACATGATAGCTGTTTATTTACAGGATGCAGTCCACTAATCGATGAGTCTCAAGTGTCCTTGTCCTTCCAGGACTGGCTGGCCAGTGTGACCGAGAGAATCCACCAGACCATGCACTACCAGTTTGATGGTGAGCAGGACAATTATCTATTTTAGCAAAGTAAAGATATATACACAATGTGAAGTAAATCAAAGTCCTTACAATATTCCACAGGTGCTCCGTCTTAGCACCGCAAACAACAATATAGTTTATCCAGAGGTGTGGAAAGAAGGACGCAACTACAGGATTCCTGCTAATGTGCTATTTATTAGCCACACAACATGTTTCGGACAGCATGTGTCCTTTCTCAAGTGTGAACACAAGTGAAAAGCATACAACATATAAAGCCACACAGTGGAGTAAAAACACACCCACTTCCACCTGGCACCTAACTAAGTATCAATTAGGCACAGAAATAAGATGCACTGTGTTAGTGTCAATATAAATATATAACGTTGCAAAATGTCATACAGATACCGGTTGACTCTGAAAAGGATCCTGAAAGTTAAAGAACATAACATTTAGACTGTGATTAAAATATATAAAGTGCATATCCATATATAAACAGTAAAAACCGTTTTAAAATGATTAAAACCAATAGAAACTTGATATAAGGAGTAAGAACTGCCCACACAGGGCCTACTTACCCTCAGACGCATGCAGCCTTACATAATAACAATATATATGCTGTCCCTGCCCAACTTTAAATACAAGGCAATAGCTCTTACCCTTGTGTGGAAAACGTAAGTTTTCAAAATCTGAAAAGAGAAAATTGTATTAAAATGGATTATAGGAACGGTGTTAAGCTCCAATGGTCATTTAGACCCATAGGTAGCAAAGTATTCATTATTTTAATCCATTTAGCCTCTTGTTGAAGCAATCATTTCTGTAAATTGCCACCTCTTTTTTGGCAATGTAATGTTTTCCAAAACTAGCCATTTTAATTGCATATGGTTATGTCCCAGCGAGGCAAAATGCCTTGATACAGGTGTATCAGATTGAGTACCTGCTTTAAAATTTCTAATATTGCCCCTGTGTTCCTTAATGCGTTCTTTAACCGCTCGGCAAGTTTGTCCAATGTATGCCATTCCACAGGGGCATTTCAGCATATAAACTACATTTTTTGTTTCACAAGTAGAGAAATTATGAAGACGAATAGGCGTCCCTTTAGTAGGGTGGTTGACTGTATCCCCTCTAATAATAGCGGAGCAACAAATGCAATTCAAACAAGCAAATGTTCCTCTTTTCGGAGGACCCCAAAATAATTTGTCCTTTTTTTTGTGGGGCAATATCAGAGGGACAGAGAATATCTCTGAAGTTACGACCTCTTGTATAGCTGAATATGGGACTGGACTTAAAGAGGGCACCGTACTTAGGGTCCTGTTGTAGAATGGGCCAATATTTTTGAACAAGATTTTCAATTTGTTTACTCTGTCTGCCATATTTGGACACAAAAGGGATTCGATCAGACTTTTGTCGTTTATTATTAGACTGTTTCAACAATGCCTGTCGATCCATTTTATCAATGTCATTCTGTATTGAACGCAATTTAGAAACCTGATAACCACGTTTAACAAATTTATGTGTAAGAGAATCAGCCGCCTTCTTATACTCAGTGTTAGTAGTTGCTATGCGGCGTGCACGTAGATACTGACTCTTTGGTATAGCATTCAAAATACGTGGATTATGGTAGCTCGTGTGGAGCAAAAGGGTATTGCGATCTGTAGGTTTTGAATACATTTCAGAGGTAATGACATTGTTGCTAATCCTAAATTTAACGTCCAAGAAAAACATTACATTGCCAAAAAGAGGTGGCAATTTACAGAAATTATTGCTTCAACAAGAGGCTAAATGGATTAAAAAAATGAATACTTTGCTACCTATGGGTCTAAATGACCATTGGAGCTTAACACCGTTCCTATAATCCATTTTAATACAATTTTCTCTTTTCAGATTTTGAAAACTTACGTTTTCCACACAAGGGTAAGAGCTATTGCCTTGTATTTAAAGTTGGGCAGGGACAGCATATATATTGTTATTATGTAAGGCTGCATGCGTCTGAGGGTAAGTAGGCCCTGTGTGGGCAGTTCTTACTCCTTATATCAAGTTTCTATTGGTTTTAATCATTTTAAAACGGTTTTTACTGTTTATATATGGATATGCACTTTATATATTTTAATCACAGTCTAAATGTTATGTTCTTTAACTTTCAGGATCCTTTTCAGAGTCAACCGGTATCTGTATGACATTTTGCAACGTTATATATTTATATTGACACTAACACAGTGCATCTTATTTCTGTGCCTAATTGATACTTAGTTAGGTGCCAGGTGGAAGTGGGTGTGTTTTTACTCCACACCTCTGGATAAATTATCTATTTTATATCTTATTAAACCCCAGTGCCTGTTCATCCTGTTCTTTTCTGTCTTACTTTCATCCCACCGTTCTTCTTAATTCTATCCTTGTGTGTCCATTTAAACCCAGATACCACAACCTTTCCAACATGAAACCATCTCCCTTTTTCCAATAACACATTTTATGAGCCACTTTTTTTTTATTCCTAGGTAAGCCAGAGCCATTGGTATTTCATATTCCACAGTCTTTCTTTGACACTCTTCAGCAGAGGATTTCTATGGGAAACACAAGGAAGAGGCTTCCAAATTATACCACAAGTAAAGCTCGTTTTAAGACTTCTAAGGGGCAGATTTACTAAGGTTCGAATGGTGAATTTGAATTTTCAAATTCGATTTTTTGGTCAATTTCGAATTTAAAACCACCAACTCAAATTTGAATTAGAGTGTGAGAATCATCACATCTCGACCTGGGAAACGGTTCAAATTCAATATTCCACCACCTAAAAACTGCCGGGTTCATGTAGAAGTCTGTGGCAGAGGTCAGTAGAACCATTTGAAGATGTTAAAGGAAAACTAAACCCCCCCAAACAATGTAGGTCTCTATAAAAAGATATTGCATAAAACAGCTCATATGTAAAACCCTGCTTCATGTAAAGAAACCATTTTCATAATAATATACTTTTCTAGTAGTATGTGCCATTGGGTAATCATAAATAGAAAATTGCCATTTTAAAAAATTGTTAGGTCACATGAGCCAATTAAAAGATAGAGTTGTGTCTTTTGCTTCCACACTTCTTCCTGTTACAGTTAGAGCTGTGTTATTTCTGGTCAGGTGATCTCTGAGGCAGCACAGAGACCATCACAAAATGGTGGTTCAAGGCAAGAGATGTAAAAGGGCAATATTTACTTAAATATATATTCCAGTTTGGTAAGATTCTTTAATATGCCACTTAATATGATATGAACTATCTGTTTGTTAAGTATTCATTTTGGGGGTAAAGTTTTGCTTTAATTGCCTTCCTGACATTTAGAGGTTTTTTTCGGAGGAAAACTCGATTTGAATTTGATTTGAATTTTCGGGTCGTTCCTATTCGATTGAATGTTAGACGTTTGAGGGTTTTTTTAAAATAAGCTCCCATTCGATTTGTGAGTGCATTTGAATTTATTAGAGTTAGTAAATTAGCATTCCTTTTAATAACAAAACTATCCATGCATTTTCAGCTTTTGTTCGAAAAGATGCCCTTCCACTGGGAACCTTTGCAAAGTACACGTGGCACATAACCAATATCACACATGTTAAACAGATATTTGATACAATACAGGTAAGTTGTCACACAACACTATGACCTAAATGGATGTTGGTTCTATTTACAACCCGCAGTGTACCTTTACAAAGTTGCCTCACGAGGAAACTTAGGGCGACTTCGGAAAACGAAGCACCGCAAGTGCCATGCCGCAGGCGTTTTTCATTGTAGCAGGCGGAAGACAAGGGGAAGCAGTTTGAGGAGATTAGTCGCCCCAAAGACTATTCGTAAATCTCCCCGAATCTCCAGGTGTGACATTACCCTTAGGAAGAATGCATAAATAACCAATGTAGCAGCTTAATGGTTTAGTTTACCAATAACATGTTTGTTTGTTTTTTTTTTTTACTGAATCTGTGTAACATTTCAGTTGGTCTTACTTTTGAATGTTTTTGCCTTTTTATTTTGCCTCTTTCCAAAGTTGCTGTTTGTGGTCTGTTACCCTTGCAATCAGAAATGTGACTGATCGGCTGGCTACATTTTTATTGGTCGTTTTTTTTTTTTTTTTTTTACCAAATATGTTTCTCGTCAGACCTTTTCATATATGTACTGTGCCTTCAAACCAGTTCAAGATTACTAGGGTCAGTTAGCCTGTCAATTAGGCAGTCGTTAATATTTATAACTGATGTAGAAAAGAATGAATTTAATTTTTCACTTTTTATTTATCCTAATGAGAATATTAAAGGGGAACTTTTGCGAATATTGAAATATTCCTCACAGTGAAATAAGAAACTTTCTAAATACGATCAATGAAAAACTCTGCATTGTTTCTGAAATAATCAAAATTTTATTCACTATTCCTCTCTCAGCATCTGTTGCTCTTCATTCTGTCTTCATGCAGCAGTTGGGTGTCAGATATTCATTGACAGTTAGATCCAATATATCTTATAGGAAGGGCTTCCTTTCCTAGCAGATGTATTAGAGCTCACTCAAATAACTGATTCCAATACAAACAAAATCTAACAAAATAACTGCCTTTTTCACAAATTCTGCATGTAGAGAGACATGATGTCTGGTGATTTTAATAGAGTGAGCTCTAATACATCTTCTAGGCAAAACGAGTGCCCCTATAAGAAATATTGGAACTAACTGTCAATGAATATCTGACACCCAACTGCTGCATGAAGACAGAATGAGGAGAAACAGATGCTGAGAGAGGAATAGTGAACATAAACTTGATTATTTCAGAAACCGTAGAGAATTTTTAATTATTTGTATTTACAATTTTTTTTTATTTCAGTATGATGAAGCTTATATTAAATTTTAATTTTCGTGATAGTTCCCCTTTAAGAGAGAAGTTTGTTTGTTGTATTATCATGCACATGTAATCATGCCTTTGCTGCCATTGTCTCAAAGGCATTCCCCTACTCCAAGCACTCTGTTTTTTATTAGGTACCACTGGAGGTTACCCGAAGCTTTGTCCAGAACCGAGATGGCACATATGAGCTGTTCAAATGCCCCAAAGTGGAAGTTGAAAGCATTGCTGACACATATGGGCGGATAGAAAAACAGCCAATCCGACCTTTGGAGCTGAAAACATTTCTTAAAGTCGGTATGTTGTACAGGCACAGTTGTCTGCCATTAGTAGGAACGTAATTTTCTGCTGAATACAGACTCGCTGCATCACCCTTGACTCTCCTATAGTTGGGATATCCCATAAAGTATATTAGCTGTGTTCAACTGAGTTCAGCAAACCCATACTCCTACATACCTTCACAACATACACGGCTTTATACAATTTATAATATCATGGGGAAAATTTTTTTTTTCAAAATGAATCAGTTAAAGGAGAAGGAAAGCTACAGAGGCATTTTATTTCCAATAGATTAGCTGCAATAGTGCAAGCTAGAATGCTATATTTATTCTGTATAATGTTTTACCATACCTGAGTAAAAAGCTCTAGAAACTCTCTGTTTGTTTAGTATAGGAGCTGCAGTATTAATGTGGTGTGACATCACTTCCTGCCTGAGTCTCTCCCTGCTCTGGGCTCAGATTACAGTAGAGAAGGGAGGGGGGAGGAAGAGGAGCAAACTAAGCATGCTCTTGCCCAGGGCAATGAGGTTTAAGTTGAAGGCAGGAAGTCTGATACAGAAGCCCATGTGTACACAATAGAAGGAAAGAAATGCTGTGTTTCTTTTGACAGGGGACTCAGAGCAGCACTACTTCTGGGGGTTTACTGGTATATTTAGATGGACCTTTCTGATAAGGCTTACTTCGTTTTAACCTTTCCTTCTCCTTTAATAGTGCTGCTCCAGCAGGAATCGGCACTGAAATCCATTTCTCAAAAGAGCAAACTGATTTTTTTATATTCAGTTTTGAAATCTGACATGGGGCTAGACATTATGTCAATTTCCCAGCTGCCCCTGGTCATGTCCTTTAGTTTACTGGTCCTTTAGTTAGGGCAGGATTTTGTTCAGTTTGGCTTAAACAGAGTATTAAATGTTCACCTTAAAACAACTAGTTGTTTTCAGACAGATCGCCAGAAATAATGACTTTTTCCAATTACTTTCTATTTTCTATGTGTCACCGTTTATCTAATATTGAAGTGTAAGGTGTCATTTTTCACCTTCTAAAGCAGCTCTGGGAGGGGGGGTCGCCGACCCTGTAAACTGTTCTAAATCGATACATGTAGTTGATACATTTCTTTTCTTTGTCCCTGCTGAGTAGGGATGGGCAAATTTGACCTGTTTCGCTTCAGCAAAAATTTGCCGCCGGCAAAAAGTCGCAGACGCCCATTAAAGTCTATGGGCGTCAAAAAAATGTTGTCGCGCGGAGAAATAGTTTTGACGCGCGTCTTTTTTTATGACGCACACCGTCATACAAGTCTATGGGCGTAATTTTTTCGGCGAAACGAGGCGAAAAAATTCGCCCATCCCTACTGCTGAGCAGAATCTCTAGGTTTTTCCTTACAGGCAGCTGTTAGAATTGATACAATAGTTGCTAATACACCAGAGCTGCTTCTGAGAAATGGATCAACTAAATGTTGCAAAATTGTAACAGTTTAGAATCTGCATCTGAATTTCTGAGCTGCCTTTGCAACCTGATTGCTAAAAATGCAGACTTGAGAGCTGCTGAATAAAAAGCTCAATATCTCAAAAAGCACAAATGATAAAAAATGAAAACCAATTGCAAATTGTTTAAGGATATCACTCTCTACATCATTATAAAAGTTAATTCAAAGGCAAACAACCTCTTTAATGCCAAAGAATGATGCTTCTGGCTGATCCTCAACTTACTACTTTAGATGCATCACCAGTCTGCCAATCAATCTTATTTTCCAAGATGGCAGACTCCATGCTACTGATTTATCATTGGTATGAATCATTCTTATATTATGGTACTCATCCTCTGTGAATAATACTAACTGGACAGGGGGGAAAAGTACCAGGTATTGTTCTACGTTCCCATTGCCTAAAATCTTGTTTTTTTTTTGTCTTTTTACATTCTGATTTCATCTTTTTCAGGCAATACTACCCCAGACCAGAAAGAGCCCACCCCTTTTACCATCGAATGGATTCCTGACATCCTGCCTGTGTCCAAGATCGGGGAGCTACGCATTAAATTTGAGTACGGTCACCATCGGAATGGTCCTGCTGCTGATTTCCACGAACCGCCACCCAGCCTGGAGCACACTCTGGAGATCACACCTCTCACCACTATTACATTTGATTGATCTCATCGACACGCTCTCATTGGCTAGTCACATGCCATGTACTTTTATAGAGTTACCATTGGGTAACGCCTCATTGTACAAACAGAATCCTCTGAAATAGGGAAAGTACCTGGCAGTTAGTGGTTCCGAACAGCAGCACAATAATTCTACCAATCGCCCCCAAGTACCTAAGAGTGATTTTTTTAACCACAAACCCAGCAGTGTTACTTCTGTTCAGCGATCCGGATTATTTCTCCAAGACAGTATGAAATGGTTTCAACGAATAACAAGACAATCATTAAAGCTGATCTTTTTTTTAACCTGACATTTCATTGATTGGGCGGGGAAAGAAGACATTAACTTAAACTGAGTGGAAGACACTCGAAGGCCCGATCCTGACTTTTGGTTGTTCCTATTGTTAGCCGACCCGCTCTCCTCTTGGCTGGATGTGACTTTGAGCCCAGCACTGCTGTCATGTCCTCTCAGTCATACCATTATGCTGAGTGCAAATTCATTCCTTTTCCTTTCTCTGAGCTTCAGCGATGGCTGCTATTATTGTGTCTCCTTAAAGGGGTGATTCACCTTTAAAGGAACAGTTCAGTGTAAAAATAAATAGGGGTAAATAAATAGGCTGTGCAAAATAAAACACGTTTCTAATATAACAAAAATATAATGTGTAAAGGCTGGAGTGACTGGATGTGTAACATAACAGAACATTACTTCCTGCTTTTCAGCTCTCTAACTCTCAGTTAGTCAGTGACTTGAAGGGGGGCCACATGGGACATTACTGTTCAGTGAGTTTGTAATTGATCCTCAGCATTCAGCTCAGATTCAAAAGCAACAGGTATGACCCATGTGCCCCCCCTCAAGTCACTGATTGGTTACTGCCTGGTAACCAACCAGTGGAAACCAAGAGAGCTGCAAAGCAGGAAGTAGTGTTCTGGCTATTATGTTACACATCCAGTCACTCCAGCCTTTATACATTACATTTTTGCCTAACTAACTATATTAGATACATTTTTTTATTTACCTGGTTTTTATTTTTATACTGAACAATTCCTTTAAGTTAGCTTTTAGTATGTTATAGAATGGCCAATTCTAAGCAACTTTTCAATTGGTCTTCCTTATTTATTTATTTTTTATAGTTCTTACATTATTTGCCTTCTTCTGACTGTTTCCAGCTTTCAAATGGGGGTCACTGACCCCTTCTGAAACACAAATACTCTGTAAGGCTACAAATGGATTGTTATTGCTATTTTTTATTCCTCATCTTTCTATACAGGCCTCTCCTATTCATATTCCAGTCTCTTATTCAAATCAGTGCAGGGTTGCTAGGGTAAATTGGACCCTAGCAGCCAGATTGCTGAAACTGCAAACTGGAAAGCTGCTGAATAAAAAGCTAAATAACTCAAAAACCACAAATTATAAAAAATGTAAACCAATTGAAAATTGTCTCAGAATATCACTCTGAATATCAT
Source organism: Xenopus laevis (assembly GCF_017654675.1). Taxonomy (NCBI): domain Eukaryota; kingdom Metazoa; phylum Chordata; class Amphibia; order Anura; family Pipidae; genus Xenopus; species Xenopus laevis. Next base: position 31,680,852 of record NC_054376.1, read on the forward strand.
ACTGTACGTCATATCATTCTATACGTTCATTTTAAGGAGAATTCAACATTTTTTTTTAAAAAAAAAAAACTTTACCCCCCACCCCAGATAGACCCTCCTCCTCTCCAGCATAGCTGCCCCTCGGGGGAAAATGCCCCCAACTTTATACTTACCCCTGGGCGCAGATTCAGGCATCGGAGTTCCACACAGCCATCTTCCGGGTCTTCGGAAGCGCATTCGCAGATGGAGCAATTTCCTGGTTTGCTCTGAAACTCATGAAAATTTCCGAAGCTCTGGAAGAAGACATGAAGACCCTGCTGTGTGGAACTCCGATGCCTGAATCTGCACTGAGGGGTAAGTATAAAGTTGGGGGCATGTCCCCGGGGGCAGCTATGCTGGGGTGAAGGGAGGGGGGTCTACATGGGGCGGGGGGCAGGGTTTTTTTTTTTGAATTCTCCTTTAAAGGTAAACAACCCCTTTAATATTTTTATTAACACGTGTGTATTAAATCCTCTCTCGTGGTGTGAATGAAAGACTTTGTAGCGGCAATTCTAATCCCAAACTGCCAGTTTTGATGCCTGTTATTATATAGGGAAAATGAGCTCAGATAAGAAGCTGAAGCAATGAGCTGAAGTGGACACGAGGGAAGTTCATGGACGGATTCACCATCAAACTTGCAAATCATAGAGACACGTTGCTTCACTGCTGCCATTCACTGGCACAAGGATTATTTTTATTTTTTACATTCACAGACATTGCTCTACTGCTCCTCAGTTACTGTTTATGGTACATGTTCCTGTTTTTTTTTTTAAAAAGCCTTTCAGCCCAACTATGAATGATTGGATTCCTAGGCCTCGGGCGTTGGTGCTGAGACAGAGATGAATTCAACCAATGAGTAAGGAAACGCACGAGCTGTAGTGAAGGTTATACGAAAGAAATATTCACTCTGTAAAATGGATTCTGTCCTCTCGTCGGCTCACTTGGTGTGTCTGATCCACTAAACTAGAGTAGATAATGAAGTAAGAAAGCCTTGACATTAGGAAGCTTGTGGGTAATTTGCGTGCGGGTTTGCAGTTTTCACACTGCGCTTGCACTTGGTAATAAGCCCTACCATGAGCTGAATTGAATCTTTGAGGATTTGTTCATTTACACTGAGCTAAAGCCAAAAACAGTGGTCTTGTCCTTAAAGGGGATGTAAAGTCAAAAAATGAAATTCCTTTAATGGGTCTACTGTCTAAAAATAATCGTCAATATACTTATAATATACTTATAATAATATACAGTATATTGACGATTCATTTTTAGACAGTGGACCCGTTAAAGGAATTTCATTTTTTGACTTTACATCCCCTTTAAGTATTATTTACTAATATTCTAATATTAGTTAATATAATAATTATAACAATATAATATAACGGTTACTATGGGAATGATACAGGTCTTGGTGCAATTGATCTGCATTGTGTTTATAAAGGCTGCAGGGGATCGGCATCTGCTTATAGGTCACATAATAGTAGGGATGCACTGAATCTAGGATTCGGTTCGGGATTTGGCCAGGATTTGGATTCGGCCAAATCCTTCTGCCCAGCCGAACTGAACCCTAATTTGCATATTCCAATTAGGGGTGGGGATTTAAATCTTGTGCCTTTTTGTCACAAAACAGGGAAGTAAAAATTTTCTCCCCTTCCTAATTTGCATGTGCAAATTCGGTTCGGTATTCGGCCGAATCTTTAGCGAAGGATTCGGAGGTTCGGCCGAAGCCAAAATAGTGGATTCGGTGCATCTCTACATAATAGCAACTCAATATACCATTTAAGGTTTAGTACAGGGGTCCCCAACCGCCGGGCTGCAGACAGTCTTCAACTTTTTTTTGACGCCCATAGACTTTACTGCCCGTCTGGGACATTTCATCAGTGGCGAATCATTGTCGAAACAAAACGGGTCAAATTCGCCCAAGCCCACGCACAACCCCTTTCCTTTCTTCGTAGCAAGAGACAGGTGTCAAATTGCACGGCTTCTTATCATAAAGGGGCAGATTTATCAAAGATCAAGGTGAATTTTCAAATGAAAAAAATTCGAGTTTTGAGCTATTTTTTGTGTACTTCGACTAGGGAATAGTCAAAATTTTATTTGAATTTGAAAAAAATTAGAATATCGAAATTTATCGTCCCATGCGAGGAAGTGGGTAGTGTTAGCCATTAGCTTTTAGATATTGCCGCACCCAATTAATAACTACTGCTAGGAATGCACTGCAGCGATACTGAATCTGTGCTTAAAGGGGAACTATCACTTAAATGAAAATGTAATATACGTTTCATCACACGGAAATAAGAAACTTTCTAAATACAATCAATTCAAAATTCTGCATTGTTTCAGAAATAATCAAGTTTATCTTCATTTTCCCTCTCTCTGCATCTGTTTCTCCTCATTCTGTCTTCATGCAGCAGTTGGGTGTCAGATAGTCATTGACAGTTAGATCCAATATATCTTATAAGGGGGCTTCCTTTCCTAGCAGATGAATTAGAGCTCACTCAAATAACTGATTCCAGTACAAACAAAATCTAACAAACTAACTGCCTTTTGCACAAATTCTGCATGTAGAGAGACTTGGGGGCCGATTCATCAATAGTCGAATATCGAGGGTTAATTAACCCTCGATATTCGACTGGGAACTAAAATCGTTCGACTTCGAATATCGAAGTCGAACGATTTTGCGCAAATCCTGCGATTGATCGATCGAAGGATTTTTCGTTCGATCGAACGATTAAATCCTTCGAATCGAACGATTTGAAGGATTTTAATCCAACGATCGAAGGAAAATCCTTCGATCAAAAAATCACAGGCAAGCCTATGGGGACCTTCCCCATAGGCTAACATTGACTTCGGTAGGTTTTATCTACCGAAGTAGGTGGTCGAAGTATTTTTTAAAGAGACAGTACTTCGATTATCGAATGGTCGAATAGTCGAACGATTTTTACTTCGAATCGTTCGAATTCGAACGAATTTAACCAATTCGATGGTCGAAGTACCCAAAAAATACTTCGAAATTCTAAGTTTTTTACATTCGAATTCTTCACTCGAATTTTGTAAATCTGCCCCATAATGTCTGGTGATTTTAATAGAGTGAACTCATACATCTTCTAGGCAAAAGCAGCCCCCGGTATAAGATATACATTATATTTATATATTTACATTTTAACTTCCCCTTGTATATATTTTGCACATTCATTACAAGAGAGGGGTTTCACATCTGTTCACATTTCCTTCAGCAGCCGTTTGTGACTGTATCTCTTGTCATTGTAACGCCTCTATTCATGTACTACCGTTTCCAGCTGCCAATGAGAGTGACTCTGTGTCTGGCTCGGCCAATCAGAGCTCGCAGAGGATGCAGTGCAGTTTGAGGCTCATAGAAAGGACGTTGCTTATGGAATGTGGTCAGAAAGCAATGACTAATAAAAAAGGGGAATCATTTCATGGCAAAGGTTTTTACAGGTGCAAAGCCAGAGTGAGAGTAGCCGGGCCAGTATTATACATATCCGTCAGTATTCTGAGAGCAATAGTGTCAGGCCCCCATACACATAAAAATAATAATGCAATACAGGTATGGGATCCATTCTCCGGAAACCCATTATCCAGAAAGTGTCTAATTACAGAATGTCTGTGTCCCATAGACTCCATTTTATCCAAATAATCCAAATATTTTAAAATGATTTCCTTTTTCTCTGTAATAATAAAACAGTAGCTTGTACTTGATCCCAACTAAGACATAATTAATCCTTATTGGAAGCAAGACCAGCCTATTGGGTTTATTTAATGTTTACGTGATTTTCTAATAGTCTTAAGGTTATCCGGAAAACCCCAGGTCCCGAGCAGTCTGGATAACAGGTCCCATACCTGTATTAAATAATATCTTGCAATGTAGTATATGTATGGTCAACCCTATGGCATGTAGGAAGTATAGAGATACTATGCACCAGCCAATACGGCTTTCAGCACCTCACATTGGATTTTTTATCTGGCGCGAGGTGTAAGGCTTAGCTTGGACCCATTTTTGTCTGGGGTCACATCTTTGCTTCCACTTCCCCATCCAGCACTGATTGGAGTCTGGCTGATGTGGAGCGATGATGGCACCATCCATATAGGATATGGAACTAACAGAATCGTAGGATATAAACATTATATAATGAGACCAAGTTTCCATAACCTACGCTTTGCCACCAATCCTGAACAGTTAGACCAGTGGTCCCCAACCAGTAGCTCATGAGCAACATGTTTCTCTCCAACTCCTTGGATGTTGCTCCCAGTGGCCTCAAAGCAGGTTTTTATTTTTGAATTCCAGGCTTGGAGGCAAGTTTTGGTTGTATAAAAACCAGATGTTCTGCCAAACAGAGTCTCCTGTAGGCTGCCATTGAATAGTCAATCACAGCTCATATATGACATCCCCGTAGACTTTTTCATGTTTGTGTTGCTCTCCCAAGTCTTTTTACATTTAAATGTGGCTCCCAAGTAAAAAAGGTTGGGGACCCCTGAGCTAGACCTATAGAGAGAAAGAAGTATAAAGCCACAGTTAGCATTCTAGGTCACATTTTTAGAAAATACATACATAATACTGGATCACCAATGCACTATCCTTATCACCTCCTTCTAAACCAACTATGTGATGTCACTTCCTCCTCTATTGCTGCTGCATTCCATCTCTGTTTTATTAAGGCATAGCCTAATAATTCCCTCTTGAAGTCCATTCTCACGTGGTGCCATTCATTTCAGTCTTTAGGTACAAGTCACACGACTGTGTCTGTGCCGAGTGCTGCACTTCAGTGGAGCTGGAGGCAATTATGATACCAATCAGTTTCCAACTTCTTCCTAATTATTGTTGGTTAATAAAGGATAACCTTTTGTTGAGATGATTTCCTGTGTCTTTAATATTCTTCAATGAGAATATGTATAATTTTCTTGCAATAGCTGCCATTCTGCTTCCCTTAACACAGTGGATTATTTGGATTCAAGACCCCCTTATTAAATACAAAGGTTACAGATGCAGCTCACTGCCTGGTATCATTTCAGAGAAGTAATAAGAAGGTACTTATTGCAAATCTCACCCTACATACTGGGCTTTAAGGAATAGTTAGAAATAAGCACTAAACCCAAATAACTGGATGTACTGGGGGTCAGTGCCACCATGTTGGGATTGCCAGTAGCTGAAGAATTGGAATGAGCGTATGGGAAAAAATCTTAAACTGAATTAGAAGAAAAATTTTATCTCCTCAAATGGAATCTCACCCTTAGGGCAGAGACACACGCTCAGATTCGGGGAGATTAGTTGCACAGCGACTTCTTCGGGCCGAATAATCTCTCCAAACTGCCTCCCGCCGGCTAAAATGTAAATCGCCGGCGGGATGGCAATCGGTGCGCTTCATTTTCCGAAGTTGCTTCACGAGGAAACAGGGCGACTTTGGAAAACAAAGAGCTCTAAGTGCCATCCCGCTGGCAATTTAGATTCTAGCTGGCGGGAGGCAGTTCGGGGAGATTAGCCGCTCCGAAGAAGAGGCGATTTATCGCCGAGCAATTAAATCTCCGTGAATCTAAGACTAAGATAATTATAATTGGATCCAAAACCAGCCTATTGGGTTTATTTAATGTTTACATGATTTCCTACTAGACTTGAGGTATTAAGATCCAAATTACAGAAAGATCAGTTTTTAAGCCCCGGGTCCCAAGAATTCTGGATAATACTTGTACTATATTGTGTATATAGTCCCTAAATTCAGCAAGTGACAGCAGAACAGAGCATGTGCAGTGAATCAGCAGAAAAGAAGATGGGAGCTACTGGGGCATCTTCAGAGACACAGATCTTCACTGCTAAAAGGCTGTGGTTACCTTGAACTGGTTGGTGTAGCATTTCTAGCAATTCTTTGTTGGGCTTTAGTTCTCCTTTAATACACGGTTTGAAGCTGTGACCAAGCAATGACCTTGATGTCTCTCTGAGTAATGCCTCAGTCTAAAAGATGGAGCAGCAAGTCCATTAGCCGTTGCTTCATTCCGGTGTCACGTCACTGGCGATGTGCCCTTTATACCAATGAATTCTAAATTCCTTTATATAACATTGATTTTATTTTACATTGTTTAACGGCAAAGCAAATAGCCTGTGTCTGTGCATATGGAGAGCTGAGAGATTTGCCCATGTCCCCAAGATCTCCGGCTGCACGGCTGCTCTCAATCCATTTAAACAGCCGCAGTGCACTTAAAGCAACAGTCCAGTGTAAAAATAAAAACTGGGTAGATAGATAGGCTGTGCAAAATAAAAAATGTTTCTAATATAGTTAGTTAGCCAAATATGTAATGTATAAATGCTGGAGTGAACAGATGTCTAATAAAACAGCCAGAATCCAACTTCCTGCTTTTCAGCTCTCTAACTCTGAGTTAGTCAGTGACTTTAAGGGGGGCCACATGATACATATTTGTTCAGTGAGTTTGCAATTGATCCTCCGCATGCAGCTCAGATTCAAAAGCAACAGATATGACCCCCTCTCAAGTCTCTGATTGGTTACTGCCTGGTAACGAGTCAGTGTAAACCAAGAGAGCTGAAAAGCAGGAAGTAGGGTTCTGACTGACATGTTATACATCCAGTCACTCCAGCCTTTATACATTACATTTTTGGCTAACTAACTATATTAGAAACATTTTTTATTTTGCACAGCCTATCTATTTACCCAGTTTTATTTTTGTACTGAACGATTCCTTTAACCCTTGATGCTCAAGCGTGGGAAGGAACAGCAATTCAAATATAAGAGACTAAAAATAGATGGATATGATTCATTTTATGATATTTTTATCAATATCTATTCTTTGCACCACTGCAGTGTGACAGCCCTAAATGCTATAACATAGCAAAGCAATAAGAGAAGACACATTTAGACTGTTGTATTTTATTGGTGCATCCTCTGTACACACTTCTCCCTCCAGACAAGACCATGCATTAGGTTACATAACATTACCCACAGCTTCACATTGGTGTTGCCCCATTGCCCCTTTCCTGCACATTCTGGATTGGTCTGTCATGCTTGCATAGCAACCGTTACCCCCACCCCTGACTAGTGCATTAACTGTATCAGTCCCCCTTCCTTAAAGGGGTAGTTTACCTTTGAGTTAACTGAGTATGATGCAGAGAGGGATATTCTGAGCCAATTTGCAACTGGTTTTCATTTTTTATTATTTGTGGTTTTCGCGTTATTTAGCCTTTTAAGCAACAGCTCTCCAAATTCCCCTAGCAACCATTCACTGATTTGAATAAGAGACTGGAATATGAATAGGGGAGGACCTGAATAGAAAGATGAGTCATAAAAAAGAGCAATAAAAGAACATTTTTTTGAATGGGGGTCAAGCTGGAAAGAATCAGAAGACAAAGACAAATTATAAAAAAAACATAAAAAATAAATAACGAAGACCAATTGAAAAGTTACTTAGAACTGGCCTTTCTATAAAATTCTAAAAGGTAACTGTTTTTAAATGGGGGTCAAGCTGGAAAGAATCAGAAGAAAAAGGCAAATTATAAAAAAAACCATAAAAAATAAATAACGAAGACCAATTGAAAAGTTACTTAGGACTGGCCTTTCTATAAAATTCTAAAAGTTAACTGTTTTTAAATGGGGGTCAAGCTGGAAAGAATCAGAAGACAAAGACAAATTATAAAAAAAAAACCATAAAAAATAAATAACGAAGACCAATTGAAAAGTTACTTAGAACTGGCCTTTCTATAAAATTCTAAAAGTTAACTGTTTTTAAATGGGGGTCAAGCTGGAAAGAATCAGAAGACAAAGACAAATTATAAAAAAAAAAACATAAAAAATAAATAACGAAGACCAATTGAAAAGTTACTTAGAACTGGCCTTTCTATAAAATTCTAAAAGTTAACTGTTTTTAAATGGGGGTCAAGCTGGAAAGAATCAGAAGACAAGACAAATTATAAAAAAAAACATAAAAAAAATAACGAAGGAACCAATTGAAAAGTTAGCTTAGAACTTGGCCCTTTCTATAAAATTGCTAAAAGTTACAGCTGTTTTAAATGGGGGTCAAGCTGGAAAGAATCAGAAGAAAAAGGCAAATAGTAAAAAAAAACATAAAATAAATAATGAAGACCAATTGAAAAGCTTGAGATGTATTTATTTGGCTGATCACAAAGCTTTGTTGTAGTGACAAATAACTGATCTACATGTAACAATAATATATGGACGGTAATGACATATTGATCTTGTTGGAATGGATGAGAGCTTTGTGATATGCTGCGTGTTACTAGGGAAAGCATTTAATGTCAGATATATTTGCCCTATTCTGCTTGTCTAGTTATATCGTAGGGTCCCCCTAAGACCCCCTGTAGAACCGTGTACAACAGCTGGACATGTTAGAATTCATACAGCAAAAATGTGTTATGGTTAAGGTTTAATTCAGTGTCAGTAAAGCAGGTTTGTATCATTTATTTAAATCTCTTCCAATGGAACGTCTGGGGCTTTGCACGTTTAGTTTGCTGCAGATTTTTGAGGGGTCTTTTCCTGAATTGTTTCCCCTGATTTTGATTTAGAACTTCCTCCTTTCCCGCCCTCTGATGATTCTTTCTTCTCCTCTCTCCTGATACTGATGGTGCTTGTGGTGGAGCTTCTTCCACCGGAGTATGACCCCGAGGAGAATGGGTAGCCAATGCCAAACATGCTGCCTCCGCCCACTGACGTTAGACGTGTCTCCTCCCCTTCTAGGAGTTTCCTGAAGACAAAGACAGGAGAGGTGATTCTTAGATATATACATTTTGGCAGTGCTTGTTGGATATTTTTTGTGGGTTTAACCCTACTTGAAATCCAACCTTTCCTATTTAACTTCAATAATTAATTGAGGTAATGTGGCATTAAGGAGAAATCTCTTTAATTGGTCTGAAACACACCTTAAACCCCCAAGGTCCTTTTAAAGGATAACAAAACAGTATGATAAAAAAATAAATAAATTGATTAAAGGTGTAGTTGGAGACCAAATTAATCTGAATGTATACGAATTTTATTTTACTTAATAAAAATTTTCCATTAAAAACCTGGCCGGTTTCACCGATTCCACACTCACCGACTCAGGTCCACCCCTGAACATCATGACCCCACCCCTGTGACATCACAACCCTGCCCATTTACATCACGATCCTCCACTTCATGGACCCGCCCCTTTCCCTGGCCAGTAAAGCTTTCTCAAAAAGGTAGCAACCCTAGGCCACACCCACAAGGAAAACATTATAAACAATGTATCCAATCACTGTTCCAAGAATATCGTTTTAACCCCATATCTCACCCTTACTAAAGCTGGCCAATAAAGGTGGCCAATAAAAGCTGCCGACAGACCAAGTCAGCAGCTTATTGGCCAGCGTATTCATCTCCAATGGGCTTCCCTAGAGTCCTATCTCCAACCTCTTACATTCTGGGCCCTAGGACCCACCATCTGATCAGCCTGATATCAACCACCTCAAGGTGGCCATTTTTTGAGAGATCTGCTCATTTTGCGACCTTGATAAATGAGTGGATATTAGTGTTGGCATATTGAAACATATTAAGGTAGTAGGCAAGGTGTAAAAAAGAAGGACTACTAGACAATGATTTTGTGTTAATATCCATGGTAATAATATTTTACAAAAAAAAAAACCAATGGTGTATTCTAGGGAAGGCTCTCATTTGCCTTCAGGGACATGGGCCCTTAAGAGAAGGCATTAGGAATTGGAGACTAATAATTTACATCCTTATAATGTATCTTTAGATATTCATTAACGATACATCTTTTTTGGATATATAATAGCTAAAGGAGGAGATCATTTACCTGTAAGCAGCAATTTCAATATCCAAAGCCATCTTGACATTAAGGAGATCCTGGTACTCCCTCAGATGTCGCGCCATCTCTTCCTTTGTGCTCCTCAAAGCATTGTCAAGCTGGCCGATTGTATCCTAAAGGGAAGAAAATATTTCACCATGTCTGGAAAATTCTAAATGAAATACCAGCTCAGCTTAGGCTCAGAAGATGTTAAGGCTCCTCTTAAAGGAGAACTAAAGCCTAAAAATGAATGTGGATAAAAATGTCATATTTTATATACTGAACTTATTGCACGAGGCTAAAGTTTCAGCTTGTCAATAGCAGCAATGATCCAGGACTTCAAACTTGTCACAGGGGGTCACCATCTTGGAAAGTGTCTGTGACACTCACATGATCAATGGATCCTGAGCAGCTGTTGAGAAGCTAAGCTTAGGGGTCGTCACTAATTATCAAGCAGCAAATGAGGTTGGTCTGTAATATAAGCTGATGCTACAGGGCTGATTATTAAATTCTGGTGCTATTTGCACTTGTTTATGTGCTGATGTGTAGTAATTATCTGTATTAATAACTAATCAGTCTTATATTATGACATTTATATTCTATATGTACTGTATATTGTTAGATGGTCCCTAAGCTCAGTAAGTGACAGCAGCACAGAGCATGTGCAGTGAATCAGCAGAAAAGAAGATGGGGAGCTACTGGGGCATCTTTGGAGACACAGATCTTTCCTGATAAAGGGCTGTGGTTGACTTGGGCTGGTACAGAAACCCAAAACATAATGCACAACATTTCTACTTCTTTAGTTAAGCTTAATGTCTCCTTTAAAAACACTAGTCTAAGTCTTTTAAAAATGTGGCGTATCTTCAAACATTCTGGACTTATCATACACTAATATATTTAGAAGTACAGGGGTGCGGTCTAGAATAATGAAGCTTTAGGTAAGGCTTAGCTTTCCCAACAAGAGATAAATAGTTATATATTCCTTCAAAGTGTTATATATTCTTATATAGTCCTTCGTTGGGAAGCCTTCTACTGGTAGGGGATCGTCAACAGTTCTAGACTTCAATCAGGACTTTTTAAAATGAATTTGTCATCAAGTAAAGTAAAAGGTCTCAGTTCATTCCTTGTCCATAACTACTAACATTAGTCCTTTACAGGTTATCATTATGTTCTAGGTATAGGTAGGGTTGCCACCTTTTCTGGAGAAAAATATTGGCCTTCCTGTTTATTTAGGTCAGGCCGGTAAAATACTGGCCAGGTGGCAACCCTAGGTATAGGTGAAGGTGGTATGTACAGTATGTAACTCTTCCAAGCCTTTAGGAACTTGATGCTGGAATAATGCTCATCAGTACAGAGCACATTCATGCTTACATCCAAAGAATATCAGTACTATCTCTTTCAGAGCATTACCTGCAGTTGAGAAATTTCTTCATTATTCCTATCTTCGGCTTCCTGCAGCTGCCTCTCTAGGGACTCATTGGTACCGCGCAAAGCATCAATCTCCAGTGTCCGTGCCTGGAGCTGCCGGCGGTACTCTGTGATCTCCTCTTTGGCCTGGCGGACAGAGTCGTTGTTCCGGGAAGCTTCCAGGGCTACGTTGGCAATCTTGGCCTGGTACCATTCCTCGGACGACTGCTGATTGCGGGAGGACAGAACCTCGTACTGCATGCGGATTTCCTTCAGTGCGGCCGTCAGATCGGGCTTACTAACCACATCCATCTCCACAGAGATCTACAAAAGATAAAGTTGTTTTTATGTTTAATAGATTTCATTATCAACCTGAAACCTGGAAGGCACGAGTCAGTGGCTGATTCATCTGCCCTTTTACTTGTCTTTCAGGGCTGGATTTATATAACGGACACCCCTAGGCTCGCTGACGTTCGTTGCCCCTGCCCATCCCTTTTATTCACGTATCAAGACCGGAGCAACAGGGATTGGCGCACTGGAAATTTAATCTCCTGCTCTTCCCCAGTGTTTGTGAACCAATGTGGGTGTGGTTGGGCATCATGCCGCCCCCTAAAATCCTGATACCCTAGGCCCGAGCCTTGGTGGCCTCTCCACACATCCAGGCCTGTTGTGTTTATTTTATTGCACAAATATTCCCCTATTACAGTTTATATAGTGAATAAAGTACTCCCTATTGCAAAATATAAGGATATTATAAGTCACCAAGGACTTCCATGACCATATGCTTTTATACAGGTCATGGAACTCCGAGGTTACTTATAATATCCTCATATTTTACAATAGGGAGTACTTTATTCATTATAATACACAAGTTTTAGTGAATCATGTGACAAAAAATGACATCACTAGTCACCGTTTATAACTGATGACATCACTAGTCACCGTTTAAAAAGATATAATTTACAGGATATTCATGGCTTTTGTGTATTATAAGGAGACACTGTACATCAGGGGGGCACAGGGGGTACAAGTGTACCAGGCCCGGTCCTGAAGGGGGGCCCGGCAGTGCTGCTCTTTAAAAAGAGCTGGGCCCCCATTGACAGCACCGAAGCCGTGCCGCCTCCTTCTGAAGTCCCGAACAGCTGAAATGCGGAAGTGCCGAAAAGTCAGACAGCCGAAGTCCCGAAGCGGCGAAAAGACCCAAAGCCACCAAAACAGCCGAAGCCGAACTCCCGAAGCAGCTAAAAGACACAAAGTCACAAAAACAGCAAAAAAAAGTCCTCAAGTGGTGAAAAGACCCAAAATCACGAAAGGAGGTGAAGCTGAAGTCCTAAAGCCATGAGTTCATCAATTCTACTGAACAACATTTGTGTTTTTTTATTTTTTTAATCCCCTGGCCACCAATGTATTATTTTAATATTCTATAGACCCCTGCCACCAATGTTTTTTAAAAAAGTATTCTTCGGTGCCCCAATTTTTTTTTAATTTGTAAGGGGGGCCCTGGCGCCAATGTTTTTTTAAAAAATATTCGTTGGGGCCCCAATTTTTTTTTAACTTGTAAGGGGGGCCCTGGCGCCAATGTTTTTTTAAAAATATTCTTTGGGGTCCCAAATTTTTTTTAACTTATAAGGGGGCAGTGACCATCAATAACTTTTTATAACTTGTGTGTGTGTTTGGGGGGTGGGTAACCTTTTTTAGCACTGATGTCAGTGGAGTGGGCGGGATCTGGGGTGGGGCTTGAGTGGGGCCCAGGGGCCCCCGAAAAATTTTGTTGTACGGGGCCCCATGATTTCTAATGGCGGCCCTGCTGTACATGCTCAGTATGTTCCGGCAGCTAAGCTTAGGGGTTGGCAGAAATGATCAATGCATCAGAAGGAGAGAGGTGAAGTCTGTCAAAGAAACCAATGCCACACAGATTATAAATCAATTCTGATGCAAAGACATGCCGCTGTGTAAGGTGATTTTGAATAATTAGATTTAGCCTTATACTGTGACATTTCTATTCTATGTGTACTGTATATTGTAAGTGGGTTCATAAGTTCAGTAAGTGACAGCAGCACAGAGAATGTGCAGTAAATCAGCAGAAAAGAAGATGGGGAGCTACTGGGGCATCTTTGGAGACACAGATCTTTACTGCTTAAGGGCTGTGGTTGTCTTGGGCTGGTACAAAAGCTTGAGATATAAGGTGTAGAACTTCTAGCCTAAGTCTTTAGTATTTGAGCTCAGAGTAGGCAGAGTAGGCAAGTGTCTATGGCACAGAGATGGGAGGAGCGCAAGGCACGCACCTTCTTTACCTCCAACCCCGAGTCCTGTCCCCTCTCTACACCCTCACGCCGGCTGTTCAGAGCGTCTATTCGCTCGCACCTATTCTTTCACGAGTGTCAGCAATGGGACTGGTGAGTCTCTTTGGTTGCCTAGGGCTGCTTGAGCTACTTAACCTATAGATATATCAAATACAAGAAAGGTTTCAAATGTCTTTATTAGTGTTTGTAATTAAAGGGAATAATTATCAACCCCAAAAAAATTGGTTTTGCCTAATAAAAGTATTCATAATTCTAAGCAACTTTGCAATATGCATTTATTACAATATTTCCATGGATCCCTTATAAGACAAGGCAACTGATTAACAGACCTGTGTTTGCTGGGGAACCAAGATGTTGCAACAATGTTTAAAAAGTAACAACTAGGACTTAAGTAAATGCTGCTTTCAATAGCAATTGTTTATTCAAATAACTTTAAATAAATGTATATTGGAAAGTTGCTTAGAATGATGTTTCTTTTAGTGATGTACGGGCCGGCCGCGGGTGGGCCAGGTTCTGGACGACCTCACACTCCCATTTGCGGTGGGCATGTCCAGGTCGAGCTCTTCTTCCTGCTCTCCCCGCCTGCGACCTTACACTGCAGACTTTCGGCGTTCGGTTTTATAGCCGCGCACCTGCTCGTCCCGGCCCTTTTCTGACATCATCAACGGGGGGCACGGGTCTATAATAGGAACCCGGAAGTCGAGCTCCTCCGGCGCGGGTGGAAGGAAGGCGTTTTGGATTGGGTGCCCGTCAGATTTTAACTGATCCTGCACATCACTAGTTTTCTTTTATTAGGCAAATATTTTTTCTGGGGTTGACTTGCCCTTTAAGGTGTCAATGGAAAACTCTAAGGGACTCACTAGTCCAGGCCCAGACTGGCAATCTGTGTGGCAAATGCCAGAGGGGCTGCTGTAAGGTTCCATAGAAAGTCACTATTTATTGGGCTGGGGGGCTGCTTGGACCTCTGTGTACTTGGAATGCCATGGCCTATTGTGAATCCCAGTCCGGACCTGCACCAGTCCAATTGCAAATTTGTTTCATTGCTGAACCTCCACATTCCTGCAGAGTAAGGGTGACAATGCACCCTATATGCCATCACTCAAGTTGTAAGCTCACGACCATTTGGAGCAGCAAATTCCATCAGCTGGTGGTAGTTGATGGGAGATGTAGTTCATTAGCTGGAGGAAAACAGATGACAGCTCTTTGTTTATTTAAATTGTAAGTTCTTCTGCACAGGAACCTCTATCCTTGTGTCTGTTAGCTTTGGGGAATCACAAATGCAAGTGTATGTTGTATTTACAGTATCTATTACTGTAATGAGCCCCTGCTTGTTCTAATAATTTACTGTTGTACTGTACAGTGCTGTGTACATAACTATCACTATAAAAACAAAAATATATATACATACTGTTGTACATACACTGTATATTGGCAAAGAGATGCAGGTAAATTCTTGTGTATTGTTCCCTAATGTTCCAAGGCCATAAATGATGTTCTGGGGTAATTGTTGCGTGAAATCTTATGGAAGTTTTAGGGTTAACTGTGGCAGTAGGGCTGAAGGGAAGGCAGAAGCGCACGAAAACCTGTACAATTCATCTCCATAAGGAGGATAAATAATCAGAGGATGACAAATCCTTAATAATCAGATTTATTTCTACATCATAGGCATGATATGAAAATTTTCTGCTGAACTAGAGAGTATCTTGGGGTCCATTTAGCCCTAAGCAGTGGTGTAACCTTCACTTTCCTGCCCTCCCCCTTGCAAATACATATTGTATAATGTTACCCCCCCCCCCCACCATTACTGAATGGTTCAGATCGGAGCACTGGGAGTGTGTCAGGGGGATTATATGGGAGAACTGGGAGTGTCAGGGGATTAGACGGGCACACTGGGAGTGTGTCAGTGGGATTAGATGGGAATACTGGGAGTGTCACTGGGAGTGTCAGGGGGATTAGATGGGAGCACTGGGAGTGTGTCAGTGGGATTAGATGGGAACACTGGGAGTATGTCAGGGGAATTAGATGGGAGCACTGGGAGTGTGTCAGTGGGATTAGATGGGAACACTGGGAGTGTCACTGGGAGTGGCAAGGGGATTAGATGGGAGCACTGGGAGTGTGTCAGTGGGATTAGATGGGAACACTGGGAGTGTCAGAGGGATTAGATGGGAGCACTGGGAGTGTGTCAGTGGGATTAGATGGGAACACTGGGAGTGTCACTGGGAGTGTCAGGGGGATTAGATAGGAACACTGGGAGTGTCACTGGGAGTGTCAGGGGGATTAGATGGGAACACTGGGAGTGTCACTGGGAGTGTCAAGGGGATTAGATGGGAACACTGGGAGTATGTCAGGGGGCTGCAGGTCTTTTCTGAGTTCACCTTCAGCCCCGTTTTCAGAAATTCTGCTCAGTCAGAGGCGCCAGTTGCTCTCTCTCTTCACTAGTAACCCCCCACTTTGCTTAGTCCAACTGGGAGTAAAGAGGGGGTGGCATCAGGCATATGCTCTTTCCCCCTGTATATACAACATAAAGGTGTATGTTCCCTGCAGGTTCAGCCTTGCTTAGGGAGACAATGGGACACATTTATCATCAAACAGAGCTTGCCACAGGAAAATGTTACCTCTCTACAAACACATCGCTTTCTAATTAGCGTTATTCATATCATTATCAAGCCATAGTAGAATAGGCACATACTAGTGCCACATACAATTTATTAGCCTCTTTCTACCAATCCTAATTTAGCTACAGACAGTCCATGCAATAGTGTGTGTCCAGCAGCAGCAGCCATGTGGGTGGGTGGGTTCCGTGGGCCTCTGCAGTGCAGGGCAGTTGTATAATACAGGGTGTGGCCCCTGCAGGAGCAGCTCAATACTCATCATCTGAAAAGCCCACAGAATTCCACTATAATAGCACAGCACCCACATACTGCACACTAACTACTTGGGTTACTTCTTTTAATCTCTTCACACAGCATTGCTTCGTGCTACAGAAGATACAAAGTTCCATAGCAATTTATAAATAGCAGTTATATGTTATGAAATGCCATTACTATGCACAAGTAAATCCATAGGATGTCCCACAGGCAGGTGCGCAGATAGTATCTCCAGCAGAAGTTAGGTGCAGCAAATAAATATATATAAATTATATAGAGAATATATTCCCACAGTTCTACACTACTGGGGGGGGGGGGTGTCTGCCCTTTAGACCAATCAGAATAAGCAAAGTCAGAGCTTTCAACTTTTGGCATTTGACCTAAGTCTATAAGAACTATGCACAGGATTGACAATAGGAGCAATGTGCCTAACCAACATAGAAATGCAGGCAACAGACACCAATGAGTGGATCTAGGGGCCGGTGTATGAGACTGCAGATACAGCATCTCTTTTAGAACCCTCCCCGCCCAAATTGAAACCTTGGGACCTACCTGCGCCTCCTGCACGGACGCCTGAAGCTCAGCAATCTCCTCCTCATGGACCTTCCTCAGGAAAGCGATCTCGTCCAGCAGCGACTCTACCTTCTTCTCCAGTTGAAAGCGGTTGACGGTGGTTTGGTCCAAGTCCTTCCTGAAGTTCTTCATAGTATCCTCTGCCTCCTCCCTCTTGGTGGCCTCCTGCTCCAGTTTGAGCTTGAGCTGCTCCAGATATGCCCCCAGGTGCTCGTAGTCCAACTGCGCTTGGTCCTTGTCCTGCTCTTGCTCCTCCAGCTTGGACCTCAGCTCCCGGATCTCCTGCTCATAGATCTGGCTGAGCCGGGAGGGCTCAGAGTGCTTCTGCCTCAGCAAGGTCACCTCTGTCTCCAGCAACTTGTTCTGCTGCTCCAGCTGATGGACCTTCTCGATGTAGGTGACAAAGCGGTCATTGAGACCCTGCAGCTGCTCCTTCTCGTTGGTCCTGACAATCTTCAGCTCATTGCTCAGGGCAGTGGACTGGGACAGGTCAAAGTGGTCCTGGGCTGAGCTCAGGTGTCCTGGCGAGCGACTGACCTTCCTGTAGGAGGAGATGCTGCTGGTATAGGCTTCCCTGGGTCTGTAGGATCTGCTGCTGCTGCCACCACCGCTAGATGTATACAGGTGGCTGGAGGACCTAGGGGAGTCCCCAAAGATCTTCTTGTAGGATGAAGTGTAGAGCTCCCTGGAAGTCATGACTGTAGCTGCAAGGTGGCTGTGGGATACTGTTGCTTCTGCTGGTGATAGTTCTGCACTCTCCTTCCACTTTCCCAAGCACAAAGCACACTGCAGAGCTGCAGCATCCCACTATATATAGTGCCTTACCCACCCATCCATCCATCCCTCCATCCCTCCATCCCTCCATCCTAAATGCTGCTGGACACGCCCCCTGCTGCTCCATGTGCACTTGCTCCTCTCTGCAGTTTGTAAGGGGACCCACGGACTATTGCTGCTGCTGCTGCACTGCTTCCTCAGGGTGGGTGTAATTCTGCTGCTGCCTGGTCTTTCCTTCACATAATTAGGGGAGATATATATTTATATAAATATATATATATATATATATATATGTGTGTATTTGTATATTATAGTGTCAGTTTATCATACCTTGGAAAAGGTTTTCCCAATCCTAACATGATGCACATCTAGGGAGGTAAAATAAATAGCATTTTAGAACATTTAGAACATTTACTAAATTGTAATTACTGGGTAACCAGGACAGAGCCTGAATGTTTTTTCTTTGATCGGGACAATCCCTCAGTTTAACTGTCTGTGAGCTGTGTAAGTGCAAAATGCAGATCTGAGCCACTGGCTGGAATTTATTAATAATAATAATAATAATAGGTGGATATAGTAGCACCCAACCTTGCTCTGTGCCATTGATGTAAAGCAGGAGGAGTAGGGGTTAAACTGCAGCCCAATGTGAGTTTGATGTGTTTATTGGACATGTTGGATATGGTTACGCTACATTGGCTTACAGTGCTGAAATTGCTGTGCTCACCAAAAAAAAAAGGCTCATTGTGAAGCTCTGCCATTTCAAAGACTGAAAGCCTGACTCAGATAAAACAGACCGACAAATCCCCCTGTCCTACAATGTGGTCCTGCCTTACTGCCCCACCCTTGCTCTCTCCCCCTCCCTACTGCAGGCACATTTACTGGGTGGGGAGGGCACAGGGATGTCCCCAGAATCCTGCGTCAAAAGAACTGCAGCTTCCCCCATGCTACTCCCTGCACTGGCTCCTGGCACGCTCTGGGCGTATGGGACATAAATCAAAGATAGCACATGGCACAGATAGAGAATAGAGAATAGAGAGCTCTCACTGCTGCTAGTCCCCAGCCTCTGGCACGCTGCACTGCACAATGCTTACTAATAACTGATAATAAATTAAACAGCATTTGGGGTTAGATATCCTCCTATTCCTGTCTTATAACCTTGCGTTGTACCAACGACATCTTTCTGTTTGTACAATGCACAAGTAGGCTAACAATAATGGCAATATACAAATACGTTGTTGTTCCAGGGGAAAAGGTCCTATTGCAAAACTGTTTTTTAACCTGACTTTCAAAGTTCCGACACCTATTAAACTACAACTCCCAGAAGTTGCCATAAAGCTTAGTGAGTACTGGGAGTTGTATTTTAATAACAACAGCAGGGCCGTAATGTGCACTGATTTAAAGGGTTCCAGTCACCATCCTGCCCTACTGTGCCCCACTCTTCCTACCTGTATCTGTAGCTGCAGGCGCCAGTATATGCAGGTCCTAAGGGAGTCTCATCTATTTGTAAACCCCCAAAAGTGGTGAGGAATAATGGAAAAATAGGTCACTATTTATAAAGGCATATTTGGGGTTAGGGCTATGCACACATTTAGTGTAAAATAAGTCATATGATTTAGGGATCTGCTACATGGTATGTTGGCCTACACTGGTCACCCCTCTTACTGTGCCCACTAAGTTTGGTATTCGGAGGGTTCCTGGTGAGTGTGCAGAATGATTCTTTTCATTGAGAGGAATGAGGGTATTTACCAGCATCTGCCACACTCCAGAAATCTATGAAATGCCCGAATATTGGGATGCAGAGGAATAGATGATTGGCTCAGGATAAAACATTTCTTTACCAGGGTCCTTGTTTAGGGAGTGCCCCATTTATCTATCATAATAAGTATCACATCACCCCATGCATCAGTTCACCTTCATAAATACTCAATGCATCCTTCCCATTCATTCATGCCTGTGTATTATCACCCCATGAATTAATATCTCATGGATCATCACCCCATGTATCAGTTCCCCAGACATCATTACCCCATTCATTGATGCCCAATGTTTTATCACCCCACTCATTAATACCCCACAAATCGTTAACCCATTCATTAATGCCCCATGGATTATCAACCCATGAATTACTCTCATGCATCAATTTCCCAGGCATTATTACCCCATTCATTAATGCCCCATGGATTATCAACCCATGACTTACTCTCATGCATCAATTCCCCAGGCATTATTACCCCATTCATTACTGCCCCTTGTATCAGCGGCCCATGAATTAATATCTCATGGATTATGACCCCATTCATGAATGCCACATGGATTATCACCCCACTCATTAATACCCCATATATCAGCACCCCATTCATTAATAAGCATGCATCAATACCCCTGGCTGTTTACCGCAACCTGTGTATTTTTCTACTTTAACTGCATTCCAGACCTGTGAAACAAGACCTGTATGTGTTAACTTACAAATGTGAAGCACAAAAACTGCCTCCTGGTTGCACGTCAGATGGGGGTGGGTGATGACTTTATTAAGAAGCAGATTCCCGGGGGGGGGGCAGCAGTCTTTGTGTAGAGAACTGCAGGAGAGAGGATGGGCTGCTGTCAATTGATTCTTCAGCATCTGCTTAGTTTCACTATTGACAAAGGAAGAACAATGGAAATATATCAGACTCATGCTGCACCAAGACCATCAATAATCACCATAATGCTAGACATGCCTTTATATACAATTATTTGTTTATTCCCTATACCCAACTGGGGTGTTGCAGACTTCTCTAATCTTAGTCCTGTCATACAGCCAATAATTCCTTTCCATTTTATTCCCAACATAGGCAGATATTTATAAATGCTTGGGAAAGCTAAGTCACCCCAAACCAACACCAATTCATTTCTTACAACAAACAGGATGGAAGTATTCCATAGGCACTGGAGGGGGTGGGGGAAGAGATGCCTCCAAAAAATGTTAGCCCCTGTTTCCAATTTTAGCTGCAACAGGACCCAGTGTTGTGTTATTGGGCAAATATATATGAGACTGCTACTGTACTTATACTAACCATGTGTTCTGAGGCCTTAAATATGGAATTGTCGCTGTATTGATCAAGGCAAGTTCTGGAATGTAGGAAATGTCCATGTGTTTCAGGGGTTTTATACATAAAAGTGCCACTGCATTTACACTGCAAGCTATTCCAGAGTATTATGGCTCTGTTATAATATAAAGGAATCTGTTTAGAAAACGTCTTTAATTTGTCTTCCCCAAACACATAAATCACTATGCGTCTATGATTCCCAGTAGTGTGAATGAATATTCTGATTGGTGCAGCCTTGTGCCTAAGGAGCATGGGGGCAGTCAGTGCTGTGATCATCATCAGCGGCTTATAGATTTTTTGATTCCACCTTTGTGGCAGATCTGCATTGACGATAAAATCTCACTTATAAAAGAGAAAATGGGATTTATAGCGATGGCAAGAATATGGAATTTATGGAGCAGCAGGGCTGGCAACTTGCAGTATACACTGCCAGATGCCTAAACTCACAGCAAATTCTGTTTTAAAATAAAGTAGCAGCAGTACCCTGCTAATACTTTATATTATGATATTTTGGGATCTTACAGGTGACTCCTGCAGTGATCACCTCACCAGATATTAATCTTATATAGGGGCACATCACCAAAGCACGCCATCGTCCATTCGGGCATACACACTAGCATCCGTTCGTGCATGTGCACCAGCGTCCATTTGCGCATACATGCATAAGCGCCAGTGTCGGACTGGCCCACCGGGATACCAGGAAAACTCCGGGTGGGCCCAGGTGTCAGTGGGCCCTTATGCTGCTAAACATTTGTCCTATTTCATGGCCATTCCCTATTTCTATAAGAACAAAGAGATCGAATATTGGATTATAGTGTGTAAAGAAAAGAGACTAGGAGCAGTGGCGGAACTACCGGGGGAGCAGGGGGTGGGAGCGGGCCAGGGCCCGCACCCCCTTAGGGCCCCCCGGCAGTCCGTTTGCCATTGGAAACTCAGGCAAATGCGGCCGTACGGAGGGGGGCGGGGCTCGGCTGCGCGTCATGCACCAGGGGCTGCCTGAGGCAGCAGCCCAGATGCCGCCCTCCTCCTCTCCGCTCCGCGCTTAAAAATTAGTGTCGGAGCGGGTTTCAGGGGGCAGTATCGCTAGTGCATTGAGCACTGGAGTGCTCTTTGCACTAGCGGAGCCGAATTTCCGGGTTAAAACCCGGAAGTTCGGCTCTTAAAGTTGCAAGAGGCGGCTTTTTGCCGCCCCTTGTAACTGGCTGCTCGCTGCCGCCTGAGGCAAGGGTTTCACCTTGCCTCATGGCAGAAGCGGCCCTGCTGACTAGGAGGTTGAGTGAGGAGAGGAAGAATACTAGTACTGAGAGTGTGCCCTTGGTCTAAGGTTTTTGGGTGGGCCCCTGGTGTCCCGGTCCGACACTGATAAGCGCACCAAGTTGGCGCTGCGGCCAGCCAGGTTGCCTGGGGCGCCTGGCTGGCCTGCCCCTGTGTGAATGCGCCGAAAGAGACGGAAAATGCCAAAGGGAAGGAAGAAGACCCGAATATTACCGAAGCGCTGGAAGATGGCGCCCGTGAGCTGCGCTGACTCTGTAAGGAGAGTTAAGTAAAGAATTTGGGGCAATTACAGGAGTTAACACCTAAGCTGGGGGGGGGCTATGTAGGGTAGGGGGTAGCAATTTTTATTAGTAGGGGGTTTGTTTCCCCTTTAAAGGCACCTTCAGAAAGCAGACGCCCTTTTGATCTGATTCTGATCAGTCAGAAATCACATGTTGCGCACAAACGCATGCCCAGTTTGCCCTTAAACCCTGCTGATTTTGCTGCAAACCCCGTCCCTTTTGTCAGTGTCCAGGGCACCCAATAATGGACACCAAGAAAGGACACCCTCATTTTTGCTGGAAGGACCTACTGGTGAATAAAGCATCATAAAGTGTATTATATTGTCCCCTTATATATTTATACATAGTTATCATATCTCCCCTTAAGCTCTTCTTCTCCAGCGTAAACAACCCCAACTTGGTCAGTCTTTCTTCATAACTGAGACTTTCCATACCAAGTGGCAAAACTAGAGTACATTGGGCCCCCCTGCAAAAAAATCTTTGGGGTCCACCGCAATCCGCAACTGCCCCCCCACCTGCCCGCACTCTGCCCAAACCTCCCAGCCTCCTGCATCCTCTTCCTAGGCTGAACATTAGAGTGTAGCTGGGGAGTGGGGGTTCCACATAACTTTAGAGGAAACAGAACCTACAGTCTGCCCCCCCCCCAAAAGACTGTGAGGTCTGCTTCCTCTATTGCATGGGTCCCCAACGTTTTTTTTACCTGTGAGCCACAGTCCAATGTAAAAAGAGTTGAAGAACAACACAAGCATGAAAAAAGCTTCCAGAAATGCCAAATAAGGGTTATTTCTCCAGCCCCTATGTGGACTGGCAGCCTACAAGAGGCTCTGTTTGGCAGTACTCCTGGTTTTTATGCAAACACAATTTGTCTCCAAATCAGGAATTCAAAAATAAGCACCTAGTTCGAGGCCACTGGGGGCAACTTTCAAGGGGTTAGAGAGCAACATGTTGCTCGTGAACCACTGGTTGGGGATCACTGTTCTATAATTACTCCACTGTTATTACCCTTTATAAAACTATCTCTTCTTTATCTTTTTCATTAATAAATACTGAAGAACAAAACTGTACTGCAAACCCTGTACTTATGCAAATCTATGCACCTTTTAATACACAACTGTACCTTGCTGACTCTCCCAACTGCTGATTGGCTTTCCTTGCTACAACAGTTATTATCCACCAGTGCCCATAGGTCCTTCTTGATCAAGGATGTATCTAACTTAGTCCCATTTAGGGTATAAGTTTCTTGTGTACTGTGTATTTGTATTCTAAATGCATAACCTTATATTTATTGACATTGAATTACATCTGCCACATAGCTGGCCAGATTGCCAGTTTGTCAAGATCATGCTGCGTCCTGGATAGAATTAATTGGGCTGCATAATTTTGTGTGATCTGCAAGCAACATACAGAAAGCCCCATGACTTCACAGGTCCACCCTCTGTTTGCCAAACCCAACTGATATACTTTAAAAATGTATGGGATTAGTCTTTGCTTGGAATACAATCAGTTCCTCATTTTCTATTTCTGCCCTCCTGATTTGCAAAACTTGTTGTAGTATCTATATTTGATATTTCTAAAAGAAGTGGCTTCTTTTTCATTCTTATTAAAGGAACAGTAACATCAAAAAATAAAACTGTTTTAAAGTAATGAAAATATAATGCAGTGTTGCCCTGCACTGGTAAAACTGATGTGTTTGCTTCAGAAACACTAATATTGTTTATATAAATAAGATGCTGTGTAGCAATGGGGGCAGCCATTTAAAGGAGAAAAGACTCAGGTTACACAGCAGATAGCAAATAAGCCCTGTCTGTCTAATGGTCTTATCTGTTATCCATTCGTTAGCCTGTGCCATAAAGTCGCTTTTCAATTTCCGCCATTGCTCCACAGCAGCTTGTTTCTATGAACTATAGTAGTGTTTCTGAAGCAAACAGATCAGTTTTACCAGTGAAGGGCAACAGTACATGATATTTTCATTACTTTAAAACACTTTAATTTTTGGTGTTACTGTTCCTTTAACTTCCTTACATCTGAGTTATGCCATATAAAGTGGTCTTTAAAGGGCAAATAAAGGCAAAAAAATAATATCCCGTTTTTACTTTCTTTAATAAAAAAGAAACCTATCTCCAATATACTTTAATTAAAAAATGTGTACCGTTTTTATAAGAAACCTGACTGTATGCAGTGAAATTCTCCCTTCATTTACTGCTGTGGATAGGAATTGTCAGATGGTCCCCAACTGCTGAGCAGGGAAACAATCATACTTATGTACAGCAGGGGGAGCCCCCGCCTTACTTCCCAGCCATGCAGAACTCAAGCAGATTTGTTTATGATGATCCCTAAGCAGCCCAGACCACACTGAGCATGTGCACAGTCTTAGTCTTGCAAAGATGTGTAACAAAGTTACAAGATGGTGACCCCCTGTCGCCAACTTTGAAAGCATAAATTATTTGTTTGATTAGACTTGTGGTGCAGTAAGTTCATGTTTATATTTAGTATACAAAATACAGCATTTCTAGCCTTATTCTATTTTAGACTTTACATGCCCTTTAACACTTTCACATTTCATATTTAAAGGAATTGTTCAGTATAAAAATAAAAGTTGTGTTCTGGCTATAATGTTAGACATCCAGTCACTCCAGCCTTTATACATTACATTTTTGGCTAACTAACTATATTAGATACATTTTTTATTTTGCACAGCCTGTCTATTTACCCAGTTTTTATTTTTACACTGAACTGTTCCTTTAAGGGAATAGACTCAGAATTAATAGCATTTTCAATGACAACCATTTGTTTTCTGTGTTTTTAGCTAAAAACCTTCTATCCCAGTGTAGCCATTGGAGTGATGATCTTAGGATGACTTCTTTCCTGAATTGTAAGTCTTTGTTGACCCAATTAATAAACCATTTAGTTGATTTTGCATAATAGCGATGGTTCCCCTTTAACCCATTCCATTTCGGTTGTGGTTGATGACACATTGTTGAGCACTAGAACTGTATTGCATTACGTATGGGAGATGTAACTGCACAACACACTACTGGTGCCTAGGGTTGCCACCTTTTCTGGGAAAAAATACTGGCCTTCCTATATATTTATCTTTTTTCCTTATTGATAACATTGGAATCAACCATCACTTCTACCGGCCAGGCCAGGTGGCAACCCTACTGGTACCTCATATTATCCCAGAACTTCACTTTTTAGCGCCCATCTGCACCACAAAGGTTTATCCAGGAGTGTAAGGGGTTGATAATGTAATCCTTATTTTACCCAGAATATATTGCACTCCTTTTTTGGGGTGGGGGGGTGCGTGCTTCCATTCCGTCCATAGCAACCAAGAGCCAAGGACATATTCATTATTCAGTGCTTGATCCTCAGTGGAGGAAAAGGTTGCTGTAAATTTATTTTTGCCCAATCAGCAGTTTGTTGCTAAGTAGTTACGGGAACCTCTCATAAAGCCTGAAAGGTAGGAGGGGAGTTCATGTCGGCTGACGTAGGACAGAAAATGGCATTGGATAAAAAAAAAATAACTGATTGGTTCCCCAGTGTGACTATTTCTCCGGAGCTGCTGTTTATTGCACATTCACACATGGCATTTTGGATATACATAGTAGCTGAGGTTGAAAAAAGACACACATTGAAAAAACATTCCGCCTTGTTTAGGGTCAGTAAAAAATTTAAACATTTTGTACATTTTTTAAAAAAAAAAGTCATAATAGAATTTTATATGTTTAGAGAAATATGACATACTAAATGAGAACCTTTCCTCCTATCTTCTAACTGAAGCCATTCATAACATGGCATGTAGATCAGGTGTAACCCTTACACTGCTAGACATGTCTTGAGCATTCTGTGCCGGCCTGCTGAGCCCAGTTTAACTAGAAAGCAGAGTTTTCCTATTGTGCCGAGGCTGCACCCTTGAAATCTGCTGTGGCTGCACTTAGTGCTAAATCCCCACAATTCCCTCTTGTCTTGACCCTGGAGCCTGTAATGTCTGTGCAATGGAGCCATGAATATTCAGGCCTCTGCAGAGTCCCACAGTAAAGCTACTGATGCTGCAGAGACAGAGAGCGAGGAGGAAAAGATCGAATCTCATCTGCATAGAGACACATTTACTGCAGAGCCGCTGGGATTCCAAAGATGAAAATGAAGCTACAAACAAGACTGGGACTCCCCCCTTCAACTCTCTGCTTTTTATTCCCTTCATTTTTATTTTCACTAGAAGCCCCTTGGGGATAACGCTGCAGTATCATGTCCTTATGGCTGTGTCTCTGGTTGTGCTGCAAGTCAACAATCTGCCTATTGCCCCTCTGTCTCGCATTGAGCCGTGTCTTGAATAGAACATTACCAGCAATAAGGAACACAAATATCTATCAACTATGGCACATTGGTGGTATTTATCTTGCCTGGGAGCACCTTATGAGCTGGGGAACCAATTCATGTGTCTGTGTGTGTCTGTGTGTTTGTGTGTCTGTGTGTGTCTGTGTGTCTGTGTGTGGGTGGTGCAGTCCAAATGAGACTTTTATATGAGGCTTCACGCACCAGTGTTTTTCATGCATCTAATGCCACTGCAGATGTGTCAACCCCCCTATTTTTTCAGGAGTTCCCCGATTTTGTCTCTCTCCCCTTGATGTCCTTTCATCCTATCCAATTTTTGTGCAGATTAGATTCCAGGCGGCAGTAAGCATTCCGTGACATCACTGGGAGTAGGTAGAAGTCAGCTGCAGGGGTGTAACTACAAAGGAAGCAGACCCTGAGGCTGCAGGGGGCCCAGGAGGTATAGGGACCCCATGAGGCCCAAATAAAGAGCAATTTCAACATATATATTGGTAAAACAGGGCAACCTCTGTAGGGGGGCCCTAAAATTAATTTGCTGTGCGCCCTTTAACATCTAGTTACGCCACTGGTCAGCGGCTTCAGGAGATCAATTTGTCCATGTGTATGATTTCACTTCTGGGGGCGCCCTGTTATACATGATATCACTTCTTCATTTCGAAGACTTTAGGCAGCACAATAGTCATGCTGCACATTCCCCACAGACCGACAGCTCTGCCCCTATTGCTGACCAACTCTAGTAGCTGATGGGTTGCCATTGCCAGGCGTTCTGATGCACTAATGCTAGAAATTTAATTATAGAGCTGCACAGGGATACTCTGAGTACGGCTCAACTTTCACATTTCTCAGGCGTGGGTAGGGTCCCCAGCAGGGCTGACCTTTTTTAGATTTGAAACCCATCATTTAAACAAGTAGAGGTGCCCATCAGGCCATCCAGTTATTGTTAAACTCCAACTTTCAGCATCTGGGAGTGGGTGGAATTGGAAGCTGCGAGGATAAAGGTTAGACATTACTGGAAGACAAAGGGAAAGCTTTTCCTAGAAGTATCGGGATGGTGAGAATTGAAGTAACAGGGGTAACTCACCTTTAAGTTACCCTTTAGTATGTTATAGAATGGCTATTTCTAAGAACTTTTCATTTTTTATTTGCTCTGTAAGGCTACAAATGTATTGTTATTGCTACTTTTTATTACTCATCTTTCCATTCAGGCCTATCCTATTTATATTCCTGTCTCTTGTTCAAATTAAGACATGGTTGCTAGGGTAATTTGAACCCCAGCAACCCATTTGGACCACCAGATTACTGAGAGCTGCTGAATAAAAAGCAACATAACTAAAGAACAGCAAATAGTAAAAAAAATGAAAACCAATTGCAGATTGTCTCAGAATATCACTCTCTACATCATACAAAAATCTTCACCCCAATCTACAGCACAGAAGAACCCAAGGCTGGATGAGGAGCAGCAGGATGGCCAAATCCAGAACAGCACTCCCCTGGCTTTGAAAAAAATACAGATTTTACTGTTACAAAATGTTGATATGATGACATTTTATGCAAGGCTGCCCTCTGTTGGCTATTTATGGATATAGCACATTCTGCCAGATTTTAATAATATTTTAATTGTGTTATTTGGCTGCAACATGCTAGAGAGTCATATAATATTATAAGTCAGAGGAGGCAGCAGTTTGAGCATGTCCTCCATGTAAGTCTTAAGAAAAATAGGGTTTCTTTATAAGGAATAGCCAATACAATGTAAAACAAATGTAAAACAGTAATATCACCCTGGACAGGATCAATGCTTCCTGGGTTGTACGCAAGTCCTGCTTCTATAGGCAACCTCTTGAAATAAGGGACATGCACTGCTCATCCTGATGGGCTCCCAGCAGGTTTGCACCACACACAGAGGACCAATAGTGTTGTTAAAGGGATTCTGCCATGATTTTTATGATGTTGTTTTTATTTCTAAATTCCATTGTTTACACTGCAAATAACTCACTCTACAATATAAAATGTCATTCCTAACGCAACAAGAGTTGTAATATTGGTGTGTAGGCAGCCATCTCAGGTCATTTTGCCTGGTCATGTGCTTTCAGAAAGAGCCAGTACTTTAGGATGGAACTGCTTTCTGGCAGGCTGTTGTTTTTCCTACTCAATGTAACTGAATGTGTCGCAGTGGGACCTGGATTTTACTATTGAGTGCTTATATCTACCAGGCGGCTGCTATCTTGTGTAAGGGAACTGCTATCTGGTTATCTTCCCATTGTTCTGTAGTTAGGCTGCTTGTGGGGGAGGGAGGGGTTGATATCACTCCAACTTGCAGTACAGCAGTAAAGCGAAGTTTATCAGAGCACAAGTCACATGACTGGGGGAGCTGGGAAACTGAGAATATGTCTAGCCCCATGTCAGATTTCAAAATGTAATATAAAAAACTGTGAGAAACGGATTTGAGTGCAGAATTCTGCTGGAGCAGCACTGTTAATTGATGCATTTTGAAAAAAACATATTTTCCCATGACAGTATGCTATTAAGCTGCCTTGAGAAGTTCCATCCAGCCCGCAGGATAAATAGCGATACAAAACTTGGACGCACTGCTGCTCATTGGTTCAGCTGCCAGAATAACAACTTCTTACTATCTTATTCCCACAATGCCGCAAAAGTAGCAGGATTGTTGCACCAAATATGAAATGACAAGAGCATAAAGCAGTTATTATTTTTTCTAGTTTTCAAGATATTAGCAGCTGAATCTGCTAATATAATGAATTTGAAACAACCCCTAATATTATGAATTTGAAAAACCACCTGCTCTTCAAATTTTAGTTTAGCAAGGAATACATCTTTGTTACTCTGCTTAGAAAATAAAGTCAGTGAGCAAAGAAGCGTCATCTTATTCTCAATAGTCAGTTCTAAGCTGAGTGACATCACAAGGCATTGCACTTTTCTATTTATCCTGCCCCACTACTGATTCCATCAGTTCTACAAGATATATTAAAGGGGAAGGAAAGCTACTGAAGCAGCTTGTTGCCAATAGATTAGCCACAATAGTACAAGCTATAACACTATATTTATTGTGCAGAATGCTTTATCATACAGCTCCAGAAGCTCTCTCTGTTTGATTAGGATACAGCTGCCATATTAATGTGTTGTGACATCACTTCCTGCCTGAGTCTCTCCCTGCTCACTCATAGCTCTGGGCTCAGATTACAGCAGGGATGGGAGGAGGGAGGGGGAGAGGAGCAAACTGAGCATGCTCAAACTCTAGCCCTGGAGGTTTATGCTGAAAACAGGAAGTCTGATATAGAAGCCCATGTGTACACAATAGAAGGGAAGAAATACAGTGTTTCTTTGGACAGAGGACTCAGAGCAGCATTACTTTGAGGGTTTACTGGTGTATTTATATAGACCTTTCTTATAAAGATTAATTAATTTTAGCCTTTCCTTCTCCTTTAAAAGCAATACTCCAGCTGAGTTGGAGTTACTGAAGAGGAGGCCCTGGCATGTAAAATGACTAGATCTCCAACACAAGGGCTGAAGGTCCAGAGTGTCCACCTTGTAACCCTAGAGTTGTGTTTGAACTCCATCTTCCATCACCCCAGGCAGGTGAAGAGTTTGAGGATACTTTTACTTTATGCCAATTACATTCTAATAACAAATATAAAATGAAGGATCCCCACTGATGATAGGGTTTTGGGCAGGCGCATTGCCTAGTATATTACCTATATAGAATTTTATCCACCTTTAGGAACCAGAGGTGGCTTTTCCTCTTATCAACTGCAGGCGACGGGGAAGGAAATTTCGGAGCGGTCAAATCTTTTCTTCTCCCTAAATCTGGAAAATGAAAGGTGTACGCAGATATATGGGCACTAACCAGCCCTGGGATATAAAATAGGCCTTGGCACTTGAAGTAAGCTCAATAGTTCCTAGCTAACTAAAAGGAACATCCATCAGAGTGTCACAGCCTTGTAAAAGTATTCAGACTCAATTCTCTTTATTCACTAAATAATAAATCCTGCCCCCAATTTTTTTTAATTTGACTGTGTTTGCTTAAATACTCAATAAGTATATAATATTTTGCAACATCCCCTTTAGCAGCAATAAGAGTTTTATTGGTGACCCGGATTGGGTGTATGGATGGCCAGGGAACTGTTTTGTGGCAATGGAAACAGAAGGTGTTATCACAATATGATGTAGCCATTCTGTCTACTAGAATTGGGGTGGGGGACACCTAGAAGAAGATAGGGGCACAGCACTCAGTGCCAACAGTACCCTGGGCTGCTACTTTTTTTTATAATGAAGAGGAGTGTAAGCCTAGGGTAACAGGTTAGCAACTCAAATCAATAGGGGGGCGCCTAACAACTTGGGACCCCCCAGGAATTTTACCTGTTTCTTTAACTATTTCAGTGCTCCTGTTTTATGTATAATTATTTTTCTAATCAACACAGTAACTGCTCTTGAGAGAAAAATGGTTTAAATAACATATAGGCAGTTTTTCTCAACTTCTTTATTTGGTGCATAATAGAGCACTTTGGTGTCAGGATCACTTTAATATCAGGTTATTTTAACTCCAGAAGGTGGCACTGTGTGAGCAATATGAAACCAGTAAATCCAGAGAAATTGGTTTGTTGTGCTCTTTCTATATAAGAACTAATTTTATAAGAAGGTGCAACAAGTAGAATAGCTCACTCCCTTCCCAGAGACTATTATTCCACTGTTACTATAGGCACCATCTCTCCCTACTATACCTGCTATCCCACAGTCACACTCCCTTCCCAGAGACTATTATTCCACTGTTACTATAGGCACCATTTCTCCCTACTATACCTGCTATCCCACCACTACAACCCCTTCCCAGAGACTATTATCCCACTGTTACTATAGACACCATCTCTCCCTACTATACCTGCTATCCCACAGTCACACTCCCTTCCCAGAGACTATTATCCCACTGTTACTATAGGCACCATCTCTCCCTACTATACCTGCTATCCCACAGCCACACTCCCTTCCCAGAGACTATTATCCCACTGTTACTATAGGCACCATCTCTCCCTACTATACCTGCTATCCCACAGTCACACTCCCTTCCCAGAGACTATTATTCCACTGTTACTATAGGCACCATTTCTCCCTACTATACCTGCTATCCCACCACTACAACCCCTTCCCAGAGACTATTATCCCACTGTTACTATAGACACCATCTCTCCCTACTATACCTGCTATCCCACAGTCACACTCCCTTCCCAGAGACTATTATCCCACTGTTACTATAGGCACCATCTCTCCCTACTATACCTGCTATCCCACAGTCACACTCCCTTCCCAGAGACTATTATCCCACTGTTACTATAGGCACCATCTCTCCCTACTATACCTGCTATCCCACAGCCACACTCCCTTCCCAGAGACTATTATCCCACTGTTACTATAGGCACCATCTCTCCCTACTATACCTGCTATCCCACAGCCACACTCCCTTCCCAGAGACTATTATCCACTGTTACTATAGGCACCATCTCTCCCTACTATACCTGCTATCCCAAAGCCACACTCCCTTTCCAGAGACTATTATCCACTGTTACTATAGGCACCATCTCTCCCTACTATACCTGCTATCCCACAGCCACACTCCCTTCCCAGAGACTATTATTCCACTGTTACTATAGGCACCATTTCTCCCTACTATACCTGCTATCCCACCACTACAACCCCTTCCCAGAGACTATTATCCCACTGTTACTATAGACACCATCTCTCCCTACTATACCTGCTATCCCACAGTCACACTCCCTTCCCAGAGACTATTATCCCACTGTTACTATAGGCACCATCTCTCCCTACTATACCTGCTATCCCACAGTCACACTCCCTTCCCAGAGACTATTATCCCACTGTTACTATAGGCACCATCTCTCCCTACTATACCTGCTATCCCACAGCCACACTCCCTTCCCAGAGACTATTATCCCACTGTTACTATAGGCACCATCTCT
Organism: Xenopus laevis; assembly: GCF_017654675.1. Taxonomy (NCBI): domain Eukaryota; kingdom Metazoa; phylum Chordata; class Amphibia; order Anura; family Pipidae; genus Xenopus; species Xenopus laevis. The sequence goes on from NC_054376.1 coordinate 31,713,547, forward strand.
CCCTACTATACCTGCTATCCCACAGTCACACTCCCTTCCCAGAGACTATTATTCCACTGTTACTATAGGCACCATTTCTCCCTACTATACCTGCTATCCCACCACTACAACCCCTTCCCAGAGACTATTATCCCACTGTTACTATAGACACCATCTCTCCCTACTATACCTGCTATCCCACAGTCACACTCCCTTCCCAGAGACTATTATCCCACTGTTACTATAGGCACCATCTCTCCCTACTATACCTGCTATCCCACAGTCACACTCCCTTCCCAGAGACTATTATCCCACTGTTACTATAGGCACCATCTCTCCCTACTATACCTGCTATCCCACAGCCACACTCCCTTCCCAGAGACTATTATCCCACTGTTACTATAGGCACCATCTCTCCCTACTATACCTGCTATCCCACAGCCACACTCCCTTCCCAGAGACTATTATCCACTGTTACTATAGGCACCATCTCTCCCTACTATACCTGCTATCCCAAAGCCACACTCCCTTTCCAGAGACTATTATCCACTGTTACTATAGGCACCATCTCTCCCTACTATACCTGCTATCCCACAGCCACACTCCCTTCCCAGAGACTATTATCCCACTGTTACTATAGGCACCATTTCTCCCTACTATACCTGCTATCCCACAGCCACACTCCCTTCCCAGAGATTATTATCCCACTGTTACTATAGACACCATCTCTCCCTACTATACCTGCTATCCCACAGCCACACTCCCTTCCCAGAGACTATTATCCCACTTTTACTATAGGCACCATCTCTCCCTACTATACCTGCTATCCCACAGTCACACTCCCTTCCCAGAGACTATTATCCCACTGTTACTATAGGCACCATCTCTCCCTACTATACCTGCTATCCCACAGTCACACTCCCTTCCCAGACACTATAATCCCACTGTTACTATAGGCACCATCTCTCCCTACTATACCTGCTATCCCACAGTCACACTCCCTTCCCAGAGACTATTATCCCACTGTTACTATAGGCACCATCTCTCCCTACTATACCTGCTATCCCACAGTCACACTCCCTTCCCAGACACTATAATCCCACTGTTACTATAGGCACCATCTCTCCCTACTATACCTGCTATCCCACAGTCACACTCCATTCCCAGAGACTATTATCCACTGTTACTATAGTTACCATCTCTCCCTACTATACCTGCTATCCCACAGTCACAGTCCCTTCCCAGAGACTATTATCCACTGTTACTATAGGCACCATCTCTCCCTACTATACCTGCTATCCCAAAGCCACACTCCCTTTCCAGAGACTATTATCCCACTGTTACTATAGGCACCATCTCTCCCTACTATACCTGTTATTCCACAGCTACTATAGGCACCATCTCTCCCTACTATACCTGCTATCCCACAGCCACACTCCCTTCCCAGAGACTATTATCCCACTGTTACTATAGGCACCATTTCTCCCTACTATACCTGCTATCCCACAGCCACACTCCCTTCCCAGAGACTATTATCCCACTGTTACTATAGGCACCATCTCTCCCTACTATACCTGCTATCCCACAGTCACACTCCCTTCCCAGACACTATAATCCCACTGTTACTATAGGCACCATCTCTCCCTACTATACCTGCTATCCCACAGTCACACTCCCTTCCCAGAGACTATTATCCCACTGTTACTATAGGCACCATCTCTCCCTACTATACCTGCTATCCCACAGTCACACTCCCTTCCCAGACACTATAATCCCACTGTTACTATAGGCACCATCTCTCCCTACTATACCTGCTATCCCACAGTCACACTCCATTCCCAGAGACTATTATCCACTGTTACTATAGTTACCATCTCTCCCTACTATACCTGCTATCCCACAGTCACAGTCCCTTCCCAGAGACTATTATCCACTGTTACTATAGGCACCATCTCTCCCTACTATACCTGCTATCCCAAAGCCACACTCCCTTTCCAGAGACTATTATCCCACTGTTACTATAGGCACCATCTCTCCCTACTATACCTGTTATTCCACAGCTACTATAGGCACCATCTCTCCCTACTATACCTGCTATCCCACAGCCACACTCCCTTCCCAGAGACTATTATCCCACTGTTACTATAGGCACCATTTCTCCCTACTATACCTGCTATCCCACAGCCACACTCCCTTCCCAGAGACTATTATCCCACTGTTACTATAGGCACCATCTCTCCCTACTATACCTGCTATCCCACAGTCACACTCCCTTCCCAGACACTATAATCCCACTGTTACTATAGGCACCATCTCTCCCTACTATACCTGCTATCCCACAGTCACACTCCATTCCAAGAGACTATTATCCACTGGTACTATAGTTACCATCTCTCCCTACTATACCTGCTATCCCACAGTTACAGTCCCTTCCCAGAGACTATTATCCACTGTTACTATAGACACCATCTCTCCCTACTATACCTGCTATCCCACAGCCACACTCTCTTTCCAGAGACTATTATCCCACTGTTACTATAGGCACCATCTCTCCCTACTATACCTGTTATCCCACAGTCACACTCCCTTCCCAGAGATTATTATCCCACTGTTACTATAGACACCATCTCTCCCTACTATACCTGCTATCCCAAAGCCACACTCCCTTTCCAGAGACTATTATCCCACTGTTACTATAGGCACCATCTCTCCCTACTATACCTGTTATTCCACAGCTACTATAGGCACCATCTCTCCCTACTATACCTGCTATCCCACAGCCACACTCCCTTCCCAGAGACTATTATCCCACTGTTACTATAGGCACCATTTCTCCCTACTATACCTGCTATCCCACAGCCACACTCCCTTCCCAGAGACTATTATCCCACTGTTACTATAGGCACCATCTCTCCCTACTATACCTGCTATCCCACAGTCACACTCCCTTCCCAGACACTATAATCCCACTGTTACTATAGGCACCATCTCTCCCTACTATACCTGCTATCCCACAGTCACACTCCATTCCAAGAGACTATTATCCACTGGTACTATAGTTACCATCTCTCCCTACTATACCTGCTATCCCACAGTTACAGTCCCTTCCCAGAGACTATTATCCACTGTTACTATAGACACCATCTCTCCCTACTATACCTGCTATCCCACAGCCACACTCTCTTTCCAGAGACTATTATCCCACTGTTACTATAGGCACCATCTCTCCCTACTATACCTGTTATCCCACAGTCACACTCCCTTCCCAGAGATTATTATCCCACTGTTACTATAGACATCATCTCTCCCTACTATACCTGCTATCCCACAGTCACACTCCCTTCCCAGAGACTATTATCCACTGTTACTATAGACACCATCTCTCCCTACTATACCTGCTATCCCACAGTCACACTCCCTTCCCAGAGACTATTATCCCACTGTTACTATAGGCACCATCTCTCCCTACTATACCTGCTATCCCACAGTCACACTCCCTTCCCAGAGACTATTATCCCACTGTTACTATAGGCACCATCTCTCCCTACTATACCTGCTATCCCACAGTCACACTCCCTTCCCAGAGACTATTATCCCACTGTTACTATAGGCACCATCTCTCCCTACTATACCTGCTATCCCACAGTCACACTCCCTTCCCAGACACTATAATCCCACTGTTACTATAGGCACCATCTCTCCCTACTATACCTGATATCCCACAGCCACACTCCCTTCCCAGAGACTATTATCCCACTGTTACTATAGGCACCATTTCTCCCTACTATACCTGCTATCCCACAGCCACACTCCCTTCCCAGAGACTATTATCCCACTGTTACTATAGGCACCATCTCTCCCTACTATACCTGCTATCCCACAGTCACACTCCATTCCCAGAGACTATTATCCACTGGTACTATAGTTACCATCTCTCCCTACTATACCTGCTATCCCACAGTCACAGTCCCTTCCCAGAGACTATTATCCACTGTTACTATAGACACCATCTCTCCCTACTATACCTGCTATCCCACAGCCACACTCCCTTTCCAGAGACTATTATCCCACTGTTACTATAGGCACCATCTCTCCCTACTATACCTGTTATCCCACAGCTACTATAGGCACCATCTCTCCCTACTATACCTGCTATCCCACACTCCCTTCCCAGAGACTATTATCCCACTGTTACTATAGGCACCATCTCTCCCTACTATACCTGCTATCCCACAGTCACACTCCCTTCCCAGAGACTATTATCCACTGTTACTATAGACACCATCTCTCCCTACTATACCTGCTATCCTACAGTCACACTCCCTTCCCAGAGACTATTATCCCACTGTTACTATAGGCACCATCTCTCCCTACTATACCTGCTATCCCACAGTCACACTCCCTTCCCAGAGACTATTATCCCACTGTTACTATAGACACCATCTCTCCCTACTATACCTGCTATCCCACAGTCACACTCCCTTCCCAGAGACTATTATCCAACTGTTACTATAGGCACCATCTCTCCCTACTATACCTGCTATCCCACAGTCACATTCCCTTCCCAGAGACTATTATCCCACTGTTACTATAGGCACCATCTCTCCCTACTATACCTGCTATCCCACAGTCACACTCCTTTCCCAGAGACTATTATCCCACTGTTACTATAGGCACCATCTCTCCCTACTATACCTGCTATCCCACAGTCACACTCCATTCCCAGAGACTATTATCCACTGGTACTATAGTTACCATCTCTCCCTACTATACCTGCTATCCCACAGTCACAGTCCCTTCCCAGAGACTATTATCCACTGTTACTATAGACACCATCTCTCCCTACTATACCTGCTATCCCACAGCCACACTCCCTTTCCAGAGACTATTATCCCACTGTTACTATAGGCACCATCTCTCCCTACTATACCTGTTATCCCACAGCTACTATAGGCACCATCTCTCCCTACTATACCTGCTATCCCACACTCCCTTCCCAGAGACTATTATCCCACTGTTACTATAGGCACCATCTCTCCCTACTATACCTGCTATCCCACAGTCACACTCCCTTCCCAGAGACTATTATCCACTGTTACTATAGACACCATCTCTCTCTACTATACCTGCTATCCTACAGTCACACTCCCTTCCCAGAGACTATTATCCCACTGTTACTATAGGCACCATCTCTCCCTACTATACCTGCTATCCCACAGTCACACTCCCTTCCCAGAGACTATTATCCCACTGTTACTATAGACACCATCTCTCCCTACTATACCTGCTATCCCACAGTCACACTCCCTTCCCAGAGACTATTATCCAACTGTTACTATAGGCACCATCTCTCCCTACTATACCTGCTATCCCACAGTCACACTCCCTTCCCAGAGACTATTATCCCACTGTTACTATAGGCACCATCTCTCCCTACTATACCTGCTATCCCACAGTCACATTCCCTTCCCAGAGACTATTTTCCCACTGTTACTATAGGCACCATCTCTCCCTACTATACCTGCTATCCCACAGTCACACTCCTTTCCCAGAGACTATTATCCCACTGTTACTATAGGCACCATCTCTCCCTACTATACCTGCTATCCCACAGTCACTGCTACTATAGCAACTCCCAGTATGCGGGAGTCCCCAATGGTAAATTTTGCCCCATTACAAGTAAAGGGAAAAGTTTTGTGTCAGGTGCAATGGGTGTTTCTTGGAATTGATCCTGTCACTTGCAATCAGCTGATTTCTACTTCTCTTTTCCTGTAAGTTATAAAGCCACTCCAGTGACAGCCTAAAGTGACACGTTGCATAATAAACCGCAGTGTGTATCTGGCAATGGGCAAAACAAAGAAAGGAAACTGAAAACTAAAAGAGTAAATAAAAGGAGAGAAAATCCCCGGAGCTGAGAGGAGAGGTAGGGACAAGGACAAAGACATTCCTAAGATAACAGTCAGACTGTTGGCACATAATAGCTCCACGTGTCCTGTCAACTTGGCTCTACTGTTTTTCTTTAATAAAAACAATTTTTTTTACTTGACAAATCCATTTGTGTTGGTCTATGGTTCGTGCCAGACTGGATTCATCTCTCATAGACTGATGGGCCTACTGGGGGCCCTTACCTTTTACATCCGATCTTGAGGACAGTCAGGGCAGAGGATTGGGCTTAATCCTGGTGAGAGAGGGGCCTGAATACAGGTGGTGGAGCTGGGCAGTAGAGCGGGCAGAACACAATTTTGCCCCCAAGAAGACAGATAAAGCCCCCTCCCTGAGTCCTGCACATACATAGTGTTCCCTGTGCCTCTCCTGGGGCTGTTTTTATATAATGTAGTGAGTAACATCACAACTTACAAGACTGTGACAAGCACTCCAGAGGGGGCAACCAGCACTGGAGGTTATGCTATTGTGTAAGGCCCCCACTGGCACATTTGGGCTTAGTAGGTTTAATTGGCCTACAGTGATGGGCGAATTTGTCCCTTTGCCACGAATTTCGCACATTTTCTGCAAAATTCGCAAAACGGGCGAAAAATTTGCAAAACTCCGATTTTGATACTTGCGTCTGGTAGTCGTCGATGGCGTCTGAATTGTCACCGGCGTCGACAGCGTCAAAGTTTTTTGACGCAGCAAATTTGCAAATGTATTCGCCTGTGGCAAAACTCAGAAATTCGCTGCAAATTCGCGCCTGGCATCACTATTGGCCTATGGGAGGCCCAACTGGAGAGAAAAATTTAAATTTTCAAAAGCCTTATTTTACTGTCATATGCAAAACCAAGGGACTAGGCTGGGCCATCACTAGCACCATATTGCAGTCCTGTTGCAATCAGTAGTCCATGAAATTGTAGTTCCTATTGGTTGCTATGGGTTACTAGATCCACTGCTCAGTTTGGTACTATTAATATTAAGCTTTAGGGCTCTTACACATGAGCATGGGGGGACACAGAAACAAATGCAGCTCTTTTTTTTTCAAATGACTTTGAGTTCACCGAGGAACAGGCAAGTTGGAACGCCACTTGTTTGCCTGGGCCTCAGTGGGTACAAATCATTTGAAAAAATGGGCTGCATTTGTTCCTGTGTCCCCCTGCGATGGAGTTTTCATACATGCATTGGAAATGCCTATGTGTTAAAGTCCTTACAGCTACAACTGAGATAAGGATATGGTCCTGGTTTAGCCAAGACATTTACACCGGTTCACCTCACTGCACGTATTACAGTTTTAGTTAACTTTGGCCCAACCAAGAACTGCTGATGTGTAAGCCTTTGCTATAATTAGGGTGCTGTTACCCGCAGCCTCACCTGAGTAGGCGTGTCAGCCCGAAACTTAGGTTTGGGGGGGGGAGCATGTGCAAATGAGTAATTGTGCTATTCTGGGCACAACCACAAAGAAACAGACGTGTGTGAATTATCTTACTTAGTCAGCACCCGTGACTCACATGGATCTCTCTAGATATCAGCGGCTCTGACCCTGAATAACAGGTCACTGACATTATACCATAATACGTGGGCTCATATAATGGGGGGGAAATTGGCTCAGTTCAGCAACCCACAGCAACCAATCAGATATTTGCTTCCAGTAAGCTACCTGCAGCAGACTGATTGAAACTAATTGCTGATTGGTTGGTATGGATTACTGCACCGAGCAATGAAATAAGGATTTTCCCAAAAGTATCCTCGGTTGTATTAAGAGATTCCCCCAGGCTTCAAACAACCAATGTGCAAGGCAAAATTGGTGTGAGTTCTTCAATTTGGTAATCAAGTGAGAGGTAATTTTCCCAAACGGGTTGTTAAAACGTATTATGTAGAGAAATATGTAGAGTAAGTCACAGTGACAGGTCACTTAGCGCCGGATCGAATAGCCGCTTCATGAGATCTCCACTTCAAGAATATCTTTCTCTGTCAATACAAAATGGCGCCTGATGTATTCCAGCGTGTGCGTTCCACTGCGGAGCGCAACTCTCCAAACTTGCTCACACAGAATCCCAGCAATTTGCCAATTTTTACGGTTTTACGGTTCACAGAGTCCTGGCAATTTGCAGATTTTCACGGTTTCACATCTGTTCCAACCTTAGGAGTGACACACTGCCTTGATCAAGGTTGGTTTTATAAGAAACCTGACTGTATGCAGTGAAATTCTCCCTTCATTTACTGCTGTGGATAGGAATTGTCAGATGGTCCCTAACTGCTGAGCAGGGAAACAATCATACTTATGAACAGCAGGGGGAGCCCCCGCCTTACTTCCCAGCCCTGCAGAACTCAAGCAGCTTTGTTTATGACGATCCCTAAGCAGCCCAGACCACACTGAGCATGTGCACAGTCTTAGTCTTGCAGAGATGTTTAACAAAGTTACAAGATGGTGACCCCCTGTAGCCAACTTTGAAAGCATAAATTATTTGTTTGATTAGGCTTGTGGTGCAGTAAGTTCATGTTTATACTGTATTTAGTATACAAAATACAGCATTTCTAGCCTTATTCTATTTTAGACTTTACATGCCCTTTAAGGTGTGTTTGAGACCATTTAAAAAGATGTCTCCATAGTGCCACATCACTTCAATTAATGACTGCACCGAGGCCATTTTGCCCACTCTTAGTAAGGGCAATAGTAAGGGCAATGTCACACACATACTTGATGTGAGAGTGGGAGTAACACACTGAATTCCTCTATAATAGAAAGAATTGCCTTGTACCTGAGCCCCATGTTATCAGTGAGATTCAGCCCTGTGTCCGTCTGAAGAAAGAGAGGATTTACGACTCCGGAATTTGTCCCCTCTCAACGTCTAATAGTATTTCATAAATGTATATGTGCACTATGATCCGGTCGCTGGGATAAAGGTCCATCGACGACTCCCCGTATCATGATACAGGCCTGTCTGTTAGGAAAAATATATCCTACTTACAATTAGGCTTTATATTCCCTTTATTTATTTTCTTATTTCCAGTAAAATACAATAATTTTTCAGGCCAGGGAAGCTCGATTATTTGCATTCTTCCTTTCACTATACTGCTTAGTACAGACACATTTTCCTATTTTTCTGTAACATGAAGGCCACTAGAGGGCACCTTGCACTGGGAATCAGGGAATATGTTTATTGTGGCAAAGCCATCTTGGCTGCCCACACTGATATAAATATACAGAACAGCCTATCCTGATATGTTTGAAGAAATAAGTTATAGATAGTGAAAAGTTAATGGAATCTGTCCATAGGAATAAGGTATACATGCAAGAAACGGTTGGTAAATGCTGTGTACGTGGTTTTGTGGGAATCTCGAGGAGCTCTGCCCATTCTCTCTCCTCTGCATCCCTGATTAAAGGGGTTATTTACCCTTGAGTTGGCTTTTAGTATGATGTACAGAGTGATATTCTGAGACAATTTACAATTGGTTTTCATTTTTTATTATTTGTGCTTTTTGAGTTGTTTGAGCTATTGATTTAGCAGCTCTCCAGGCTGCAATGTCAGTTGTCTGGTTGCTAGGATCGAAATTACCCTATCAACCACGCCCTGATTTGAATGAGAAACTGGAATATAAATAGGAGAGGGCCTGGATAGAAATAGTAATAGTAATAAAAAGATGAATGGAAAGAGTCGGAATAAAAAGGCAAATAATTAAAAACTATACAACATAAATAATGAAGACCAATTGAAAAGTTGCTTAGAATTGTATATAGAATTCTATAACATATTAAAAGTTAATTTAAAGGTGAACCAACCCTTTAAAGAGAGAGGCTGTTAATCGCAAATCCGGCACCACTTCTCTTCCTACTCCTGTTACTGATACTGGATTTTCAGGATGGCCACACCCCAGTCACAGTTTGTAATTACCTCTAATTATACCTGCAATTTAAATCTGGGTTTGTCATTTTGCCATTGTGTTTCTCTCATGTCACATGTCCTCCTGGCACTGCGTGATATTGCTGCGGCAATGATTCCATTCTACTCAAACGGAATAATACTCTGGTCTCCTCATCAACATTACATGAAATCACATAATAAGAATGGGATCAGTGGACCCTGCTCACAAGAGCTTACAGTCAAAAGGGCTAAATCTATAGTGGGGTGTCCACAGAGATTCTAGTCTGCCCCAGGTCCATGGTGTGTGAATGCAATAGGCATACCTCCCAACATTTTGGAAAAAGAGGGACAAAAAAATTTGCAGTGGGGAGTGTGGCAAACCTTTTTTGACCCGCCCATTTTTATGACCACACCCCTAATTACCATGTGTTATTACAGTTTTGCTAATGAAGATGAATTGCTCTTTAAGCTGATCACAGTTTCTCCGAGACCTGATTATCCTGCACAGCTACAATTGTTTCTTTGCTTATCTTAAATTGTTACAAAAGTGCACCTGCCTGGCATTCTGGGCTCTCTACGAAAAGCCAATTACATTTGTATCTTTTTCTGGCTGTTCAGTGCAGGAGATCAAAGAAAAAGTCGGGACATTTCAGTAACAATCTGGGACTGTGGGTTGAGCTGTCAAAATAGGGACTGTCCAGTGAAAAACTGGACAACTCTACTGGATCACACAGGGATTGATGTAAATGATATTTTCTGCACCAGTAACAGCTTAATTCCCACCCCTGAGTCTGTTCAAGTGTTTGTCCCCTGCCCCCATCCCCTGACCTGAAAGTCCTCAGTCCCTGCTTGTTACTAGGCACGCCATTAATCCCACAGCAAACAGCTTTAATATTTAAATAAAGAGGACATAGTCTCTTCCTCCTTTAGTGCTCCATCACCCCATCAATATCGTTCGTGCCTTCACTTTATGCACCAAGGGTAGTTGTTTTCATTGCATAGGAACATATATTCTCCCCTACTAGCAAAAAAAAACATTATTATATATGGTATTATATATTATATTATAAATACTACCTCTGTGCCCTTTGTCATTTACTGTATATATAGAAGTACTAGTAGCACAGAAGTACCATTGGCATCATTTTCTAAGTGGAAATAGGTGCAGGGATGGGGGAAGGAAAACAAGTACTTTCTGGTCCCCCCACAGTAACAGTAGAGTCTGCTCCCCAAGTTTGTAGAGCCATTGCCCTGAAGTGTCTCAGGTCACTTTGTTTTAATATATTAAAATTGTATAACCTTCTTGGTGGCGTCATAGTGTTTAAAATGTAAACTCTTGGATTCCAGTATATTTTTATATAATACACAAAAGCCATGAATATCTTGTAAATTATATCCTTATAAACGGTGAGTTCTGATGTCATCAGTTATAAACGGTGAGTTCTGATGTCATTTCTGTCACATGACTCACTGAAATGTGTATATTATAATAAATAAAGTACCCCCAGTTGCAAAATATGAGGATATTAGAAGTTACCTCGGAGTTCCATGACTTGTATAAAAACACTCGGCCTTCGGCCTCGTGTTTTTATATGTTCATGAAGCTCCTCGGTAACTTATAATATCCTTATATTTTACAAGAGGGGGTACTTTATTCACTATATAATAAACCAAGGCCCATTAATATTCTGTAAATGTTATCCTTATAAACAGAGCTTAGTGATGCCATCAGTTATAACTGATGCTTTCTGTCACATGACATGATGACTATTATAAAAAAGAATGTACCCCCTACAGCATTGGACCCACATACTACCCTGGGCCCCTCTCCTGCATCTGGACCCCCAGCCCTGGCTGCGATCAGGGTCAGGGGGGAGGTAAGGGTGCAGTGCAACCAGATTCCCAGTGTCTCTCCAGCCCAGTACGACCCTGACCCCCTGTTGTAAAATATGAGGATATTAGAAGTCACCTCAGCGTTCCATGACCTGTATAAAAGCAATCGACCTCCAGCCTTGCATCTTTTATAGTGTAATTAAACTCCACTATGACTTATAATATCCTTATATACAATTACAATAGGGGGTACATTATTCCATATATGTGTAGGCCTGTAAGCTGGTCATCCCATGACATTAACAAATAGAACAGCTGGCCGCACACAGAGACCTCGGCAAATGAGTTGACCATATTGGGCTCATCCATTCTTTGGCCACCGGAACAGCAATATGATTATTATACAGTATGTCCTTTTGCAGACTCATAAGGAGATTACTTACCAGACTTTAATACTACTGTATAAAGTATAAAAGTTTGGGGAAATTCCGCAGCCTGAGATAGGAGCACTGTACCTTGACATGACTCTCCCTGCATTCTGGGAGCTGATCCTGCAAACACTGACTGGCAGACCAGCAAAGGGAAACTGGAGTGTGGGGTCAAAGGCATTTGATGATTTTATTGCTGGAATTTACCCTAATTTCTTACTGGAACTGAAAAGGAAAACAGCTGTACATGGGGAATTCTCCCTTGCTTGGGAGCACAGCAAGCAGATTAGTGTTTCAGTTGCAGAAGTGCTACAGAGCAGGGGCTGTTCACAATACATTGGGTCAAATGTCGCTCACGGTTCTCTGCACATTGCCAGTATGTGAACAAGCCTAATGGCAACAATAAATAATTTAGTTGCACTTGCTAGGGTGACAGATTCGATCTAAACATGTATATGAAATTACAATTTTCAATTTTCAAAGTTACTGTGAACTTCTCTTGCTAATTATTTATTGGTTTTTGGTCCCATTTCCCATGTGTACAAGGAAACTACTGGGAGGCAGGGGTATAACAAAAGAGGTGAAGCGCTTGAAACGACACCAGTGCTCAGGGACCTCATGGGACCCCTGGTGCAGAAGGAATTTGATTTGCAGTATGAGGAAGAAGTGTCTGATCTGATAATATGTTATAAAAGAGACCAGGACTGGTGCCTGATCTGTACATACTGTATAAAGGACTGGTGCCTGATCTGTACATACTGTATAAAGGACTGGTGCCTGATCTGTACATACTGTATAAAGGACTGGTGCCTGATCTGTACATACTGTATAAAGGACTGGCGCCTGATCTGTACATACTGTATAAAGGACTGGTGCCTGATCTGTACATACAGTATAAAGGACTGGTGCCTGATCTGTACATACTGTATAAAGGACTGGTGCCTGATCTGTACATACTGTATAAAGGACTGGTGCCTGATCTGTACATACAGTATAAAGGACTGGTGCCTGATCTGTACATACTGTATAAAGGATTGGTGCCTGACCTGTACATACTGTATAAAGGACTGGTGCCTGATCTGTACATACTGTATAAAGGACTGGTGCCTGATCTGTACATACAGTATAAAGGACTGGTGCCTGACCTGTACATACTGTATAAAGGACTGGTGCCTGATCTGTACATACTGTATAAAGGACTGGTGCCTGATCTGTACATACTGTATAAAGGACTGGTGCCTGACCTGTACATACTGTATAAAGGACTGGTGCCTGATCTGTACATACTGTATAAAGGACTGGTGCCTGACCTGTACATACTGTATAAAGGACTGGTGCCTGATCTGTACATAACAGTATAAAGGACTGGTGCCTGATCTGTACATACAGTATATAGGACTGGTGCCTGATCTGTACATACTGTATAAAGGACTGGTGCCTGATCTGTACATACAGTATAAAGGACTGGTGCCTGATCTGTACATACAGTATATAGGACTGGTGCCTGATCTGTACATACTGTATAAAGGACTGGTGCCTGATCTGTACATACTGTATAAAGGACTGGTGCCTGATCTGTACATACTGTATAAAGGACTGGTGCCTGATCTGTACATACTGTATAAAGGACTGGTGCCTGATCTGTACATACTGTATAAAGGACTGGCGCCTGATCTGTACATACTGTATAAAGGACTGGTGCCTGATCTGTACATACAGTATAAAGGACTGGTGCCTGACCTGTACATACTGTATAAAGGACTGGTGCCTGATCTGTACATACTGTATAAAGGACTGGTGCCTGACCTGTACATACTGTATAAAGGACTGGTGCCTGATCTGTACATACTGTATAAAGGACTGGTGCCTGATCTGTACATACTGTATAAAGGACTGGTGCCTGACCTGTACATACTGTATAAAGGACTGGTGCCTGATCTGTACATACTGTATAAAGGACTGGTGCCTGACCTGTACATACTGTATAAAGGACTGGTGCCTGATCTGTACATACAGTATAAAGGACTGGTGCCTGATCTGTACATACAGTATATAGGACTGGTGCCTGATCTGTACATACTGTATAAAGGACTGGTGCCTGATCTGTACATACAGTATAAAGGACTGGTGCCTGATCTGTACATACAGTATATAGGACTGGTGCCTGATCTGTACATACTGTATAAAGGACTGGTGCCTGATCTGTACATACTGTATAAAGGACTGGTGCCTGATCTGTACATACTGTATAAAGGACTGGTGCCTGATCTGTACATACTGTATAAAGGACTGGTGCCTGATCTGTACATACTGTATAAAGGACTGGCGCCTGATCTGTACATACTGTATAAAGGACTGGTGCCTGATCTGTACATACAGTATAAAGGACTGGTGCCTGATCTGTACATACTGTATAAAGGACTGGTGCCTGATCTGTACATACTGTATAAAGGACTGGTGCCTGATCTGTACATACTGTATAAAGGACTGGTGCCTGATCTGTACATACAGTATAAAGGACTGGTGCCTGATCTGTACATACTGTATAAAGGATTGGTGCCTGACCTGTACATACTGTATAAAGGACTGGTGCCTGATCTGTACATACTGTATAAAGGACTGGTGCCTGATCTGTACATACAGTATATAGGACTGGTGCCTGATCTGTACATACTGTATAAAGGACTGGTGCCTGATCTGTACATACAGTATAAAGGACTGGTGCCTGATCTGTACATACAGTATATAGGACTGGTGCCTGATCTGTACATCCTGTATAAAGGACTGGTGCCTGATCTGTACATACAGTATAAAGGACTGGTGCCTGACCTGTACATACTGTATAAAGGACTGGTGCCTGATCTGTACATACTGTATAAAGGACTGGTGCCTGATCTGTACATACTGTATAAAGGACTGGTGCCTGACCTGTACATACTGTATAAAGGACTGGTGCCTGATCTGTACATACTGTATAAAGGACTGGTGCCTGACCTGTACATACTGTATAAAGGACTGGTGCCTGATCTGTACATACAGTATAAAGGACTGGTGCCTGATCTGTACATACAGTATATAGGACTGGTGCCTGATCTGTACATACTGTATAAAGGACTGGTGCCTGATCTGTACATACAGTATATAGGACTGGTGCCTGATCTGTACATACTGTATAAAGGACTGGTGCCTGATCTGTACATACAGTATAAAGGACTGGTGCCTGACCTGTACATACTGTATAAAGGACTGGTGCCTGATCTGTACATACTGTATAAAGGACTGGTGCCTGATCTGTAAATACTGTATAAAGGACTGGTGCCTGATCTGTACATACAGTATAAAGGACTGGTGCCTGACCTGTACATACTGTATAAAGGACTGGTGCCTGATCTGTACATACTGTATAAAGGACTGGTGCCTGATCTGTACATACTGTATAAAGGACTGGTGCCTGATCTGTACATACTGTATAAAGGACTGGTGCCTGATCTGTACATACTGTATAAAGGACTGGTGCCTGATCTGTAAATACTGTATAAAGGACTGGTTCCTGACCTGTACATACAGCATAAGGGTCTGGTGCCTGATCTGTACATACAGCATAAAGGACTGGTGCCTGACCCAGTGCTGGGCCAAGCCGACCGGGTGCCCTAGGAGACCCAGCCGGCCACTGCACCCCCAAATGCATTGTGCGCACTCATGCGCAGAACGCCAAAGAGGAGGGTCAGGAGAGAGCCAGAGGGGAGGGAGAGCGTTGGAGGGGAGGGAGGCAGGGAAGCAGGGGAAATGGATTGAGGGGAGGGCAGGGAGGCGGGGAAGAGCGCCGGAGGGGAGGGAGGAGGGGGAAAGCAACGAACATGGACTAGGGGTAGACAAAAGACAGGTACCTGCCCAGCGCCCTCATTTTGTTGCATCCTAGGCAGGTGCCTCTTCTGCCTACCCCTAGTTCCGGCCCTGGCCTGACCTGTACATACTGTATTAAGGACTGGTGCCTGACCTGTACATACATAGGATTGCCACCTTTTCTGGAGAAAAATACCAGCCTTCCTATATTCTTGCCATTTTTTCCTATTAATAACATTGGCATCAAGCTTCATTTTTATCGGCCAGGCGGTAAAATACTGGCCAGGTGGCAACCCTATACATACAGCATAAAGGACTGGTGCCTGACCTGTACATACAGTATAATGAACATAGCAGGGTTGCAGAATGAAATATAACATAG
Source organism: Xenopus laevis (assembly GCF_017654675.1). NCBI lineage: Eukaryota > Metazoa > Chordata > Amphibia > Anura > Pipidae > Xenopus > Xenopus laevis. The sequence goes on from NC_054376.1 coordinate 31,729,803, forward strand.
TAAATTACATAGCAAAAAACCCCATCTGAAGCCTCTCCAATTTGCTTCAGAGGGGGAAAAAAATCCAATGAGAGGAGCCAGGCTTTTACAAGTGCATATGTGCTTTATTTGGGCTTGAGTTGAAATGTAAAAGCAACTACAGAGGGCACTGCATGTGTATCAGGATGCAAATATACAGCTTATGATGCAGCAGGAGTAGCTGTACATGTTAGGGCTTGCTCCAATGTGATACGAAGAAATAGAAACTAAAAAAAAAAATACTTCTACTTTCCAGCACAGGCACCAGTGTCAGCAAATCTCATGCCTTTCTACCATGCACCACAAGGGCTGCCGAAATGTGAAAACCCAAACACATACACACATATATTGACATCATTAGGTTGGTCAGAATCCTATCCCATTTAGCACAGCAGCACTTCCCTGCCTCGACCCCCCCCCATTCTATTGCACAAAACACACACAAAAAATAGATTTTGCAATGAAACACCAACACCCACCAGGCCCTTGTCTCCTTTTATTGCGCACAATCTACCAGTCCATCTTGTTTATGGCCCCTCTTTAACATCACAACTGACTCTTGCACAGGCTTTGGGACGGTCTGAGAAAGGGACCCCTACCTAGAATTTCCATGGAAAGTTTTATGTTAAATATTAAACCATGGGGTAATATATTTTTTCAGTGATTGTTACATTGGAATCTATATATATATATATATATATATATATATATATATATATATATATATATATATATATATTTTATCATTTTTGTTTTTGATTTACAATTTAACAGATTATGTTAAACACAATAAGATAACATATATGCCCATATCATGCAACTTACATTTCAAATAGCCAAAAATATCGGCCTTCCTATATATTTATCTTTTTCCCTATTAATAACATTGGGATCAACTATCATTTACCGGTATCAAAATACCGGCCAGGAGGCAACCCTAATTTCAGAAGTATATAATAATTATATAAAGATGAGCAAGATAATTATATTATCTAAGGATAATGAGCCAATAAACCCATAAAGTATTATTAAATAACCAGATCAACAAAACCACAGACCTTGCATGGTGGTAAAACAAAATCAAAATATTTTATAATGACACAGAGCCACAAAAACTGCCCAATAAATAAGAATAATTAAATTAGTAACAGCTCTAAAATTATTTGATTTGTGTCTAAAAATCAATTTGATCAAAATAAAGCAACCACTAAACCTGTTATCATATTGTCATATTCTTGTATTTTATTGAAAATCTCAATAAAAAGAATTTCAAAAGAAAAGAAAGAAAGATGAGGTTCTTCTGAATTTTTTATGGTAAGATTACACGATGCTGATTGCCATAGTTACAGTAATTGCCTGTAATGAGAATAAAATGTAGAGAACGCGGCAGAGTTACTATGAAGATTGCATTTTGATATAGATTTACGTTTATAGCAAATATTGGGTTGAAAAGTTGGATTTAGAAGTTTTAATGCCCAAATATAATAAATGTGCTTTAACAGTATAAGTGCAAATCAGGGGATGTGATGCCTTGAGTGCCCTATTAAAGGATATGGTCATAGAATTAGTAGAAACCCAGAGCTTATTCAGAGTCGCTCAACGAGCACCCAGCTCTCTCTGCATTACAATAACCTCAATGAGATTTATGAGAGGCGAGGGACAAGTAGAAACCTGTTGTTCAAACAGCTCTATTAATTAGTCACAAACCACACAATTAGGTCAGTTTTCTGACACCCAAAGCCATCGGTAGTCTACGAGCTTCTCTGGCCAGGAAGTGGTTTTTTTTCCTGGTTGCCTTAAGGAAGTTAGTGAAGCTAATGAGTCCTTCCTTTAGAAAAGCATAATATCATTTAATTACGTTTTAGAGTTACTAGGCTTGTGGCTCGGTGCCCAAGGCCACATGGACTTTCTGACTAGTATAGTGGAATGGGGAAATGCCTTCTTGGTTCACCCAGACTAGCTCCCTTAAAGGAACTGTAACACCAAAAAATTAAAGCGCTTTAAAGTAATGAAAATATAATGTAGTGTTGCCCTGCACTGGTACAACTGGTGTGTTTGCTTCAGAAACACTACTATAGTTTATATATAGAAGCTGATGGGTAGCAATGGGGAGCAGCCATTCAAAGGAGAAAAGGCACAGGATACACAGTCAATAACAGATAAGCTCTGTAGTATACAATGGGATTCTTCAGAACTTATCTGTTATCTACTGTGTATCCTGTGCTTGAATGGCTGCCCCACAGTAGCTCATTTATATAAACTATAGTAGAGTTTCTGAAGCAAACACAGCTTTTACCAGTGCAGGGCAACTGTACATTAGATTGTCATTCCTTTAAAGCACTTTCATTTTTTGGTGTTACTGTTCCTTATCAATATAATGTGGGAGCTAGGTAAGCGAGAGCTAGGTTGGAGAGATCCCGCAGGTTTGAAAAGGTTTAAGGTTATATTCCTGCACTGCTCACACGTGTTGGCAGCAGTGAATTCTTTGTTTTTACTTAGAGTGGTGTGCTGTGTGGGCATGGCCCAGTGTTTGTTTGTTTTTATTGGTTATATTAAAAGTTAAGTTTTAAACTTAATATTATTCTGAAGTATAGACTTTATGTGTTAGTTGGAGCCTGAACTGGTTTGCTAGTAAGTGTGGGGGATGGGTCCCAAAAATGGTGGAACCGTAACTCCCCACTTCACAATGTTCTTCCTGTTTAATGTTACTGTTCCTTCAAATAAACAGTAGGGGGCAGGATGAAGTGGAGTAAAATTCATGCCATAAAAATTCTCCAAATTTACAAACTTTTTAAAGGGGAAGAAAAAGTGCACATATTGCTAACCTTCCAGACCAGAGCAGGTGCTTTACTTTTATAAAAATAGCACTGTCTTGCACCACCATATTTGATCCCTTTTACAATATGCCCTGCATCGATTAAAGCTGGGAACATACACAGGGCAGTAAACAGAAATGACTCAATGTATCCTGATGGCTCAAGAGCCAATGTGGGCACCCAAATACTAGTGCAGGCAGGGCTACTTTAAATGCTTTTTTTTTTCATTGCTGGTGATTTGAAACTGATGTTCAATTGCTAAACGAATTGTGTTGAATTTGCTGCAAACTTAGATTGCAAGCACTAATGGCCCTAAATAAAGCGCAGACAGTGCTGCAGAAAGGTAGTTACAGTAGATTGTATCGACTATTGATATTTATATTAATTGCAGTTTATGGATTTTTAAGTAAACAATAGCCCCCTGTAACCTAACTGCACAAGGGCCAAGTGAAACACAGGGTTCAGCAGGTGAATGTGCAGTATGGCAGCGTCAGCAATAGTGATGGGCTAATAAATCCACCTGGTGCGAATTTGCAGCGAATTTCCGAGATTCTCCACCGGCGAATACGTTTGTGAAACTCCCGCGACGTCAAAGAATTTTGGACACACGTCTGAAAAGTCACTTGCGTCAAAACCGTCGTGCGTCAACACTATTCGGACGCCCGTTGACTGTTACAAAGGCGTCAAAATTGATGCTGCGTCAATTTTCGAGTTTTACTAATTTTTCGCCATTTCGTGGGAAATTCTCGAATTATTTAGAAAGTCGAAACTGGAGAAATTCGCCCCATCACTAGTCAGCAGCTATAGGGCTCACATTGTTCCTGGATGAGTAAAAAAAAGCTGTATAATGCAGCCCCTGCAGGCTTACTAAGGACGCTTGTGATACTGTCCATTTAAATACAGTAAATGCTTTATTGCTTGTTGCTCCTCTCTCAAGGCCAGCTCATTTACCAAGTATGTGCCAAAGGCAACGTTAGGTCAGTATGTCTCATATATGAAGTTCACTGGGCTGGACCCTGCAGATAGACATGTCAGGGCTAGTAGCCACATGCAAACAGAAATATAATCTAGTCCAGACATGCCGAGCAAATGTATTCTTTATCTGTCAGCACAGGGGTAAGGAAAAATGTGCATTTTACAGATTTTTTCTCTCTGAATACGTATATCACCTGATGCTCGTGTCTGCCCGTACAAGATCAGCTAAATTTAGTCCAGTGGTTTTGTTGTTATCATGTTGTTTTTCATCTGCCCCAGACCATCCACCCATAGTCTTACATTGTAATCACATGACTAGTGTCTGTAGCAATGGAACTCTATAGGAGGTTGTTTCAGGTGCTTAATACAACTATAGGATCCGTAGCACTTAAACTGCTCTAAATGCCCGGGCGTGCCATTGCTTTAATGTTTGGCTATGCTGATAATTCCTTTTGCTAGTCAAATTATTTCTTCTATTGTAGGGCATACCTCCCAACTGTCCTGTTGTTCACGGGACAGTCCTGATTTTGACAGCTCAACCCACAGTCCCGGATTGTTACTGAAATATCCCGACGTTCTCTTTGATCTCCTGCACTGACCAGCCAGAAAAAGATACAATGCTTCTAAAAAGTAATTGCCTTTTGGCAGAGGGCCCAGAATACATGGCAGGTGCACTTTTATTTATAATTTAAGATAAGCAAAGAAACAATTGTAGCAATGTTACATAAGCAGGTCTCCTGGGGAAACTGTGACTTGCAGGGCAATTCACCTTTATTCGAAAAATGGTAATACATAAAAACCAAAGAAATGTGTTCAAACTTTCCAAATTTTGGAAAATGAACATGGTAATTAGGGGGTGTGGCCACAAAATGGGCGTGGTCAACACATGTTCTCCATGCTGCAAATCTTTTTGTCCCTCTTTCAATTCCCAAAATGTTGGCAGGTATCTTGTAGGGGAGCCCCGTTGACCCATAGAATTTACAGTATGTAGTCGGGCAGTAGAGTACAGAGCAGTTGTTACCGAGTAGGAGCCCATGACTTAACATAGCCCCTTTGTTTTTAGGATTGGGAGCAACATAATTAATTCCTTCCTAATGTCCACACCCTGGAATTAGCCTTCAACAATCCTTTGATCCTCACCCCTTGGTGAACTTGGTAAACATTTTATAGTAAATGAAAACAATATAGCTAATATATACTTAAAGGGAGGCTATTAGCTCTGCTTTAAAAGTCACTGTAGTAGTTGAGGTAGAAATAAGACACGTGCCAATCAAGCTCAACATTTTGTCTTAGTGAAACTTATTTTACGTCCAGCTAATCCAGAGCAAGGATGTGTCCATTTTGCCTCAGACAGGTAAAAATATCCTTCCTGATTCCAAAAGAGCAATCCTACCACTCTCCTTACCCTTTATGATCTTAATTGCTCTTCTCTGCATTCAATAATTCTAGATTGGGGATTACTAGCATGTTATCTCTAAAGAGTCATAGTCCCAAAAACTCCGGCACCGGCCAAAAGGCCCAGAGTGTCTTAAAAGTCTTCAGGTCTGCCTTAAAACTAGGGCAGACCCCTTTATCTCCTACCCCCCCTCCCAACAATAAGCAAAGGCAGGGGGCAAGGGTCTTTGAACCCCCCTTCTCAGCAAGGCTAGGGGGTCCCTTTATCCAGATCCCTTTCGGCCTAATGGCTGCCCAGGAAAGAGGAAACGATGACCTCCAAAGAGGTCCAAGTCATTGCGCCCATCCAGGGCCGGGCTCTTCGTGTCCATGTCCCCTATCTGCCTTCCCCGGCCTTCCACCGGCTAAAATGTAAATCGCCTGGGGGCAGGCACATGGATCGATTAGTTTTCCGAGGTCGTCCAAAGTTTCCTCGTGAGGCAATTGCGGGCGACTTCGGAAAATGAAGCATTCCGTGTGCCTGACCCCGGCGATTTCCGTTTTAGCAGGTGGAAGGCAGGGAAAGGCAAATCGGGGAGATTAGTCGCCATGAAGAAGAGGAGATTTGTCGCCTGGCGAATCTGCCCGTTTGGCCAGACCCTAGATCAGTGTTGCCCCGCAGGACCGCATCAGATCCAAAGTGAAAAAACAAACAAAAATAAAGTGCAAAGTGGAGCACAAGAAGTAAAATAAATAAGTTAAAAGTCCATAAAAAGTGAGCCAGCCCCAGCCCTTTCGGCCGGATTAAAAAATGTATTTTACCAACAGTGCCCAAAAGGGCTGGGGTAAAAGAGCAGTGCCAATGTTAAAGTGCATGAGACTTAAAGTACGCAAGTGTCGTGATTGATAGTAGTAGTGATCATGTCAGGCATCCCAGGTGTGCAAAGCCTGGGGCACATAAAAACTTGGCTCCATAGTGTCTGGCCCTTGCCCAGAGGATCAAGTGGTTTTCTGTCTCTCAGAAGGGTCTCCCAATACCCTCCTGATAAGAACAGATACTACACTTGATCTTAGCCAAACACTTAGCATTATGGCAGCATCAGTGGGCTAGAAACTTCATGGGCAGCAATAGACTTGTCCATGCCCTTAGGTGTCCTGGTACGACCCTGCACATAATAAAAATAATTCTACAAAGCCACAATACAGAGCACCTGCACACACTTGCCAACATTTCTCTAAATAAAGCTCCACGAGGCAAACTCACTTTTCTTTCAAAACAATGTGACTAAAATGGGTGAGTTTTTCATAGACGGGATGCTGGATTAGCGCTGTATAGCCTCATATATTACAGAGACTGGGAATGTTCTGCTTGGATGATACCGAAAGGGACGAGGCTGCAGCCCTGCATTACTGAGCATTCTTCCTTGGCCTTTGTTTTTCTTGCACCAATCACATTCAGTCATAGGTCGCACCATGTTTGTTTGCGCGTAAGTAACACAACACAATGGGCCCTCATTGACATGCCATTTGATGGTTGGCATGAGGAGGTTAGAACTGATGTGTCACCTACTTCCAGTGACTCATCCAACGGATAATTTACCATGGGACAAGCGTGAATTGTTAAGGTGCGCAATATTGCACCTGTTCTGAGCATGTGGTAAGTATATACGTAGCTCCTTGTGGAAAGGGGCATTTCAGTATCTGCTGCCATCTAAAGCAACAATGCAAATGCCAGTGTCCCACCGTTACCTTGTGATTGGAGGGGTAGGGAAGGGACCACATTGCTAGTGCAGGGAGTGCTATTGTGATCTCTACACTAGCGATGGGCTAAAATAGCTGCCTCTGGTAAAGTGCTGGTTCTTTGAGAGCATAGCATAGCATTATAAAATTAAAAGACTGCCTTTCTTTTTGATTTCTTGAAAGTGCTGGTTCTTATTATGCCTCATGGCTATAACGACCCTTGTGGTCATGTCCACGCCTTTTTGTGTCCTAGGAATGACATTCAACAAATGGTGAATCATGTGAACACACATCAGCCCCATCTTAAGCGTACAAGGGCCCAATGTGAGCCCTGACTAATTCACAATTAAAATGAATATGTAAAATACTCCCTTTAAAGGGATACTGTCATGGGAAAAAAGTTTTTTTCCAAAATGAATCAGTTAATAGTGCTGCTGCAGCAGAATTCTGCACTGAAATCCATTTCTCAAAAGAGCAAACAGATTTTTTTATATTCTATTTTGAAATCTGACATGGGGCTAGACATATTGTCAATTTCCCAGCTGCCCGAAGTCATGTGACTTGTGTTCTGATAAACTTCAATCACTCTTTACTGCTGTACTGCAAGTTGGAGTGATATCACCCCCTCCCTTTCCCCCCCCCAACAGCCAAACAAAAGAACAATGGGAAGGTAACCAGATAACAGCTCCCTAACACAAGATAACAGCTGCCTGGTAGATCTAAGAACAACACTCAATAGTAAAAACCCATGTCTCACTGAGACACATTCAGTTACATTGAGAAGTAAAAACAGCAGCCTGCCAGAAAGCATTTCTCTCCTAAAGTGCAGGCACAAGTCACATGACCAGGGGCAGCTGGGAAATTGACAATATGTCTAGCCCCATGTCAGATTTCAAAATTGAATATAAAAAAATCCATTTGCTCTTTTGAGAAATGGATTTCAGTGCAGAATTCTGCTGGAGTAGCACTATTAACTGATGTGTTTTGAAAAAAACATGTTTTCCGATGACAGGATCCCTTTAAGTTGTAGGAAGTTGGCCCTTATATGATTACTAGTTATAGCTCTGGTGCCGGTCTAAGTCATTCAGTTTACCAGCACAACAGCTCTGGTTCCAGTGTTGTGACTGGGCCTTGGGGCTGATTACAGCTCATCGTGTGCAGCTCTTGAGAGGGTTACCAAGCAAGAATGACTCCCACATGGACCTGTTAGGAAGTAAAGACTCAACAGAGAAGGGTGATGCAATTTAGGAGCAGAGATACATGCAGATTCGGGCTGGTTGCTGTGGGAAGCGTGTAAATGTTACTGACTCCAGCAGGGAGCTATAGGGCAAGAGGCGGTTATAAAAGAGTAACCGGAATCTGTTTGTTTCATCATTATTTAGCAAATCCTCAAGGGTGTTGGATTGTTGCTGGCATGTGGCACACCTACTGTATGGTGCACTAATCACAGAGACCATATGAATGTAATGTATCAGGTATTGTTCGGCACACTTCATAGGAGCATAAAGGTGATGACTGATGGCTTTAGAGAGAGAGAAAGGAAGATTTTTAACTTCTAGTGATTTGAAACATCCCATTATTTGTTATTGTCAGTAGCGCTTCTTTTTATTTATATAGCACTGACATGTTACACAATGGTTACCAGGCCCGGACTGGCAATCTGTGGGTTCTGGCAAATGCCAGAGGGGCTGCTATAAGGTCCCATAGAAAGTCAGTATTTAGTGGGCTGGTGGGGGCTGTTTGGGCCTCTGTGTGGGCTGATTGGGCCTCTGTGTACCTGAAATGCCAGGGCCTATTTTAATTCTCAGTCCAGGCCTGATGGTTACACCTGTATATCAGTCCCTGCCTCAGTGGAGATTACAGTCTAGGGTTCCAAGCACATTAACACACACATTGGTCAATTATATGGGAGAGAGAGGTACCCTAAGTTGCAGATATCAATAGTGAGGGGGAGATGGCAATAACAGCTGTATTAAGCAAAGCACCTGTCCCAGACTTCAGTTGGTGGCAGTGGCCCCTCCACCAACATTTGGGGGTATAACTTTCTTCCTGTGGCTCAGATGCCTTAATGGCTGCCTTTCACTTTGTCTCCTGAGTTAGTTTCACATGTGTGTCAGCAGCCTAAAGGCTAAAATGCTGCTACGGACAGTTTGAGGTTTGCTAAGGAACAGAAGGTGGATTCCTGCAGTAAATGAATGATGAACAATGTCCCTGGAGATATATGATCTGAGAAAATATACTGAGGATAAGCTGGGGGAATTCTCCAGGGAAATCTATATTTGCGGGGCTATTCACATGGCACAAAGCAATCTCTTTTTGCAGCTGGAGGAAAGCAGATTTAAATATCAGCAAATGACAGTGATGTTTTTTTTTAACTATTATCTTCTATAGTGCTGACATGTTACTCAGTACTTACTCAGAGGTTGATCGTCATTCACATCATTCCTCGCCTCCCTCTAGGCTAACTGACACGCCATTGTGTTTTTGGAGTGTGGGGGACACCCAACCCAAGCATAGGGAGATCATACAAACTCTATACTGATAGTGCTTAGTATAACCATATGTCCAGGGCTGTTTTAAGGCCTAAAGATTCAGTTTGTGGGACCCTCACCTACAGAGATAACTCATACCTAGGAGTCTTCCTTGGGCAGCACTGTGGGTGTCTGAGCAGCAGGAAATTTGGGAAGGGACAATGGTGGTAGCTCCACAATTACATAAAGTATGAAGAGGCATCAGTAAGCCAATTTTAGAGAAACTGGACAGAACCAAAAATATTGTTGTTAGCTAATGGGCCTCGTGAGTAATGTGGCCACCTCTCTGTATGTGCTCTCATTTATAATATGGAGAGAACTGCCCAACTTTTTTTAAACTCCTTCAGTTCCCTGCAGTGTCAATCAAGCACCCTCCAGTAAAAAACAATTTAAAAAAATGATGGGCCAGTTCATGATGCACCATGGGTAGGGGGTGGGCAGACATGCAGCTGATTCAAGGGGAGAGAGATATTAGATGTCCATGAGTCAGGACAGGTGAGGTAGGACCGATAGGGTTGAGAGACTGGGCAAAATTAATACAGCCACAAATGGGCCCCCACAATTGCTAGGTCCTGGGCAAAATGCCATTTATTAAGGTGACCCATTGTATACCTTTAATGACTGCCCCTCAAGCTATCATTTTACATTTCCTTTAATAATATTATCATATCTTATAACTTTAATTAATACACAATAAAAAAAAATGCATTAAAAATGTGGAACGCAGATTCTCATGCACAATGCCTGGGAACCATTCACTCTTGCGTAGGAAAGAAATTTTGAAACACACACACACAGGCCGTTACAGCACAGTCTTATATGCAATTTGCAACTTTGAAATAGTTACACAACAACTTACCAATAATGCCAATCCCCTTAAACTTGGGCGAGATGTGATATTTACAGTAAGACTGCAGGAATAAATATAAGAAAGAAACTGTTAGGCAGCGATCGGGTAAAAAGGTTTGCGAGGCCTCCAAGACATGTGATTATCTACAGACTCATATGCCAATGTGGTCACTGGCCCATTTGATTTTCAAGGAAATCTGATTAAATTGAACACAGACTTTAATCTGACAAGATGTTAAGAGAAAACTATACCCCCCGAACAATGTAGGTCTCTATAAAAAATATAATTGAATAAAACAGCTCATATGTAAAACCCTGCTTCATGTAAATAAACCATTTTCGTAACAATATACTTTTTTAGTACAGGTATAGGATCCCTTATCCAGAAACCCGATATCCAGAAAGCTCCAAATTACAGAAAAATGATTTCCTTTCGCGCTGTAATAATAAAACAGTAGTTTGTACTTGATCCAAACTAAGATATAATTAATCCTTATTGGAACCAAAACCAGCCTATTGGGTTTATTTAATGTTTAAATGAATTTCTAGTAGACTTAAGGCATGAAGACCCAAATTACGGAAAGATCCGTTATCCGAAAAACCCCAGGTCCCGAGCATTCTGGAGAACAGGTCCCATACCTGTAGTATGTGCTATTGGGTAATCGTAAATAGAAAACTTCCATTTTAAAAAATAAGGGCCGACCCCTGAGATCGTAGGATTCGCGGTGCACACAAACATAACAAACAAACTATACTTGTTAGGTCACATGAGCCAATTAACAGATAGACGTTTGTCTTTTGCTTCAACACTTGTTCCTGTAACAGTTAGAGCTGCAGTATTTCTGGTCAGGAGATCTCTGAAGCAGCACAGAGAATATAATAAAATGGTCGTTCAAGGCAAGAAATGTAAAATGGCAATATGTACTTAAAGGAGAAACAAACCCCTTATTAAAAAAAACCCTACCCCCACCCCACATAGACCCTAGGGTTGCCACCTTTTCTGGGAAAAAATCCCGGCCTTCCTATATATTTATCTTTTTTCCCTATTAATAACATTGGGATCAACCATCATTTTTATTGGCCAGGCCGGTAAAATACCGGCCAGGTGGAAACCCTAATAGACCCCCCCTCCCCCCTAACTTTTTACTAACCCTTGGTGCAGATTCAGGGATTGGAGTTCATGGCAGCCATTTTCCGGGTCTTCGTAATCTGAGAATGAGACCGGCGGATTGGCGCATGCGCAGTTGGAGCAATTTCCCGGTTTGCGACAACTACACATGCGCCAAAATGGACAGAAATTGCAAAAGCGCCGGAAAAAGACAAGAAGTCCCGGAAGATGGCTGCTGTGAACTCCGATCCCTGAATCTGCACCAAGGAGTAAGTAAAAAGTTAGGGGCATTTTCCCGGGGTAGCAGCTAGGCTGGGGGGAGGAGGGGGCATTATGTGCGGTAGGGGTAGTGTTTTTTAATAAGGGGTTTGTTTTTCCTTTAAATATATACCAGTTTGGTAAGATTCTTTAATATGCAACTTAATTTGATATAAACTGTTTGTTGCTTAAGTATTCAAAGTTTTCCTTTAAAAAGCCAGTAAGGGTTGGCTATAGTGACAGACCAGATCTGTCAGCTTCTGTCTGACTTTGACCCAATGTGTAAATGTTAAAATGAAAGTATATGGTTAAAAAGACAACTAAACAGCTCCACATATGGAACAATATAGCCGCCAACATGATGGAAAGTCATCTGACAAATATGTTTCCCTAGGGATGTGCTGCTGTTGTTGGAAGATGCTGATTATCTATTCCTATCTGCAGGTCAGTAATGGCACTGGGCAGGCATTGATGGTGCCACTGTGAGAACTTGTAATGTTGCCTATCACACATATGGACTTACCATTACTAGGGTTTTGGTGCCAATAACATGGCCAGTTGGCACGTTTGTATTTTCACTGGACAAAGGACTAATCTCCCAGCTGCTCTGTTGTGTTTGTAGAGGATTCATAAATAATGAGTAGAATTTAATGTACTGTGAACATTTCTTTTCTATAGAAAGTCTGAGAGATACATGGAATAGCTTAAATAAGAGCAAATGTAGTGGGGACTAAAATCGTTAAAAGAGAAGTAAATCTCAGCAAAGATGTACATACCTCCCAACATTTTGGGAATTGAAAGAGGGACAAAAGGTTTTTGGCGAAAATTTTGACCACACCCATTTTTTTGTGGACACCCCCCCTAATTACCATGTTCATGTTTAGAAATTTTACAGGTTATGAAAGTTTTGAACGCATTTCTGTTGTTTTTATGTGTAATTACAGTTTTGCTAATGAAGGGGAATTGATCGGTAAGCTGCAAGTCAGTTTCCCCAAGAGACCTGCTTATCTTATATTGTTACAATTACTTATTTGCTTATCTTAAACTGTTACAAAAGTATCTAAGTATCTCTGCCAATAGCCAATTAAGTTAGAAACGTTGTTTCTTTTTCTGGCTGTTCAGTGCAGGAGATCAAAGAGAAAGTCAGGATATTTCAGTAACAAACCCGGGACTGCGGGCTGAGCTGTCAAAATCGGGACTGTCCCGCGTAAAACGGGACAGTTGGGAGGTGTGGATGTAGGCTACATTGTTAGGCTCTCCTGTACCAGCAACAAATGGCCATGATGGCCCTTTGGCAGTAAATATTTGTGCCCCCATTAGCTCCCCATCTTCTTTTCATGCTCTGGGCTGCTGTCAGTTACCTGAGTTTAGGGACTGAATCAGGTCCAGACTGGGATTCACAATAGGCCCTGGCATTCCAAGTACACAGAAGCCCAAGCAGCCCCCCCACCAGACCACTAAATATTGACTGTCTATGGCAGGGGTCCCCAATCTTTTTCACCTGTGAGCAACATTCAGATGTAAACAGAGTTGAGGAGCAACACAAGCTTGAAAAATGTTCCTGGGTGGTGCCAAATAAGATCTGTGATTGGCTATTGGTAGCCCCTATGTGCACTGGCAGCCTACAGGAGGCTCTGTTTGGCAGTACATCTGGTTTTCATGCAACCAAAACTTGCCTTCAAGCCAGGAATTAAAAAATAAGCACCTACTTTGAGGCCAATGAGAGCAGCATCCAAGGGGTTGGGGAGCAAAATGTTGCTTACGAGCTACTGGTTGGGGATCACTGGTCTATGGCAACTTACAGCAACCCCTATAGCACTTGCCAGAACCCACAGTCTGGGCCTAGACGGACTCACAATATATATATATATATATATATATATATATATATATATATATATATATATATATATATATATATATATATATATATACTGTATACTTGTAGCATCAGTCACAATCAGTCACAATGGTAGATGAACCACACTTTCAGTTTTGATGATTTTCATTCTATTTGCTTGCACGCTAACCAGTCCTCATATTGAGTCTGCGGGCTGGGTAAACAATTTGTGCAAATTGACCATTCGTTTGCTTGGCCAGATTGCAAACACTATACACACAAACAGATCACAGGGGAATCTGGCCTTATGTGTCTGCTAACAGAGCAAGTTTAGTGGGAAAAGGTTGCTAAAGGATGACAGCCTGTACGGTGTACCCCAGCATTATTGTATTCACTACAAAAGATGCCACACCTATTAGCAAAAGAAGCAAGTTCGATGCACTGTCTGCAGGTGGTTATAGGATATTTCCCTATACATATATCAGACTACACAATAGATTCAAAGGGCACAAAAGTGGCCTTACATACTATATACAGATGCTCAAATTTAGCGGTGTCACAAAATCACTCTTAGATTATTTGGCCAGCGAATGATCACATCAAGGGCCTGTGCACATTAACTGAATGAATTCAGCATCCATGACCCCTGTTATTCTCCTGATGAAAAGATGACCCAGAGCCAGAGGCCTATACAGAGGCCAGAAAGCTGCCAACATACTCAATAGTTTCAACTAATATTGGCCATTGCATAGACAGCTTTTAAATAGCACAGAGCCAGTCTAGAACCTGATCCCTGCACAAGGGTTGGAAAATAAAGGGCTTCTGGGCACACGCCAGATAGCACTCTTCCTTCTTCTTCATAATTAGCTTTTTAATTTATAGCTGAATGAGAGACTTCCCACACCAGTCAGTTGAACTGAAGAAGCGGCTCGGATGAGTAGTGAAACGTGACGTCTTCAATGATTACTCAGAATTACTTATACTAGGTGTTCTCTGTCTTGTTTTATTGCAGCAGCAGCATTGTCTGAACATTTGCAGCATATTGGTGTTGTTTAACTAATTGGGGCTGTGACAGAATGCGCCCAATGGTGATTTTGGCCCTTTCCCAGGCACGAAGACAGACAAGAAGAGGAAGGAATTCCCTGCTGATCGCTATGTACAGACCCCTATGTACTTGTTTAGACTAGGAGAGCCCCTATGCAGTTGCTGGAGCCGTTTGCATACTTGCATGATTAGAAGCACACTCCGGATGAGTGGATAAACTAGATGGCCCACACAAACGCTCTGATAAATTGCTTCCTGTTCATATGAAGACACCTCTGTCCCTGATGCAAGAATCTGCCTCTATGAAGACAGTGATAAACATTAAGAAGGCATCAGGTTGCATAATGGTAGCAGACCTGGGTGGAATTAGTTCCCAGCACTCTCATAGGTTTTTAGCAGTGCTGGCGAGGCCTGAGTCTCTATGAATTAAGTGGATTTAAAACATATTAGCTGTTACACCTATGTCTTCTAACTATTGAACTACAATTCCCAGCATTCCCAGGCCACCTTTGGCTGATTAGTTGTTGGATACTTAACTCTATAGTTAGTATAGATATGGGTATATATAATTTATGTGAAAGTAGGGAGGGGTGTGTGTATGGATGCTGGGTTTTCATTTGGAGGGGTTGAACTTGACGGACTTTGTCTTTTTTCAACCAGATTTAACTATGTAACTATGTAAAAGCTGTATTTGAACAAGAGCAAAAGATCATATGTTAGAGTAGACTGACCCCATATAATCTGTCTGACAACATACACACAGGTCCTCCCAAGGATCCCATACATGGGTCAATAAGCTGCTTTTATGGCCACATTTAGCAAGGCACAGGATACAAACATCATACAGTGGAGTAACTAGTGGTGGCCTATCTGGGTGTAGAATGTGCACCCAGGCCCCTGGCCAGGTTCCCCCTCTTTGGACTGGTGCCCCATTTAAAATTCAAATATATGCTCTCCATTCTGCAGTCATGTGGACATGACAAAATTTGCCTGTGATATGAGTCTGTCATGGAAGGCCCCTGCACCCTTGGTAGTCAAACCACTGACTCCATAGCAGTTTCTGGAGTTGGGGAGGGGCATCCATTGGAGAATATATGGAGTAACCCTATAGGTTGGGTTTCAGAAATGTGTTTTGTATAAAAAAAGAAGACCCAAATGGTGCACTTGTACTGGGCCTTAGTAATTGTAATTACTACCTGTGGCTCAACACCAGTGGTTCCTAAACTGTGAGTCTGGTCCTCTATAGGGGGACCCAAAGCAGGATCTCAGAGGCTTGGATTTAAGTGCAGCTAGGTTGGGATTTGGGTGTAGGCCCACTTGTTTCCCTAGATACTTATGGAAACCCAAGCTTGTAGGTCTTTTAGTATTTGATTTAGTATTTGCCTATGTATAAATGCAGGCTAAGAATCAGCCTCTATGCTGGCATCAGCCTTTCCTTGGAGCCATTGTGTTAGGCACAAGGAGTGGATTTATGCGCCAAAATGCATCGCACGTGTTTTAGCACCAAATTCTGCTTTGTGTGACTGCACGTGGCCCAGAGAATCAGCAACATCTGGAATTAGTCTTAATAAACAACACCTTTTATTGCCCCAAGCAGCCAAAGGTCAGGTGATATTGGGAAGTGCAACACAACAACATGATCTAAATCCATGGATAAATACTTAACACAAACAGAAGGATTCCTTCTGAACACGAATAAGCCCTAAATTTCATAACACCTGAGGTTCGACTGCCGATACTTAACAACAGGACTTTGCCACTTCTACCAGTGAGATTTTACACATTGATTTTAGGAATTCCCCTGGCATTTCCCAACCTCTGCGGGGCAGGAAACTTCAGCCTTTACACAGCAATCTATGAGCTCCGTCTAAGAATGGGGAAGTGGTGTGTGTTCACGACTGACTCAAGAAGACGTCACAATGTTACTGGGAAGGTGTGGTGGGTAACAGCCTTGCAAAATAAGGTGTTGTTTTGACTGGTGGAAGAATTCTGTTTGTCTTTTATTTGACAAATTGCGTGCAGACCGCCAGGTTCTTACAGCTCACGCTTAGAAATTGCCCATAGGCAAGTAACTCATTTGCACAGTCTTGTGACGATGTAACATGTGATGTTTGCATGAATAATAATAATAATATATATTTTGCATGTGTAGGCAGGAGTAATTATGCTAATTTGCACTTCATCTGTTTTTCTATGCTGGACATCTCTGATGTGTATACTGGAAATATCTACCAACTGCTATAAAATGTATATAATTTAATCTATTTCTTCCCCCCCCCCACAGGGTCCCCTCTGGTGTTGGGGCCTGAGGAACTTACTGCTTCGTCTCAACTGTAAAGGTGGCCATGCACAGAGAGATCCCCTTGTTTGGTGATGTCGCCAAATGAGTGGATCTCTCCCCGATATGCCCACATTGAGGTGGGCGATATCGGGCTGATCCGATCGTGGGCCCTAGGGCCCAATGATTGGATCAGAATGGAGGCTATACGGATGGTCAGATTGCGGGACCGCATCAATGAACAGATGCGGCCGCGATCCGATGGGATTTTTTGCCCTGCCCAATAAACATCTGCCCGACTTTAGGCCAGATATTGATCAGGAAAGCCCGTCAGAGGGCCCCACACATGGGCCAATAAGCTGCCGACTCGTTCAGTCTTAAGAGTCAGGTTTTATTTATGACCCCAAATTACAAAAACAATAACAAAAGAAGCGTGCGTTTGTTTATGTAGGTGTCACGTTCGGTATCCCAACAAGGTTCTGATCACCGCTCACACTTCTGCCTATAGCAGCCCCCTTTCGCTTCGGGAGGAGCTGTCCACTACTCAGATGCCGCCAGGTCTTAAAGTGAGAGAACCAAGGTAAGAGTTCTGGGAAGACAAGGGAACCATAACTTGTGATAGAAATAATGGGGTGAGGGCAAAACATATAACAGGCCGGGGTCAACAACCAAACAGTTGCTCCACTCTGCTTCACATTACAGATGTGAATGATTAAGAAGTCTTTATAAAGCTGTACAGAATATACAGGTACTATATACTTTGATGGGATCATGAAAGATAAGCTTTGTAGGGGAGGTGACATATGAATACAGGTGCAAGTACCTATACTTTCACAAGAATGGGTATGGTGAGTAATGCCAAAAATCCAATTTGACCATCAGCCTGCTAGGCCAGTGGCCCGACCTCAACTTTTGGATCATAATGGGAACACACCTCAATGTGCCAATTGAGATCTCGGCCAACAGAATTTTCAACTTCTGAAGAAGTGGCGAGACGCCACGAAACGCGTAAAGCGTATGATCCGTGATGAGATATGCTGACATACTGGTAAAAATCTTTTAAAATGGACTATTAAAGTTTTTTAATTTTTTCACGCTACTCCTGGTGCACCGTAAATTGTTCTGTTGTGTAAGAATTTTCAAATCTGCATGTTCAATTTTCCCCCAATTATCATTCATTTTTATACTGGCCACCTTTAGACTACACAGAGCAATGTTCAAAACGTCTTCTTACCTGTGCAACTATAATCTAATTATACACAGAACTCTTCTCTTAAAGGGATCCTGTCATCGGAAAACATGCTTTTTTCAAAACGCATCAGTTAATAGTGCTACTCCAGCAGACTTCTGCACTGAAATCCATTTCTCAAAAGAGCAAACAGATTTTTTTTATATTCAATTTTGAAATCTGACATGGGGCTAGACATTTTGTCAATTTCCCAGCTGCCCCTGGTCATGTGACTTGTGCCTGCACTTTAGAAGAGAAATGCTTTCTGGCAGGCTGCTGTTTTTCCTTCTCAATGTAACTGAATGTGTCTCAGTGGGACATGGGTTTTTACTATTGAGTGTTGTTCTTAGATCTACCAGGCAGCTGTTATCTTGTGTTAGGGAGCTGTTATCTGGTTACATTCCCATTGTTCTTTTGTTTGGCTGCTGGGGAGGGAAAGGGAGGGGGTGATATCACTCCAGCTTGCAGTACAGCAGTAAAGAGTGATTGAAGTTTATCAGAGCACAAGTCACGACTTGGGGCAGCTGGGAAATTTACAATATGTCTTGCTCCATGTCAGATTTCAAAATTGAATATAAAAAAATCTGTTTGCTTTTTTGAGAAATGGATTTCAGTGCAGAATTCTGCTGGAGCAGCACTATTAACTGATTCATTTTGAATTTTTTTTTTTCCCATGACAGTATCCCTTTAATATCCTTGTTGAACAAAGAGAAATGTTACCCTGCAGTCTCACATTGTTGTTTTTTCCCTGTTGCTTTTAGTTTCTTCTCTTATGAATCCTTACATAACCTTTAGAGAAGAGAATACTGAACATTTATTTCCTTATTGATGTTATTTGTTTGGAACCAAGGTCAGGAGCAGCCAGACACGCAAAGGGGAAAACTATGCAACTATCCTGTATTCTCACATCTGTTTGCATACAACTTTATTGTCTAATCACAGTAAATACAACATTTTAATCCAACATTATATCATTTTTTATGTCATTACAATGAGACACCAGCAAGAAGGTCAGAACAGGGTGGGTTTGTAGGGAGAAGTGAGTTATTTTGAGTGCTTAAAGGGATACACTCATGATTTTTATGGTGTCGTTTTTATTTCTAAATTACAATGTTTACACTGCAAATAATTCACTCTAGCATAAAAAATTCTATTCCTGAACCAACAAGTATATATATTTTTTACTTGTAATACTTGTGTGTAGGCAGTGTCAGACTGGGATGCCAGGGGCCCACCAGAAGAACCTTAGACGGTGGGCCCACTTTTCAAACTATTATTCCTCTTCTTCTCAGTCAACCTCTATGTTCTCCTAGTCTTTTATATCTACTTACTATATTTTATTCTTCCACTATTAACCCTCTTTTTTACCATAAAGAAATAGAGAATGACCATGAAATAGGCCAATTGGTTAGAAGCAAGAGGGCCCACTGACCCCTGGGCCCACCGGGAGTTTTCCTGGTATCCCGGTGGGCCAGTCCGACACTGTGTGTAGGCGCCATCTCAGGTCATTTTGCCTGATCCTGTGCTTTTAGAAAAAGCCAGCACTTCATTGCTTTCAGGCAGGGTAATGTTGGGCCTGGTGCAGTGGTGGGGATGACCAACCTTAAGCCTAATTTGGGTGAAATTTAGACAGAAAGCCTATTTGGTCTCTTTCATAGGCAGAGAATAATGAGACTTAGCCTTGCAAAGATAAGATCTGCTATATTTTCATATATCATTATAAGTTCTCCAGTGAAGAACTGCCCCAAACATACATTTCCCCATAATCCCGTTTTCTTAGCTTTATCTGAAAGCCCAGCAGATAAAATGGTTAAATACGCCAACATGTTTGTATACCATGACAACTATGGAACTTGTATGCATCTATGGTGGAATTGCTCTGAGGTCCAGCAATTCTTATGAAAATAAGTGATGTTTGTGAATGAATACTTCCCCCATGGCCTACAAAAGCAGTGCTGAACTTGTTCTATCAGGTATAAGAGTGAACACTCTATAAGGTTAGCAAGCACTGGAGAGGTGCAATATAAAGTAGCTGGACTATGGTACGAAATTACATTGAAAATGTATCAAAAATCTTACAGTACTAAATTATAACTTTTTGGGAAATATTGAAACTTTGGATTGCGAAAGGGGTTGAACTGGCACAGTCATGGGCTTACAGCCTCTGGAAAAGGAATATGATATACAGATGGAACACATCCCCAGGTTACAGTGGACCCCTAAAATGTAATTATATTATCAGGACAAACTAAGTAATAACCAGAAACCCCTATTGTATAGTTACATTTTGTTTAGTGTTATATTGTTTATTATATAACCAAATGGATGGACATAATTCAGCAAAATCATGGGTCGTATTTTTAACAAATACTGGATATAAAGGTACAGGCTGTAGCATGCTTCGGGGTTTTCCAGTAAGGGTTTTTTTCTGCAATTTGGATAATTTGGTAAACATCAAGTAAAGGAACGTTAACTCCAAAAATGAAAGTGTTTTAAAGTAATTAAAATACAATGTACTATTGCCCTGCACTGGGAAAAACTGATGTGTGCTTCAGAAACTCTACTTTAGTTTTTATAAACAAGCTGCTGGGAAGCCATTCAGTTTGATAAAAATTGGAGAAAAAGGCAAAGGTTATAAAGTAGATAACAGTAGATCAATGCTGCAATACCAACTGACAATGCATTCACTTACCTTATTTTTGTTGCATGCGATTTGACACATGTGTTTTGTTGCAGCGCGTCGGATCGCGCCGAAAATGTTTGTATAGTTCTACCCTTAAGCAAACACAATATTTTTTACCAATGCAGTGCATTATAAATGAAAACTTTCACTTTTTGGTGTTACTGTTACCTTTAAACGTTAAATAAACCCAATATGATTGTTTTGCTACCAATACGGATTTGTGCAGTTTCAATTACAAGGTACTGTATTATTATTACAGAGAATAATCACTTTTAAAAATGGAGACATGGAAAAAAACAGTAGTTTTACCCACAGTGCAATTCAATTGCCACCTTCTTTTCTATCTGTTCTGCAGTATAACACATTTTGGGGCTCAAAAGCACCCGTACAATAAGTTTTAGGCTTTCCCGTTTTGGTCCCTTCAGACTACAATGGCAGCTTATTGCTCATGTATGGGGCCTGCTGATGGGCTTGCCCAACCGATATCTGGCCAGAAATCAGACAGATCACAATTGGGCAGGTTGAAAATCCTGTTGGACAAGGACCACTTTGGCCCTTTGATCTGGTCCTCATTCAACCAGCTTCTGCGGCCGTAGCACCAGTGATGGGATCAGTATGATTTGCTCCTGTGCATAGATGGCCAAGATCAGACCCAGGCCCCTTTTTTGGCAAGCAAACAAGTGGATCTGCCAGTGTATGGCAAGTTCTGTAAATTTGAGAAATATTTATATTTTTACCCTAAACTTGTGATCAGACCCAGGCCCCTTTTTTGGCAAGCAAACAAGTGGATCTGCCAGTGTATGGCAAGTTCTGTAAATTTGAGAAATATTTATATTTTTACCCTAAACTTGTGAGCAAACCCCAGCAATACATCTAAATTGTTACAGAGACAGAGATGAAATTCACATGGATGTCACAAAGTCTAGGGGACTTTGGTTTGGGGAAGAGGATAAATATACCTGTGAATGTGAGAACAACATTTTTACACATGAGCAATATGTACTTTAGCTATAGTTTGTTTTTAATCTACAGAAAGGGTAGATCATATTTCCCTGTACCCAAGACTCACCTTACTTCACCTTTGTCAGCTCTGTCTGTGATGTGGGGCTGAATAGTCCAGAGCTGCCAGAGGCCACATGCTTGCTTAGCAAAAGGAGACAAACAAGTGTGCGTGTCATTCCAGGAGGATTAGTGCAAGAAAATATCAATGTGTTGTTTTTGTACCATAACCGCACAGCCCAGGTGTGAATCTCTCTGTATGCTTCTATCTATTCATGATTTGCCCTACCCTACCACATTTAGATTGAGTGTTCTTGTGAGCAGGGGCATCTCCTCCTAATCACTCTGTATCACTATGTAATTGCTTTTCTCTTACTAGAGTTGTACAGACTAGCGACAGTCCCAAGCAGTGGCGTAACTTGATATCGCTGGGCCCCATAGCAAATAATTTTTCAGGCCCCCGAAATGTCTAGAGGTTAACCTGTTTTACCAATTTTTATTGAAATTGTACATGAGTCAGGGCCTTGTGGGGCCCTATGTACCTCCGGGGCCCCCCTGCAGCTGCAGGGTCTGCCTCTTCTGTAGTTATGACCCTGGTCCCAAGGATGTCCCTTTCCTGCTAACAATATGACTTGTATCCGGGGCGAATTAATGCTATAGCCTAGGGGCCCACAGTGCTGAGGGGACCTTGGGGCTATTTCAATTTGTTTTTATTTTTAACTGTGCTGCAGGGCTCAGCAGGGTGCTGTGCTGCCCCCCTTCCCCCCCCCCTTCCCTCCTGCACAGGCGGTACCTGCTTTCTGTACGGCTTCTGGTTCTTGGCCTCAGGTAGTATTAATCCGCCACTGCTTGTATCTACTCTCTTCCACTGAAAGTATAAGTCATATTAAGGTTTGTAGAATTCTTTATGGTTAATGTCACACAATGGACTTTCCTCTTATTTTTATTGATTGAACACCGACCCACAGCATGCCATTTATAGGCTCCCACGCACTGTTTTTCGCTTACTGCGGCCTTACATTGTGATGCGTGTATCCATAATTCTTTATCCTATAATTCTCTTACATGCTTACAGTACAGTACTGATATAGTTTTACCTAGGATTCCTTGTGGGTTTTGACATGTTTATTGGAGAAGGGGGGGGGGGAGATATTATAAAAGCTTTTTTCCTTGACAAGTAATGTAGTTTTTTAATTTTAGAGTTGTACTGTAGGAACTTCTGAGACAAACCCATCTGTTATAAGGCCCTTGACAGCTTTCAGCACCGCCATGAGTTAGTGATTAACCAGAACTAAATAAGGGCCATAATTCAAAACTATTGTCTGTGTCCCATTTTTAAAAGGTCTTACAGAAATGCATAATGGGCATTTAATATTTGCAGGCCTCTTAAAATGTCTTCTGGGCCCCAATGTTATATAGGTTTTAAAAATTACAGCACTTAATTGCCACAAATGTTGACAATAGCCCGGTAGGGACAATCTATAAAAGTGTGAGTTTCAGTTGAATTAACCTGCCAAAGTAGATGTATGTATAATTTAGTATATAGTTAGCACTTGACCCTAACTCGGCAAATCCCTGTATTTATAGGCTCGTGTCTGACCCTCCTGCTGTGATGTCACCGAAGGGGCGGGATACACAGTAGCAAATCTATAAAAAGGAGAGCCTGGAGGCAGAAGTGGGGCATATTATGGTTGAGGGCAGGATAGGTGCATGAGAAGTTGAGCATGCACCCGCCTGCGGCTCGCAAAAGTTGTGTGGATGGCAGCCCAAAAGCTTTTTTAAAAACTTGAAAATGCCACGTCTGGCCTTGCCCTAAGTATAAGGCTGCCACCTGGCAGGTATTTACAGGCCTGGCCGGTAAAAATGATGGTTGATCCCAATGTTATTAATAGGGAAAAAAGAAAAATACCGGTATTTTTTTCCAGAAAAGGTGGCAACCCTAGCTAAGTAAGGTGCTGACTTGCACTCAGTATCACTCTATCTGGACTCTGGAGCAACGTGCTCAAGGTGACATTGACCTAAATCCAAGTGCTTTGTGCATTGCCACTAAGGGGTGCAATTTCTCTCCCAACATTAAATTTGCCCTCATGCAGTGTTGGACTGGGACTCCAGGGGCCTACCCAAAAACCTTAGACCAGGGGCCCACCAAAAAGCCTTAGACCATTGGCCCACTCTCAGTACTATTATTCTTCCTCTCGTCATTCAACATCTATTCTCCTCATCTATTTTCTTTATATATACAACAATCTATTATTTAATTTATTTAGCCTATTTTTTACTCATAGAAATAGGGAATGGCCATGAAATAGACCAAATGTTTAACAGCATGAGGGCCCACTGACACCTGGGCCCACCGGAGTTTTCCTGGTATCCCAGTGGGCCAGTCCAACACTGCCCTCATATGTAGTCTACATCTTTCTTTTAGGCCAAAACTATTAAAGGGGTTGTTTACCTTCAAACACAATTCAGTTGGTTTCAGATTGTTCACCATAAATAAAGACTTTTTCCCATTACTTTCTGTTTTCAATTTGTGACCGTTTTTCTAATATTGAAGTGTAAAGTTTCATTTTTCACCTTCTAAAGCAGCTCTTGGATGGGGGTCACCGACTCTTTAACTGATCTAAATCGATACATTTATTTGAGACATTGGTTATCTTTGTCCCTGCTGAGCAGAATCCCTGTGTTTTAAAGGCAGCTGTTAGAATTGATACAATAGTTGCTGATATTCCACAGATACTGCTGAGAAATGTATCAACTAAATGTATCAACTTGTAACAGTTCAGATGCTCCTGGATCACTGAGCTGCCAAACTTTAGAGACAGGGACATTGAAATTCAAACTTAAATTTTGGGAAAACAGTAAAAAATTAAAGATGGAAAGCAATTGAAAAAAGTCTTTGTTTATGGTGAACACTCTAAAATCAACTGAACTGGAAAAAGTGTTTGGACCCCTTTAAGAACCCTTTCTACCTCTGTGCTGCCTGTGTTCTCAGAAAATGAGAGGTTTTCTCCTTTCTTCCACATTTGAGAGGAAGTGCTAAAAAAAAGGGTAATTTGTGTGATTACTTGAAGCCATTGCATCAGTCCCAGCTGCAGGTGTAATCAGCCCCACACAGAATGCTGCAACCTATTTCTTATTAACATATTTCCTTTCCAGATTATTGCGTCCCAAGGGATAAGGCATACTCCAGCCTTGCAGCTGATATACAGAAATCTGTGCAAAATAATACGTAGAAATCGGCAGAGGCGAGTTGCTTCAAATGACATCACTCATGCCCAAAGTTTCCAATAACTATGGAAAATCTGTGTTGATGTCAGTGGTATGATCGTGCTCACAAGTAATGTAATTATACTGTCACCCTAATCACCCCAAAGTAAACCACCCAGCCTAAACACTTGTTGGAGGTCTGTGAGACACTAATGAAGGCAACGCCCTGGATATTTAAGATACAGTACTTGTAAAGAAAACTTTCTTCCGCAGTAGAAATCCCCCAAAGATTCCTGAAACGAGTAATTTGATACAAACAATGTGAGCTTATTTACTTTTCTGCATTGCCAGAGACGACATATTTGCACAATATGGTAACAAATCTCAGCAGGGGGTATGTAGCTAACCTGACCCCACGTCACCTTCTTGTGAAAGGCCCCGGCCTGATGATTTGTTGATTTGCAGCATGTTGATCGGGACAGACAATCTAAATATAGGCAGTAAAACTAATCCAAAGCAGGCCACATTTAACGCACCGTGTACATATGTTATAACAAGGCTCATAAATCCATCAGCAGAGCACTTTTATAATTGCTACTGAAGTATAAAATGAGTCAGCTCAGCCGTTGTACAATAAGATCAGGAGAATAACAGCCATGGTTTCCGCAATCCTCCCACCCAGATGAAACCAAGTTCAGATGGACAGATTATTTAAGGTAAAGATGTAAACATGTCGGGGGCAAGGAGTTTAGAACTGGGAGCAAACTGAAGTGGAGAAACAAATAACACTTCTTCTGCATCAGCATAATACATGACCAACTACCTACAGTTAGGGTTGCCACCTTTTCTGGAAAAAAATACAGGCCTTCCTATATATTTATCTTTTTTTCCCTATTAATAACATTGGGATCAACCATCAATTTTACTGGCCAGGCCGGTAAAATACCGGCCAGGTGGCAACCCTACCTACAGTCCAGACAAGCAAGTTCTACCTTGCGATGAAGATCCCTATTTCACCCAGACTGGGATGCTATTTTCTCATATAACTATAAAGAACAAACATTGGTTCTTTTTAGAAATGATATAACTTTATTAGTTTCCTATAGTAAGCAAATGCAAATAAAGTCGCAAATTAAATACCCCAACCTGTCTTTCCAACTGGTGAGTTGTCTTTAGACAAGAGAGTTGCTGCCCGATTAGCAAAGTGCAGCCTTTCAAGGTTCACCCAAGAGACTTTGTATGACATTAGTATTTTAATACTGTCCCTTGGTATCTCTGGATTGTAGACCAAGCGAGAAGCAGGAAGTAGGATTTAAGGTGGCCATACACGGGCCGATAAAAGCTGCCGACAGACCGTGTCGGCAGCTTATTGGCCCGTGTATGGGGCCCCCCGACGGGCTTCACCAATCGAGATCTGGCCGAAACTCGGCCAGATCTCAATCGGATGGGACGAAAAATCCCGTCGGATCGCGGCCGCATCTGTTCGTTGATGCGGTCCCGCGATCCGACCCCCGTTTCCCATGCGTTAGGATCCGATCGTTGGGCCCTAGGGCCCACGATCGGATCAGCCCGATATTGCCCACCTCAAGGTGGGCATATCGGGGAGAGATCCGCTCGTTTGGCGACATCGCCAAACGAGCGAATCTCTCAGTGTATGGCCACCTTAAGGCAGAACAGGTGTTTGAAAACAGGACATGTACTTTATATAGGCACAGGCAGGTTAAAGAAGAATAAATTGGTTAATTACTGTTAATTACTTCATTTGTTATAATCTCCGACCTAACCTTAAATATGTCCTCAACTTCACTGAAAAAAATCACCAGCCCAGGGTACTATTCTGGTGATTGCCATGCTGCCATCTATTCTTCTGTCACCGGTATTTTAAGTACTCAGAAGCCCAAACAGCCCTACTCAGAGTCAGGCCCAATAAATATTGAGTGTCTATGGCATCTTACAACAGCCAGGGTCAGACTGGGCTGGCGGGTCGCTGGAAAAAAAACCAGTGGGCCCCAGACCTTGAAATGATTACAGTTAAAAGCAAATAAAGTCACATGAACAAATGGACATAAATGAAGCCCCTGGGCCAAACTCCAACTTGACTTTCCATCCAGTAAGTTGTCTTTGGAAAAGAGAGTTGCCGTCCAACTAGCAAAATACAGTCCTTCAAGGTTTGCCCAAGACCCAAGAGACTTCTTTGGATTGTGAACTAAGAGAGAAGCAGAAACAGGTATACAGACAGGACAGGTATTTGAAAACATGGCACACACTTTATTTAGGCACAGGCAGGGGTTGATTAGACCCATCTTTTCTTCAGTCCGTTGCAGCAGGTTTGAACTGTGCTTGTGCTCTCCAGTAAAGAAAATCGGAACTTACACATGAAAATAGCTGCTGAAGAGAAGTGCGGGCCCATTCTCTGAGATAAGTGATTAGAATCACTGGAGATGCCAGTTGCTAGTTATAAACCCTTTTGTCCTCCTTTCAAGACAGGCAGGTAGGTACTGGAACAGACAGCAGGCAGGCAATGCCAGGTAAAAGACCACAACAATCCAAAAAAGGGTTCAAAATCCAAGTCAAGATATTTGCAGGTCCAGGCAGGTAGAGTCCCAAATCTGTGTAAAGGTGGCCATAGACGTAGAGATCCGATTGTTTGGTGATGTCGCAAAAGAGTGTATCTCTCCCCAATATGCACCATTGAAGTGGGCGATATCGTGCTTATCCGATTGTGGGCCCTAGGGCACAATGATCGGATCATAATGCATCCATTACGGGCGGGTGGGTCGCGGGACAGCATAAACGCAGAGATGCGACTGCAATCCGACAGGATTTTTTAACCTGCCCGATCGAGATCTGCCTGACTTTCAGCCAGATATCGATCAGGGAAGCCCGTTGGATATTCCCACACATGGGCCATTAGGGCAAGGCCAGACGTGCCATTTTTGCGGTGTTTTTATGTTGCGTTTTTAAAAAAGAACAGCCAGGCGTAAATACGCATAAACTGCACTACCACTGAAACTAATGGAAAACGCACTATGGCAATTCACACAGGGCGCTTGCAAGCTGAAATCCGCCACAGGACACCAGTATTGGCGTTTTTTAGCAGAAACGCCAATACGTCAAGAAACTACCAAATCAATAGACTCTATGGGATCTGCACTTGAAAACCTCACTTTACGTAAATACGCAGTGTATTTTAAATATGGCGTCCAAATTCAATGGGAACAATAAGAACAATGAGAAGTGCATGTTGGAAAAAAGAATCCTACGTGCTGAAAAATGCATGAAAAACGCATGTTGACGGTCGCATATGGTTTCAGTGGCGTATGTACGCCTGGCTGTTCTTTTTTAAAAACGCAACGTAAAAATGCCGCAAAAACGCCACGTCTGGCCTTGCCCTAAAGCTGCCGACTCGGTCTGTTGGCAGCTTTTATCAGCCTGTGTATGGGGGCCTTTAGTCTCACTCCAATCTGCACCTCCGACTCTCCTCAAACTCCAATTCAAAATGATGTGCTTTTCGCCTGCTCCAAACATAGATCCATGTGAGAAACAAGATAAAATACATAGTGTAATTTCCTTAACTCAATTTCAACCAAGTGTTTTCACCACACATAAAATAAGTACTAATACTCATAGCCCAGGGACTTTAAGGGGCAGATTTACTTAGGGTCGAATATCGAGGGTTAATTAACCCTCGATATTCGACTGTTGAATGTAAATCCTTTGACTTCGAATATCGAAGTCGAAGGATTTACCGCAAATAATTGATCGAACGATCGAACAAAAAATCTTTCGATCTAATGATTAAATCCTTCGAATCATTCGATTCGAAGGATTTTAATCCATCAATCGAACGATTTTTCTTCGACCAAAAAACTATTGCAAAGCCTATGGGAACCTTCCCCATAGGCTAACATTGATTTCGGTTGCTTTTAGGTGGCGAACTAGGGGGTACTTCGACTATCAAATGGTCGAATGGTCGAATAGTCGAACGATTTTTACTTTGAATCGTTCGATTTGAAGTTGAAGTCGTAGTCGAAGGTCGAAGTAGCCAAAAAAAACATTCGAAATTCAAAGTTTTTTTTATTCTATTCCTTCACTCAAGCTAAGTAAATGGGCCCCTAAGTGTTAAGTCTCCATGTATCACCATTAGAGGATAGTCTGAGAAGGGTATAGGAACCAGGATAGGACACACTCTGCAAACTTTACTCCAAAATCCAGTCTCACATTAAACTCACAGAACAAATGTAATTGAAAAGCTCTTCAAGCATTCTCCAATAATTCTGTTTTTTAGATGTCCATATCAGCATCTATGACAGAGGAGAAGTAGGGAAAACTTTCACCAGCGATTAACGTAACTAGAGGGGGACAGCCCTGGTGCGGGAAGTGCAGCAGGGTCCCCCCCATCCCCCTCCGTACGTGATTTCCTGCCCGGAATCAGCGGTGTTGCGAGCTGCTGGGGGGTCCTGAGGGGCTGCTCCCCAGTAGTTCCGCCACTGGTGCAAAAAAAAACTCTTTTCTAATTATTGGGGTCAGTGCTCATATGTTTAAATTTCACACCATGGGGTGCCATACTAATATCATCCAACACAGCCTGACCCTGGCTTCCTGACACAAGCACAATTACACCACCACTGGGCTGGTGTAATTCACATGTATTTCATATTTCCCAGCTGGAGGATAAATCCAGAATTCAGAATGTTAACACGATTAGTAATTATAGACATAAAGGTTGAGATGTGCAGAGGTTAGGGTTGGAGTACATGTTTAGGACTGTGTTTGGGAGAATAATATATATATAGTTGGGGTCAGCATAGTTTATCAGAGGCAACACTTACTTATCAGACAAATTTCTTTTTATGATGACATGAGCAGGAAATTAGACAGTGGGTATTGCAACAGATGTAGCTTGCTTACATGTTACTAAAGGTTTTGACAAAGCACCAAATCAGCATTTCCTATATAACTGTGGTTTAGTGTTCTTGGGAAGTGTGTCTGTACAGCTACAGAACTGGCAAAGGGACTGTGCGGAGACTTGTTTTGTGCTGGAATCAGACTATAGTTCACCACGGGTTTCTGTACTAGCACCCAAGCACTGCATTTATAGATTTTGTCTATTTATTGGTGTAAGCAGCCCGGATTTGTGGAAAGACCACCAAGGCCCGGGTCTAGGGCGGCAGGATTTTAGGGGGGCAGCATGCTGCCTAACCACACCCACATTGGTTCAGGAACACGGAGGATTCGCAGCAGATACAATAGTTTTATAAATTTCATGTTCCCCGATCCCCATTGCTTTGGGGACGAACGGCAGTTGGCCTAGGGGTGCCCACCATGTAAATCCGGGTGTAAGAGTTGAAAACAATGACTGACTAACTAGTGATTTCGCCATCTGCAGATTTTTTTCACAAAAAAATTCCAGTGACAAATAAGTTGCAGAGAAAAACATTCATAAAAAATGCCCATTGACTTTAATGCATTTGGAGCAAGAAAAATTGAGTAAATGCGTATATAGTCGAGCATAAAAAAATGTTGACGTCCATTGACTTCAATGCATTTCCCTAATTTTTTGCCATTTCGCAAATTTTTGCACAGTTTGCAAATTTTTCAGATTCGCTCATCAGTACACATAACTGTTTGGACCCATGGAAACTTTATACAAATTTTTTAGGTATATCTGAACATTGCCAAATGAGATTTGATGATCTAGATTTAGTGAAGGTCACAGTTGAGCTGGGCATGCTTCAACTGCAACCAGTTTGGTTGGTACCTTTAGGTGAAGGGACTAGAAGTAATTAATACATTTAAGCAATACAGGTGCACTAGCAGGTGCATCAGACACAAGCACAGAGGAAAGGTTTGGATGCCTTAGTTAAGGATACTGTTAGCATTCAGGGTGTAGCTACTAAGTATGTCTACACATATTCAGATACACCACAGCTCCAGCATAGCTAGGACATGCACTAACAGACTGCCTGGCATTAAGTGGCTATGCAATGTGGCATCTATACAGTATATATTATGTGTCCTGTATTAAAGACAAGGTGTAGCTTCTTCCCTTATTATAATCCACCAATTGAGATATAGGGGCAAATTCACTAAACGCCGAAGCGCCTAACGCATTTTCGTTAATTTGCCGATTCACTAAAGGACGCTGGCGTAAATTCGCTAGTGTTACTTCGCACCCTTACGCCTGGCGAATTTGCGCAACGGATGTAACTACGCAAATTCACTAACATGCAAATTATTCTGAACGCTACCTTTTACGCCAGACTTCCTTCGCCACTTCAGACCAGGTGAAGTGCAATAGAGTAGATAGGGATTGCTTCAAAAAAAGTTAAAAAATTTTCTAAGTTCCAAAAAACGCTGGCGTTTTTTCATTTTTTATGGGTGATGGGCTGAAAAAGATAGAAATTTTTTTGGGGCTCCCCTCCTTTCCCCCTACATTTCCTAACTCATGGCAACTTAACTATACAGTGGGCACATGTGTAGGGCAAAATAAAATTTTATTTGCTGTTTTGAAGGTTTCCCAGGCTTGTGTAGTGATGCTACATATGCCTCCATTGTAACTTCAATTTGGCGCAGTATGCAAATTAAGCATCGCTAGCGTAACTTCGCTTTGCTTGGCGAATTAACGTCAGCACAACTTTGCAACCTTACACTTGCCCTGAGCGCAACTTCGGATTCGCTGGCGCAATAACGAATCTTAGTGAATGTCCCACATAATGTCATTTACTGGGCTCAGTTACCAACACTGGTGAAGTTGCATCTGAGGAGTAACTTATAGCGACCTATAGGTGATTAGCTTTAGTGCATTAGCTGAAGCACCCACAGACCTGTGCCCCAGTATAAAGCTATGTCGTGAAGGTTACTAGGTGCTTACTCGTCCCCAGTGAATACTCAGCTGTAATATGAGCAGCTCCAATGCCCACGTTACTAAATACTACAGTCAATACCTCAGGTATCAGTGACGTTATACTCCTTGAGAAAATGAAAGGGTAGAGCGCAGCATAAAAGCACAGGGTTCTCTTGTTCGTGGCACTGTAGTTTTGCTGAACTAAAAGTTTTAGATTTCTCCAATAGAAAGCAGGTGGTTTGTGGGATCTGAACAACAAACGTAGTGCTAGTTGCATGAGACCTGCAATATCGGTAGTGGGTGGAGTATAGCTGCATTGGTCCATTGGTGGATCTGAGCATGGCTTACTATATATGGAACAGTGGTGTAACTATAGAGGAAGTATTTATATATATATATATATATATCCTCTATAGCGGGATGAAATGCATTAAGGATATGCACTTTATCCACTATATATACTGTACCGATTTCTTCTATTTTTCATTTGGAAAAATAAATGTGACTGTTTTTAGAGACATTGGGTTGTACTTTCTCCATCTTTTCCTGCCCTTGACTTAAAGAAATGTCTCGCTTTGAGTTTTGATAAAATGACATATCTACAGTCTGGTAGAGCCTGCTATATGCTGATATGACATGTTATGCAGCTATTACTGCCTCTGGGTGTCTGGCTGCATACAATCATTATGATCAGGTGACTGTGTAGATAAAACCATTGCACACTGTGCAGTGAAAGGTAATGGAATTCAGCACTTGCATAGCTGCTGGCTGTCACTCATTTACAGGTTCTGTGGCTGGAAATGTCCTTGGGTTTTTTAAAATTGACCAAGTGCAAAGAGGTATTACAGTGAAATCATGACTTTAAATCAAGTCTCACTGTCTGGCCTTGCACTTTAACCTGCACGTCATGTATATACTGTAAGTTGTTCTAGAACCATAAAACTATTTGCAAATACTGGTAACTGTGCAAATCCAATGCAATGCAGGCTCAATGCTGGAATACCAGAGTACCAATGGATCACCTGGTGGGTCCAAGCTAAGGCAAATAGATAAGCTGTGCAAAATACAAAAATGTTTCTAATATAGTTAGTTACCGTAGCCAAAAATGTAATTTATGAAGGCTGGAGCGACTGGATGTCTAATATAATAGCCAGAACACTACTTCCTGCTTTCCACTGATTGGTTACCAGGCAGTAACCAATCAGTGACTTGAGGGTGAGCCACATGGGTCATAACTGATGCTTTTGAATCTGAGCTGAATGCTGAGGATCAATTGCAAACTCACTGAACAGATATGTACCATGTGACCCCCTTCAAGTTGCTGACTAACTCAGAGTTAGAGAGCTGAAAAGCAGGAAGTAGTGTTCTGGCTATTATGTTAGACATCCAGTCACTCCAGTCTTTATACGTTACACTTTTGGCTAACTAACTATATTAGAAACATTTTTGTATTTTACACAGCCTATCTATTTACCTCGTTTTTATTTTTACACTGGACTGTTCCTTTAAAGATTAATTTGGCTTCATTCATGGATGTCAGCCTTTGTTTACATTAAGAGGCACTGGGATCTTTAATTCAACTAGGGACCATAAATAAAACAAAAATATGCTGCATATTTAAAAAATAATAATTCAGGAAAGGCATTGCAAAGGAGAAGCCCTAAAGACATTATTGAACTTCATCTCCCAGAATCCTCTGCAGACATTCTTCAATAAGAACTGGTAGAGGCCTGCAGGTAGCCAACTCGATCGATGATCCAGTGAAAGGTAAATTATTTCAATCCTCATATTATGTTCTCACGCTGCTGTGCATTCTGCTCCACTAATGAGTAATCGTGATTTGTGCCGGCTACAGACAAATGGAGAGGGGAGTGCACTTCCATGCCAAACAATGGCAAGCATGACTGTGGGCGGCAAGCGTGAATACATGATTATTTTTTGCTATTTCTGCTTTGCATGGCGTTTTCAGATCAGGAATTTGAATGTCTGGGCTTGGATAACAAATATTTTTATTTTCTATAGATTTCGCACCTAGAGATGGTCTAAAAGACATTACTGTTAATGCAACTTCTCTGATGCTCTCAGGCTCTAACAGACAATGCAGACGGTGGCACTACAACATAATGTATAGTGCATGGTATATTGTGATTGGTTCGAAGACGTTGGCCCTCTGCCGTGGGTAATAATTAATCTGCACAAGGATATTTACATTATCAGCACTTCTCCAAGTTCAAACCCACATGGTAAATAGTTCTGTGTGAGCCTCTGATGCTAAGACCCTTTCTGCAGGGTCGGACTGGGGAGTTTTTTCCCAGTGTCCCACCAGCCGAGCCGACGCTTTCTGCATTAGTCTATAAGTGGCCCTGTTTTTAAGCTCAACGTGCAAGAATATTATTGCAATAGATTTAGGGGTCAGAGAGTGAAAATAGAGCCCATAACAGTTTGCCAGTGGGGGGTCTTACAAAGTGAAAATAGAACTCATCACAGTTTGTCAGTGGGGAACTCCGCAGATCTTTATTCCATTGTATAGGATTTTAGGCATATTTAGCAAAGGGAAAAATTCTGCCCCCTACTAATGCTACACAAGTTAATAGAGAGTAGATGAGTTCCCCTAGGCTGAACTATGACAGACTGTATTTACACCCTTTAATAAATGCTACATGCTTCATTTATGGGGGCAAATTTACTAAAGGGCGAAGTGGCCATTGCTAGCGAAAATTCGCCAGAAAACTCATCTGCAGGGACATCGCCAATTAGGCAAATTCACTAAAGTGCGGATTTTACAGAACCGTAACCCCTTTCACCAGAGTTTCCTTCGCCACCTTAGACCTGGTGAACTGATAAGATGAAGCTGCATCCTCCTCAATCTTATGTCAGTGGCATCATATCCCATATGCCGGAAACTTATAAAAGTTGTAAAAAACGCTGGCTTTTTTCATTTTTAAAGTGGGATTGTCTTCAAAAATCCTAACTATTAAAGATATTTGTGTTAACATTTCTTTCCCAACCATTTGAGGGTCATGCCACATTTGTTTTAGGGTGGGCTCAAGTCTAGGACATTATATGATCTCTTTTGTCTTCATTTTGCTTCCTTGGACATTTGTAATAATAATTGGCCACTTCAAGCATTTGCACCAACATCTCTAATAAATAAAGACATAAATATGTACCCGCCCTATTTAAATTGACCTAAACGTAAGAGTACTAATGAAGTTTTGCTAGGCAGAAATGAACGCTAGCGAAAGATTGCTATGAAATGGTTGGGCTGACGAATTAACACAGCGTTCGGCTGCCCAGACGCAACTTCGCATTTTAGTGAATCAGCTAAGTGGTAACGAACTTTTGTCTGGCAAAGTGGTGTGAAGTGTGGTGGATCATTCACTGGTGAAATTTCGCCCTTCAGTGAATTTGCCCCATGGTTTTTTCCATGTTCAACAGACTGTTTAACACCAGAATTCAAGGGGATTTTTGTCCAAAAGGCAAGGTGGGCAACACTTCCTCCAGGCATGGAAACCCCCAACAGGACAAGGTACCGGCACACCCACAGAAAGAGTTGAACCTCCTAGTCTGGCTCTCTAGTCTGTAGGGGAGTGCAGCTGTGCTCTCTTCAATAGCAGACAATGAGACAAAAATTTGTTGAATGCGAGAAACATACAATATTGTATTTTTTTACCTAAAATTTTGTCTCACCAAAAAGGTGACTGATAAGAAGGTGACAACCTTTACAGGCACAAGTCATTTATTAGGGCAAAGACACACATGGTGATTTGTCGGTGCAACTTTTTAAAAAAACATGATCACAGCAGCTCAGCGGCCATAAGTTATTGCAGAAGTCCCTGCGATGAATAGCGGGATCGTCACTTTACAAATTCTGTTATCTGATAGTATCTGAGTCTGACTTATGTTAAAATTTCCCTTTAATAAGGTCAAATAGATTGTTTACAGAGACACTATATGGATCCATAAAAAAGGCAGCTCTGTGCTGTTACCTTTGTTGATAAATGCAGAATTTATTCAGGAATCATTTGATTGGACCTTATCAAAGTTAATGAATTGTTGCCATTATATGTTTGCTGCCCAACCCAGTAAAGTAAAAAGGCCAGATTCAGATGCACTGGAAACACAAATAGTCTTGAAGAAAATCCATGGCTTCGGCCGAAGCTTGGATTAGCTGTACCCTACAATGTACATTTAAAGGTATACTGACATCCTTTTAAAAAGCACTGGGCATCTGCATTGCTGCCTGCAGTCCCTTATGGAGGAATGCAGCAACTCACCTTCATAAGTATCCATAATGAGTCAGGACAAGAACTGTGGGTTTCTTTATTGCCAAAACATTATAAAAACAAAAAGTGTCAACCCCATTATATTAGGCTGCAGGAATAACACCGAAGTTCAATTTTAAAATAGAGTCAGTATCTCTCTACATTGGTTTTTAAGGTTCCGATATAGAGATAATGGAATATGATCCCTTATGCGCCTGCTGCTCAGATGATAAGGAAGGTTAAAGGGGACATTGGGAGATGAATAGCTCAGAACACCCCTGTATTATTTAGGCCTTTCTTTAGTTTATCCAGGAAATGCCAAATTAATAAGAATTTTTGCAGAATATTGTAGATGGTAGAAGCTTAATCAGTTGCAAGGCACTAGTTATTTCCATACCCTCAGCCTTTTACCACATTCTACAGGAATGTATTCTCAGCCCCATAGCCAACTTTACATATACAGTATAGCCATAGTGTCAAAGACAGACACTGAGGTATAAACATATCAGGCTCACCCAGTGACAGGTTTGACATTAGTATTTAGTAGAAACCTGAGACAGAAGAGAAAACCTATGGTGTTCTGTGGAGAACGTGACCTACATTCCTTGACCTTGCAATGCAGAACCAACAAGGACTAGTAGGTGTGGCGAAGTCTAGAACAATATAACCCAATCATTATAATCCAAGCCCATTTGTACAACTGCTGCTCTTCATTACTCTGGGTCCTTTTAGCACCCTTAATACAGATCTGTTAGGCAGAACAGAAGAAGGGAGCATTAAGTTTTATTGTACACTAGCTTGAAGCTTGATCGTTCAGATGTTAGTAATTACAATGTCCTCAACTAGAGGTGTAGCATATTTTTCTGCATTCTGCACTTGTTGGAGCCTGGGCAATGGCTTTGCTAAACATTTAGTACTTGTACTTTATTTTTAAGAAGCATGGAGATACTCTTTGTATTCCCTGGTTCTTCAATGCAGGAGGTAGTGTCAATGCTCGCTCTAGAAAAGTTACAAGTCTGCACCCATTGGGGAGAAATGCTTGTCAGACTTGCACTGTCTTTATATTTGAGGACATTTATCAGAGTGAAGCTATTTTGATAAATATACCTCTATAAATCCTGTTCAAGTGTATAGAGTGATCAAATCTACTTTAATTGATTGATTGGTTCGTTCAGTTATTCCTAAATATGCCCCTTGGTGTTCCATTAACTCCGGGTCTCCACTCTGGAGGTACTCTCCCAAGATTCATCCGTAATCCAACCTCATCTTCACAAACCCAATAATGTTGTTAGCCATTCAGCAATCATGCCATTTAGCTAGTCTCCTACAATGAGCCCCACCAACAATGTTCTTTAAAGTTTATAGTGTATAATGGGTAGTAAAAGTGAGCCTGAGTGTGTTTGGGTCTGTACTGGGGTAATTCTATTACTAGGTGATTTAAAGACTAATAAGCAAGTGCAGACAATATCTTAAAATTCATATAGTTTCAGACCAATACCCTATATCCTATAAATGGACTTACCATAT
Source organism: Xenopus laevis (assembly GCF_017654675.1). NCBI lineage: Eukaryota > Metazoa > Chordata > Amphibia > Anura > Pipidae > Xenopus > Xenopus laevis. The sequence continues at coordinate 31,767,390 of NC_054376.1, forward strand.
TTTATAGCAGAGCAGTCCAAATGGAGGCCTACCGGCCGGATACAGCCCTCTTCTAAACTTTTAAGATGGTACAGCCTTGCCAAAGGTTTTACAGATTTCTCTTTAGGACAATTTAATATAATCTGCCCCCCTGGGCAAAAGGTTTGTAGTATAATCAGCCCACTGCCTGGAAAAGGAAAAAAATATCTGTACATAAATTAGTAAACAAACAAACATTCCAAAAAAAAAATCATAAATAAATTCCTTGTTTAATGAATATTGTCCCGTGAAGCTTAACAATCATACAGGCTGAGAATGAAGTGCCTAAGTCTAATATCAGAAAGAGATGTTTATGTGGGCATTTAACATACACTCTTCAAGTTTCTGGGCTGATCTATTTATATGTCTTTTAAGTGCTCAAGTAGGTACGGGCTGAAAAAGCTAAAGGCTATTACATGTGTGTGTTTCAGAAACATAATAACTTGTTTCCACTTGAATAGAAACTGAGGTTAATCTCTTTTTGTGATCATGAAATGAGGAATCAAAGTAGCACTGGGTTTCTTTGCCTTTGGGTTTAGCATGTTTTTAATGGACATATTTATTTCTTTATAGTTTGGCGTTAGCTGCTAATGGACACCACGGCAGCTGGTCATAACCTCCTTAGCAATGCCCAGAAGGGTGCAAGGGATGGACTCCTAACAGATATCTCAAACAGAAGTGGCAGGGAGAAGAAACCTCCTGTAAGTTTACTCCTACACTGTTATATAAACGGTATACTCTTACACATAAAACTGCACCCACAAAGGAATTCTCCTGTATTGAGGTCTGGGTACACTTGGGGGCTGATTTATCAAAGGTCGAATGTCAGAGTTTTTTTTTTTACCTCGAATGAACTCGAAATTCAAATAGTATCAAGAAAAAACTCAAATATCTAAAACTTGAACGAATATTACCAACCCAATCGAATTTGACTAAACTCGAAAAAAACTTGAATGTCAGGAAGGCTATTCACATCTTCAAATGGGTCACTGGACCACTGCCATTGACTTCTACATGATCTCGGCAGGTTTTAGGTGGCGAATAGTCGAACTCAAGTTGTTCCCAAGGTCCAGGTCTGATACATCTCGAATTCGGGTTATTCCCTACTCAAATTTGTTTTGACCAAAAATCCAACTCAAAAATTCGAATTTACAATTCGAACCTTAATAAATCTGCTCTTTAATGCCAGTTCTTCTATTTCTATCTACCGGATGGTTAGGTAGACCTAAAACAGTTCCCTGGGTTAACACCTATTGGAAGACTGAAGTATAGTTCAAAGTGAATTGGAATGGCCAGCCTCTCTAATGCCCCAGTGGCTAAATGGAAGCAAATCCCAGGCAACAATGTTCAACATCCAGTAGAGGCTGTTACAGCAGCAAAAAGAGGACCTACTTCTTAGTAATAGGCTTGGGCTTTGAAATGAGATGTGCAGATAGAAAAAACAGGGCCAACCGGCACTCAAAGGGCCAGAAAAAATTTTTATGTAAAAAATATTTATTCGTAGAAATGATATATTACACATCTCCATGGGCCCTACGCATTTCGTACCGTAATTGCACTTAGTCATGGGCTAAAATCGAATCCACAATATCCTGTCCGCTAAAGTATCCCAAATCACCAGAAGTACCTGAATGGAAATGTTTTAAAATGTTAGTATGAATATTAATATCCGATAGATGTTCACAAATTCTCTCTTTCAATTTGTGTTACAATTAAAACATTGTCCAATCTTATGTATTTTCCCACGAGCTGAAGCTACAGAAGTGTCAATGAGAAATGAGATGTCCACATACTTTTGCCCATATACTGTATGTTCATGAGGCATTGTTACATCTTCCCCTTGCACATTCGCCTTGCTTCATAGGGAACAATGTTTAACTTTAAATTTTAGTATCACAATAGTTTTGGATTAGAGTCATGCGCGGGTTTATTTTTTGAAACCCGACCCGTACCCGTAACCCGAACCAGCAATTTGACCCGCATGTTCCCGCTAACCGACTCACCTTCTGACCTGGGGGACATGCAAAACCGGAAGTGATGTCACATTTGCCTGGAAGTGATGTCACAAACAGTGCTGAATCTTCCCAAAAAATTTAAAAACTGGAAGAACCACAAGGGTGTGTGGGAGGGATCAAGCTGCACCTTTGTTGAGTACCCAGCCAGGTTAACCACGGAATCGGGGACTTTTGGCCCAAAAACCGCAGGTACCTGACCCAATGCAGGATTCTACCTTAGATATTATGCTTGTCCAAGAAATCATCCATTTACATTACTATGTATCGTATGCATACAGTGCACTTTACCATATATTTACATTATAAGCACAAGACACTAATATTGCTTATTTTTATTTTATTTCATGCCAAAGGTTTTTTAGGAGACAGACAACTAATGTCTTCTTTTGAAATCTTGTTTAAAAACTTGCACAGTCTTTGAATGAGCAGGGTATATTTCATTGCATGTTGTAATTGTGTAAAGTTGTCTGTGACAAAGAAAAACGAATCTCCAATCTTTCCGAAGATGTTGTGTGTCTGCAGGCCTTGTGTGTAGCAAATAGAGAATTCCCTCGGTCTCAAAGCCATAGCCCCAAACTTGTATATGAATATTAAGAGATTCAACTGGTAAACTGGCATTCTCTGAGCATACATAGGTAGCACCATCAAGAATAAAAATGATTCATTTTAAATGACATACCTTTTATTCTTATCCATTACATGTGAATGCTTTCGTTGAAGTGCGGTTTTATTTTTTTCTTTTTACCATGGGTTTGCTATTTGCCCTGTTGTTCTCAGAAATCTTTAAGGTGCTGTCTAAACAAAGCTCCACCTGGTCTATTCAGTTAAGTCCTAGTGATGACTTGGGTCAGAAAGCCCTGCAAAATGAAACTCAATATCATTCTGAATATAAATATTATGCCTTCTATAAATGATGCAGATTTATTTTTTGTCAATGGCCATTTCTCACGGAACAAACACGTCTCTGGTAGGGAATGCAGAGGCCCTTGCTCCCATATTTGCATCACCTAAGGAAATCTCTGTAACAATGTAGTAGTTCCTTATCAGGATTGGGACAGGACAAGCTGGAGGAATTCCAGAGACATCACACTGAAACAAGAAACTTTCTAAATACAATCAACTAAATATTCTGCATCGTTTATGAAATAATCAAGTTTATCTTGAATTAGTGCTCACACAAATAACTGATTCCATTACAAACAAAATCTAACAAAATAACTGCCTTTTGCACAAATTCTGCATGTAGAGAGACATGGTGTCTGTTGATTTTAATAGAGTGAACTCTAATACATATTCAAGGCAAAAGGAGCCCTCCTATAAGATATATTGGATCTAACTGTCAATGAATATCTGACACTCAACTCCTGCATGAAGAGAGAATAAAGACAGATGCTGAGAGAGGAATAGTGAAGAGAAACTTGATTACTTCAGAAACGTCGCAGAATATTTAATTGATTGTACTTAGAAAACTTCTTATTTAAGTATGCTGAAGCTTAAAATTAAATTTTCATTTTTGTGATAGTTCCCCTTTAAAGGAGAACTACACCCTAAAGTTGAACCCCCCCTACCCTAATAGACCCCCTCCCTCCAGCCTAGCTGCTACCCTGCGCAAATGCCCCTAACTCTTTACTTAACCCTCCGTGCAGATTCTGTCCAGCGGAGTTCACGGGCGCCATCTTTAGCTGCTTCGGTAATCTTCAGAATGAGACCTGTGCTTCGGCAATTTTCATGAGTTTCGGCACATGTGCAGTTGTCGCGAAACAGAAAATTGCTCCAGCTGCGCATGCGCTGTTAGGCCGGTCTCATTCCGAAGATTACCGAAGAGAAGAAGATGGCTGCTCTGCTGGACAGAATCTGCACAGAGGGGTAAGTAAAGAGTTAGGGGCATTTGCCAGGGGTAGGAGCTAGGCTGGGGGAGGAGGGATCTATGTAGGTTGGGGGGGTAGGGTTTTTTTTAACTTTTGGGTTGAATTCTCCTTTAAGCATTAGGGCATTAGCACATAGGGCAACTGCCAAAGTTTTGCCACTTGGTAATTTCCAGCTCAGCGAGTGCCCCTACAGACATGACTAAAGAGTTTAGAGAAGGATGTGCTACTCACCAACTTGCTGCTGCCCATTTAAGCTAGAAGGAATGAATAAAACTTGATCAAACTCTACATATAAACATTGGCAGTGTGAAGGAGCAGTGCAGCACAGAACACACATGGGCCCCAGTAGCAGCCATACTTACCATGAACCCAATATAGAGTAACATTAGTCCACATTATCATAACCTACACATTCATATTAATCATTTACAAAGAAGGCAATGCATTAATTGGTCTAAACATCTGTTTATTGCTGGAGACTTGAAAATGTGTCAATGACCACTGTCCATGTTTGAGTTTTCAAACGCAACGGCTGTAAAAAGGAAAAGGCAAGAAGGAGGGTAACACAAGCCAAGCGAGTCTTTGTACTGTAGCCCAATTCCTGGGAGAAGGAGGCACAGTTGAGTGCTTTCTGCCAACTACTATATCATCAAGTACCAGTTGGAGTGTCAGGAGAAGGTAGTAATTGAAACATCTTGTTGCAGGCATGTGAGTGGCTATTAGAATAAGGGTATGACCATAACCTTTTAGCTGCCAGTGGCCATATATCAGACATGGGCAACTGGAACACGCCCAATGTCTATCTGTTTTTGCGGTGGACAAGGCTTTCAGTTCAGTAGGCCAATCTCCTTTCTTTGACAACAAAGAATCGTAACAGTAACACCATAAAGCTCTAACAAATATATACTAATTTTTCTTATAATTTTGTTAAAATAGTACTGATTTATCAGGATGCTCCTCTAAATATTTCGCTAATACCAATACCATTTTCTTGGATCACATTACGTTGTGCAAATTGGACATAATAACATGAATTTAAAAAATGCAAATAAAAGTGGTATAATATTTGGCACTAAAGTATCTGTTATGTGAGCACCTTCGCCATACACATAGGCCTCAGAAACACAACGATAAAGATCTCAAGAGGTCTCAATCACCATACAAGGCATAGTGAGTAGTAGGCCATGGTTGAAAGCATGCTGACCCCTTTAAAGGAGAAGGAAAGCTACTGGAGCAGTTTATTGCCAAAAGAATAGCCACAATAGTGCAAGGTATAACACTATATTTAATCTGCAGAATGATTTACCATACCTGAGTAAACAGCTCTAGAAAATATTTCTGTTTGTTTAGGATAGCAGCTGCCATATTAGCTTGGTGTGATCACTTGCTGCCTGTGTTTCTCCCTGCTCACTCATAGTTATGAGCTTAGATTACAACAGGGAGGGAAGGAGGGAGCAAACTGAGCATGCTCGAACCCTAGCCCTGGAGGTTTATGCTGAAAACAGGAAGTCTGATACAGAAGCCCATGTGTACAAATAGAAGGAAAGAAATGCAGTGTTTCTTTTGACAGAGGATTCAGAGCAGCATTACTTTGATGGTTTACTGGAGTAGTTATATAGACCTTTATGATAAAGCTTACTTAATTTTAGCCTTTCCTTCTCCTTTAAATGCCAATATGGGCCCCATATTAACAGATATTTTTTCCCGGTTTTGTCCTTGTCATTGACAGGCATTTATTTCTGGAATAACAAATACAAATGCCAGCGAGGGTTTGAGGTGTGCTAAAGTATTGTGCATAATATGTATACACACTTTAATAATTTGCAGATATTTATACACATACAAAAAGGTTTTTTTTTCCAGAACATTTATAAAAGCACAAAGTCATAAGAATCTCTCCATTACATTAGCTATACAAAACATGAATAAATAGTCATAGATTTCGTGTGATTTATTTACATCTAGGTGTGCTTTTGTCTTCTCAGAGCATAACTTAAATTTATTTATAAAGGTAGAAAATCGAAGCAGAGGGGATTACCTTAATGATGAGAAAGAAAAAGAATTCGACTGGTGTGCGGCGGCGTGGATGATGAACAGTTCAGACCTTACAGGAACGGTCTGTCCCTGAATTTGTCGAAGACTTAAAAAAATACCTCTGCCCTGTGTTAATTAAGAAGTATTCCTTAAAGCCCTTTCAAGCGGTGATTTTAGGCAGCGATGCTTGGTTAAAAAAAAAAAACTTAGGGCATGGCCCACAATCGCTATTAATTTCTCCAACAGCACCTAGGAAATGAAAATATTTCACTGGATAACCCCCTCTCAGTATCTAGTTACTGCAGTGGTATATATATATATATTTATATATAGAGATATATTAGGAAAAAAATAGTGAGAGAAAGGGCTGACGACGCTTAAAATAGAACTCCGTTTGCTGGTTTAGCGTTTCAAAAAATACACGGGCTTCTTGCAATTTTGTTAGAGGCGGATAATATAAGCACATCCATAATAACTGCTTGGGCACAAAGGACTTAAACATTAAGAAACAATCACAGGTATCATCGTAGAGCCACGTACTGTGGCCATAAAGGAAGAGCTAACTAAAGTGATTTAATGAAGTTCAGGAGCATACAGTTGGGACACTAAACTGCTTAGCATATTCATTGCTCCTGTTATTGCTTCGATGTCTAAATAACCCACCCACCCCCCTCCTTAAGGCGTTATGCATCTGCAGAGGTTTGCCCCTGGTAACACTGAAAGTCATAATGCCAACAGAAAAAAAAGCATGAGATTGTAGGCACGGCACATACAACAGGTTATTAGCTCTGTTAATCATACTAATCATCTAAATCTCGTTTGCAAAAAAAATTGGAACGATAACTCGAAAGGCAAGCAAACGATTCCCATCTTACGCACTTCAAGCGCTGCGCTATGTGTTCTTCAATCGGTCTCTCTTGAGGTAGAAAAGAAAAATGATTGTCCCGTGAACTAGAAGCAACGTTCAAATCCTTCAAGACGCATCTGCTAGGGACAGTTACATGCAGCTGCAAAAAGGTTTCAAAACGAAACAGGGAATCGAATGGTACTGTTTGGATCTAGCTACAAAAAAATGTTAAAGTGCGTGTCCAAAACACTGCCTGGTACAAAATCCAACATTCTGGATGGGTTATTTTTCATTTAAGGACGATGAAGACCCGCTTGCAGTTTCTGTAGTGCATGCTCTTTTTAATATGAACTTCTTTAGATTATGGGAAAACAAGCTAAAACTAAAACTCGACTGGGAAAAATAGCAAGAGATTCTCATACTGCAAATAAACTGAACAAAAGGAGCACTGATCCTACAGAACAATGTTTCAGGCTCCATCAAGTTAACCTTCCCTTGCTATAAAAAGGTAAAATTATAGAGCCATCTTCTTGTGAACAGAAAAGGCAAAGATTCCAGTTGCAAAATGATAACAGGCATATGTAAAAACATGGAATCATTAAGAAAGAACGAAGCTCAAAGAGGAAGCTGCGGCCACAGATAAGGATTATGGAAAGCAAGACTGACACCAATAACAAAAAAAACACAATGTAATGATATAGTAGACAAAGCAAGTGGCTTTACAGATCTCTGAATCAAGGCTAGAAGGCGCCAGCTCTGCAATTTAGACTGTGCTGGGTTCAGTGCATTAGATGCACATCTGTGTGAAAAAATATAATAGCAGCATTCTCACTGTTCTAAGCCAAAATCAAGACTCTTGGTACCATCCAGGTTTCCTTGGTGTCTTCTTGTTGGATATTAAAGTAGTTGTAAACGTAAGCTCTTGCCGTAAAGCAAGATTCTTTTGACATATTCCTTCATACCATTTCCAGATGTGAAGTGATGAAAAAAAAAAAAAAAAAGTTTTGGTGTTGCTGGGAGATACTAGGACCTTTTAAGTGGGCCATTTGTACTGGCTACAGACCAGGTACCAGCTGAATAAATATTATTTTGTTTATCAGCCAACAACCATTTCTAGTAGGGTACTCTTGCTCTCAGTATATAATATATATATATATATATCGTTTTCTTCTTGAGTGCTTCCTGGTGATTCTGGAATGTGGTCTCCTCGAGTAGATTTGGCTGATGGGCTAGCAAATGATACAGAGTGTAAACTGAAACCCATACAGCTCCTTAGGAAAAAAGGGGGGGGGGGAGGGAACAGACTGCTGGAAGAAGGTCTGAGTTTACAAGTTCACGTGCAAGATAATGGTGTGAAAGCCGGTTGCTAGATAACAGTGTCTGATGTGAAAGCATTGGGAGTAGTGTGAAGAACTGTTCTCAACCATCCTTCCCCCTCCTCTTTTTATCTTCTCCGATTGGCTGTTTAAAGAACAATGGATTTGGGATTGTCCTGTAGTTCTATCCTCTTAAGACTGGAGCTGGAATATCCTTCATCGCTGCAGATGCTTTGCATGCTTCCCCTCTCATCCAAGTCACTCACACTACTGCTACTGCTGCTCCAATCCAGATCTGCGGTTAAATAGTCTGTGCTCTCTACGTCCACGTCAATTTCCTCTGTGAAAATGAAGCACGTGAAGTCAGCAATTAATTTATGTTTAATGAATTATAGTGGAAATTGCATTTTCGTTTGTTAAGTAAAAATATATTTTTGGCTTTATATCCTTTTTTAAAGGAACAGTAACATCAAAAAATTAAATTGTAATAAAAATATAATGTACTGTTGCCCTGCACTGGTAAAACTGGTGTGTTTGCTTCAGAGACACTACTATTGTTTATATAAATAAGCTGCTGTGTAGCAATGGGGGCAGCCATTCAAAGGAGACAAGGCTTAAATTACACAGCAGATAAGCTCTGTAGGACATAATTGTGTTATCCGTTATCCACTATTTATTCTGCGCTATATATCTTTTTTTCAATTAGCCATTGATATTCAGCAGCTTGTTTATATGAACTATAGTAGTGTTTCTGAAGCAAACACATCAGTTTTACCAGTGCATACCTGGCCGGAATTTTTAAAATAATGGTTGATATCAATGTTTTTAATAGGGAAAAAAGATAAATATATAGGAAGGCCGGTATTTTTTTCCAGAAAAGGTGGCAACCCTACCAGTGCAGGGCAACACTACATGATATTTTCATTACTTTAAAACACTTTAATTTTTTGGTGTTACTGTTCCTTTAAAACCAAGGATGTTTAACACAAAGCTTTTTGGGGTCTCACATATGGCTTCTGACTATTGACAAGGGGCATGTAATATATATTATGAACTATATAGTTCATGTGAAAGCACAATAGCTCTCTAATAGTGTAAATTTTGTCATAGTGGGTCCCCAGTTTGCCGCTGCAAAGCACAGGGGGGGTGTTTGCTGGAAACCACTGTGTTAAACTCAACAGTTCGGCCAAACAAGAGTTAACTAAATGAGGGCAGTAAATTAACTAATGCAAAGAAAACAATTTATCAAAAAAAAATATAAAAATGGTTGTTGTTATAAAATAATAAGCTAGGAGAGGGATGGGGTATATCTTACCTCTGTCTGAGTCCGACCTTTCTGAAGACATAGCTGACCCTATACTGTCCACGCGCGTCCTTTCCACCCCAAATTTTTCTAGCTGCCTTTTCAGATGCCGCTGTTCCCGCTGCAATTGATCTATTTGGTGCTGAGACCTTTTGTCACAATCTTCAAGTTTCTTTAAAAGAGGAAGAACAAAAGAAACGTTGCCTTCTATTAGGGATGCATCGAATCCAGGGAGGGAAATCTCTTGACTTTTTGTCACAAAACAAGGAAGTAAAAAATGTTTTCCCCTTCCCACCCCTAATTTGCATATGCAAATTAAGATTTGGATTCAGTTCGGTATACGGCTGAATCTTTTGATAAGGATTCGGGGGTTCGGCCAAATCCAAAATAGTGGATTTGGTGCATCCCTACAGTGTATATATATGAACAGACACAATCAATTATAGAAATATAACTTAAGCTTACCATAATGTGCAACTTTGCTCTTGTTAATAGACTTAATGTGGTATGCCTATTGGCTTCGGGTCCAACGGGAACCAACATCTTTAGCTTTTCAAGGCATAATCTCAAATGAGCCCGTCTAAACAAGAAAAATTTAATCATTTCGATTGTTCGGATCCATATAGTCACGACACAATACATTTTTTAATTAAACAGAACAATATTGCTACTAAAATGAATCTGAGAGTAATGAACAAACTGCATATACGGTATGAATCTCCTTTACTGATACATTTATATGACTACATCATGCTTCTACTTCAACAAAATGCAGTGAAATTGGGCAGTATATATATATATATATATATATATATATATATATATATATATACTTGCAAGTGAGTATCCGCACTCCAAGGCCAATAGCTTCTTCGAAGGGAGGGGTGCACGGTAATTTCATATACACTAATTTATTCACAGACCAGCACTCCCTATTTACACACACACACACACACACGTTGCTCTCCGAAATAGTGAATAAAATACCCCCTATTGTAAAATATAAGGATATTATAATTCATCAAGGAGTTTCATGACCATTTAAAAACACAAGGCCAGAGGCTGAGTGTTTTTATACAGGTCATGGAACTCCGAGGTAACTTCTAATATCCTCATATTTTCCAACAAGGACTACTTTATTTATTATAATACACAGGTTTTAGTGAGTCATGTGACAAAAATGACATCACTACTCACCATTTATAACTGATGACATCAGTACGCACCGTTTATAAGGATATAATTTACAAAATATTCATGGCTTTTGTGTATTATATGAATATGAACATCAAAGACTCCCTTTCTTCCTCAGCCAATAACTATGCTTCTTCTGACAAGCCAGTCCCAGACAATCATTGAGCTGATGAAGAAATGCTGTTCATATAGTCAGGAAACATTGCACCGTTTCCTGGATAGAAATATATATTGGTTCATCCCTTCCTTACACAAGTAATCTCACATTAACCCGTTAATATGCCCATTATCTGATAGGTAGATGGAAGTGGAAACAATGTATTTCAGTGGAAGTCATTCACCCCTCCTATGTGCCCAAATTTCCATTTTGGTATGACTGAACAGAGCACTTGATAGAAAAGCCCCATGAAGACCAATAACTAAACATATAGGCAGGTCCGGACTGGCAATCTGTGGGTTCTGGCAAATGCCAGAGGGGCTGCTATAAGGTCCCATAGAAAGTCAGTATTTAGTGGGCTGGTGGGGGCTGTTTGGGCCTCTTTGTGGGCTGATTGGGCCTCTGTGTACCTGAAATGCCAGGGCCTATTTTAATTCTCAGTCCGGACCTGCATATAGGTGAGATAATGACAGCTTACTACATATACCTGCAGCCCTCTAGATCACGTGTGTTTATGTGTACACATGATGGTCATAGATATCAACAATGATAAACTAAAGTCTATGGCAGGGGCGTCCAAACTTTTTGCAACGAGGGCCAGATTTGGTGAGGTGAAAATGTGTGAGGGCCGACCATTCAGCCTGACATCCATTCCGAGGTAGCTCGCTTGTGATCAGGATCATTCACTCCCGGAGATGGACGCGTACACGGCGTTTAAGAAGGGGAGAAGTGGAGTCTGCCTCATTTAAACAAGAAATCGCGTAGCCGTAATATTTGGGCACATGATTAGTGAAATGATCTGCCACTCGGACTATACTGCTGCCTGTTTGCTGAAGGAGTTAACAAAAGACACGTACTTGCTCGTAGTGACGCGCTGCTCTCGCATACTTCTTTAGTTTACTGTACCGGCACCTCATTTGCACCTTCAGCCCTAAAGCAGTATGCGAAAGCGGCACGTCACTCGGTGCCAGTACGTGTCTATTGCTAACTCCTTCAGCACACAGGCAGTAGTACAGACTAAGTGGCAGATCATTTCACTAATCAGGTGCCCAAATATTACTGCTACGGCTTCGCAATTCCTGACTGCTTTGATTATTATTAATTTCATCATGGAGGCCGAGGGCCGTTGTAAATTAGAAAACGGACCACATTTGGCTCCCGGGCCTGACTTTGGACATGCCTGGTCTATGGTAAGCAGTATGGCAGCTCCCTTAAGGAATTTTCTTTGCTCATACCAACACAAAAAAATTATACATCTTCATGTCTTACACAAACCATCTATTTACATCATATGAATCATGTGTTAAAACTCAAGGTTAAGTGCATTTCTCACTATATTATGGTTGGGCTACTCGTCAGGTGCAAAATGGAAAGAAATTCTAAACAATGTTGTAGCAGGTGTCTGGGGAATATTAATTGCTGGGTATGAATAACTAATAACTGTGTAATTACAAGACATACCTGTTCTTCTCCATTTCATTGTGGGTTGACCTGGAATACAGAAAATAACCAACTTATTTGTCATATCCTCTTCTATATTATTAGAGTGGCATATATGCAGCTATTAAAATAATAATATGTTCCTATTCCATAGCATTATGCAGTATTAGTAACATATCTGGCATGGTCATTCACCTTCACACATTCAGCAGATAAACATGCAGCTCCTGATGAACAAAATTATGTTAAAAGCATCCGTTTCGGTTACTAAGAATGATGCATTTGTTTAACAGCCTAGAAGTGTGGAAGTCTAAAAAACACAATTATTCCTTATGAATATGAACATTAATACAGAGATAATGAAATGGATCCAAAGCTTTTCCCCCCACAATAAATAGATTAGTAACTTTCCAAGCCCATTCTGAAATAACACACCTACTACCTTTAAAGGGAAGGTTCAAAAATGGCCACCGTCAGAAATTATTGTGCCCTATTCTACTTGGTTATCCGGGTTCTCCCTCTAAGGGGTCTGGATTATAAGCCCTCTACCCCCCTTGAACCACCTAAATAACGCTCCCTGCCAACTAAGTCTAAATAAAATTTAAAAGGGAACTATAGCGAATATGAAAATTTAATATAAGCTTCATCATACTGAAGTAAGAAACTTTCTAAATACAATCAATTAAACATTCTGCAACATTCTACAAGTTTATCTTCACTATCACACTCTCAGCATCAGTTTCTCTTCGTTCTGTCTTCATGCAGCAGTTGGGTGTCAGATATTCATTGACAGTTAGTTCCAATATATGTTATGGGGGGGGGCTCCCTTTCCTAGCAGATGAATTAGAGCTCACTCAAATAACTGATTCCAGTATAAACAAAATCTAACAAAATAACTGCCTTTTGCACAAATTCTGCATGTAGAGAGACATGATGTCTGGTGATGAGTGAGCTCAAATACATCTTCTGGGCAAAAGGAGCCTCCCGATAAGATATATTGGATTATTCATCTGACACCCAACTCCTAAATGAAGACAGAATGATGCTGAGAGAGGAACAGTGAAGATAAACTTGATTATTTCAGGAACAGTACAGACTTTTTAATAGATTGTATTTAGAAAGTTTCTTATTTCAGAATGCTGAAGCTAATATTACATTGTCAATTTTGCAATAGTTCCCCTTTAGAAATACACCCAACTAAATTGTCCTCTCCAAACATGGCCATATCATGTCATTGGTTTGTCCAAACCTCACCAGCCAGCCTTTCTCCCCTTGCAGTTTCCGAATTGAACCTTTGTATCGCTTGGGGCCATAGGACCTATAACTTTATTCCCTTCTCTCCCCTCTTTGATGGTGACCCTAGGTTAAAAAAAAAAAAATCATCAGGCTAAAGTAAACTGAGCAATTTTGCAAATGCCCCTTTACAGACGTTGCTAATAGCTGTGACAGACAATAGACTGCACAGTCAGTTATGTCAGGAATGTGTCAACATTTTTGTGGCTGACAGCATTTTTTTTTAAAAAACAGTGACAGAAAAAAACGCTCAGTATAAATATACAGTGTGCATTTATTATCCAATTCCATATAAAGTCTTCTTTGTGGAATGTTGTACACTGGATGCTTTACATGCAGTCCAAAAGCATAAGATACAGCTATGGGATCCATTATCCGGAAACCCATTATCCAGAATCCTCCAAATTAGGGAAAGGCCGTCTCCCATAGACTCCATTATAATCAAATAATCCCGATTTTTAAAAATGATTTAAATTTTCTCTGTTATAATAAAACAGTGGTTTGCACTTGATCCCAACTAAGATATAATTAATCCTTATTGGAAGCCAAAGAATCCTATTGGGTTTATTTAATGTTTACATGATTTTCTAGTAGACTTAAAGGACCAGTAACATCATTTAAAAAATAAATAAATAAAATAAATTTGTTAACATAGAACGAAAAAAAAACACAAGGACAAATTCAACTTTTAAATAGCTAAGTCTTTATTAAGAAATAACTGACCAAAACTCCGCTTGCGCTCCTCTTCAGAAAAGGCAATCTGGTGATCCATGATGCGGCGCTTGATTTCTCCTCCCTGCCTTCCTTATAGGACATAGCCAGGTAGGAGAAATCGAGCGTCGCATGATGGATCACCAGATTGCCTTTTCTGAAAAGGAGCGCAAGTGGAGTTTCGGTAAGTTATTTAAAAAGTTTAAAAGGATTTTTAAAAATATATAAAAAGGTCTCCTCAAAGTTCAAGGGTAAACAAAAGTTAAAAAAATCACAATTAGGATTAGGAGAGAGCCAATAATAATGCAGTAGCAAAAATAAATATGAAAGTAAAAAAATCTTTATTAGGACAAGTGTAGCTTACACATGTCCTAATAAAGATTTTTTTTACTTTCATAATTATTTTTGCTACTGCATTATTATTTGGTCTCTTCTAATCCTAATTGTAATTTTTAAGGTATGACGATCCAAATTATGGAAAGATCTGCTATCTGGAAACCCCAGGTCCCGAGCATTTTGGATAACAGGTCCCATACCTGTACTGATATTTTAGCTAAAGAGAGCACAATGCCCCACAAGAAACACATGTGCTAATGGCTAACAGTATCCTGCTGGTTGCCTGTGCATCTCAGTGCATAGCAACATTTACATTGCAGAGTAAACATTGAGGCTGGAAGCTGTCAGCATGCTATTGCACGTGAGTCACCGGAGGGGTGTGTAAAGCACGTGTCTAATAAATGTCTCAAAGCACCAACCACTGACCTGCTGAGGCTGGGGAATACTGCAGCTTTTCCTAGTGAAATCAGAGGAGTAGGGGCCGATTTATCAAGCTGTGGAAAATGTTTACACCAAAGGAACGGCGTAAAAAAATAAAACGGTTGCTATGTATCAAGCTGCGGAGGATTCTTGCTCTTGATTTAACACTATCGCCATTTCTGAAATCCATTGCAAAATGAAAAGTGGTGCTATTTATAAAGTTGTGCTTCTTTATTTGCTCCAGAAATTAACTGCATGATTTTACTGCTCCTCAGATTAAAAGGAAAGTTGAGGCAGAGAAGGGAAACAGTGGTGCAAAAAGGTGTTTTTTACAGCAGAATTTTATACTCGCGCTAATCACATTAAGTACACTTATGTTGCTCAGAACTGCATGATGTTACAATGATGAGGTGTGTATGAAATCTACAGCTTGATAAATTACACACCTACAATCACACACCATCTGCTGTCAAAGTCAACAGGGAATGCCAATAAAGGTGGCCATACACGGGCAGATAAAAGCTGCAAACAGACTATATCAACAGCTTATTGGTCCATGTATGGGGCCCTCCGACGGGCTTCCCCAATCGATATCTGGTCGAAAGTCAGACAGATGTCGATCGGACAGGGCTAAAAATCCCGTCAGATCGCGGACTGCATTTGTTCATTGATGCGATCCCACAATCTGACCACCCGTATTCCTTTCATTATGATCTTATCGTTCTAAAAAAATTCAAATTCAATTTCCAAGATTTATCATATTCTGGCCCTTTAAGAACTCAAATTTGACTAATTGCCACCTAAAACCTGCCAAATTGCTGTTTGTTTATTTTTTATAGTTATTTGCCTTTTTCTTCTGATTCTTTGCAGCTTTCAAAAAAGGCATCGCTGTCCCCTTCTAAACAAACAAATGCTCTGTAAGGCTACAAATGTATTGTTATTGCTACTTTTTATTACGGATCCTTCTTTTCACACTTTCTCCTATTCATATTCCAGTCTCTTTTGCAAATCAATGCATGGTTGCTAGGGTAATTTGGGCCCTAGTTTCCAGATTGCTTAAAATGCAAATTGAAGAGCTGCTGCAAAAAAAGCTAAATAACTCAAAAACCTTCAATAATAAAAAATTGCAAATTATCTCAGTATATCACTCTCTACATCATACTAAAAGTTATCTCAAAGGTGATCAACCCCTTTAATTCAATGGGAGACGTCCAGGGATCAATTTGTAGTTGTTTGCAGCCTTCCTGACATTCGAGTTTTTTTCAGAGAAAAAAACTCGTATCAAGTTTTTTCAATTAGAATTTAATTCGAGTTTGCGGGTCAATTCTGTTCATCCGACTTTTAAAAATTAGATTTTATTAATAAATTTAGTTTTAAAAAACTCCCATGAATTCGAAATTCGAACCTTGATAAATGTGCCTCTATGTGTATGGCCACCTTAAGTCCAGGACAATTATCCTTTAAAGCTACCCATAAACCCATTAGATAAAAGAGCTGCTTGTTTGGTGGGGTCATCAAACAAGCAGATCTTTTAGTGATATATCCACCTTGACCTGGGAAATAGGCTGATCCAATAGTTTGGCCCCTGGACCAAATGGGTGAAGCATAATTACTGTAATGCACTGGACTGCATTCATGCACAAATGCAGACCTTGATCCCATTGGAGGGCCCCATACATGGTCAGATAAGCTGCTGTCTGGGGTCCAATTATGCAAATTAAATCTGCCCATATCCGACCACCTTTACATTGGTGCCTTCACTTTTATTTCAGTTGGGCAAATAAAAACCTAGATTGGCTGCTTATAAAATATTATAGTAAATATGGAGCCTTGGCTAAAAAAAAACAGTCATATTTTCCTTTTATTTAATGCCACGGTATATGCCATTGTTTTTATGAAGGCAAGCTTATGTTTTTTTTAAGGATTTATGGATGCAAGCAGGGTTTTACCACAGAAAAACCTTTTGGAGCAGGCACTCAATGAAGGCAAACTTCCAATAGGCAAATAGTTCAAAGAAAAGAGCTTATTGTCCACAGCCTTATGCGTTTAGTGTCATAAACTCAAGCCTATGCCTATGATTAAGTGTAGACAATAAACTCTTCACTTTGAACTATTTGCCTATTGGAAGTTTGCCTTCATTGAGTGCCTGCTCCAAAAGGTTTTTCGGTTTGTCTGCTTCCTGTACTGTGGGCTCAGGGCGATGCATCTGGGTCACTTCCTTCTCGTGGTGAGTTATCACTTAACATTTGGAGACCCTTATAACTCAGATTCATTAGGGTTTTACCACAGGTCTGAATTCCAGCCCCACCAACCACTATGGGGATTATGGGTTCCATAAGTGAATCCTTTATCAATCACTTAGGGGGTTATTTTTTAAAGTCTGAATGGCAAAAACTCAAAATATTCTAGTTTTTTTTTTACAATACAATATGAATTTTTAGTGAAAAAAAAAAATAGTATTTTTCATGATTTATTATACCCCAAGGCAGCTTAAAGTCTAAATCCCATTTAAAATTTGAAGATATCATCGGCTACAAATCCGAACAATTCGGGGGTTTCGATCGATTTCGCGAAAAATTCAAGTGTTTCGGGCATAAAACCCGGAAGTTTTTTTTTACGCAAAAAACTATTTTTTTCGAGTTTAATTCCGAACCGATTTTATCGAGTTTTTTCAATGATAAATAAGGTCAAATCGTGGATTCTAGTTTGGTCTGACTTTTTTTACTTAAATTGGATTTTGATAAATAACCGCCTTACAGTCACAAATTCACTTACTTGCAAACAAATAATAAGAGCTGGATCCCTGGTTTAGTTCTTGCCATTAACCCCATCCCTTTGAACCCACTAAAGATGAATCAGATCAATTCACAGTACTTTATTACACAAGGGTTAGAGTAAGAACATAAATATTGTCTTTGGTTAAGGAGTTCTTTGACTACTCCAGTCAATACAACCTCAGTCACATTATAAGCATGGGCGCCATGGATAAGGCGTAAGAATGAAATACATTCCTGGCTTGGGTGGGAAAAGAAATGTACTAATCAAGCACTTAAATGGCAATTAAACACATGACAATTAAATTGCTGCACATTATTTTTCTGTTCAGCAGACAAACTAGAAAAACATGGGCAAACTAGTTAAGGAAGCAACAAATACGTGCTTTCAGTTCTGACGATGATACACATATTCCACCTCACCTGGGCTATGGAACAAGGGGCGTATTCTCTAGGCATTTTAGCCAGTGAAGAAACATGACAAAATACTACGGTCTCTTCCCATTTAGCTCAGTGACAAATGTGTGATTGCACAGGTACTGGTTATTTTCCTAAATGTATGTGACAGTTTCATCGGCTTAAATACACCAATGGAGGATCCACTTTTGTGCCATCAGCCAAAGTACAGGTATGGGACCTGTCATCCAGAATGCTCGAGACCTGGTGTTTTCTGGATAATGGATCTTTCCTTAATTTGGATGTTCATACCTTAAAGGGGAAGTAAAGTCATAAGGCTAGAAATGCTGTATTTTCTATACATAAACTTACTGCACCAGAAACCTAATCAAGCAAATGATTTATGCTTTCAAAGTTGGCCACGGGGGTTCACCATCTTGTAACTTTGTTAAACATCTTTGCAAGACCAAGACTGTGCACATGCTCAGTTTGGTCTGGGCTGCTTTAGGGATCGTCATAAATTATTAAAACAGCACTAGTCAAATAATATCTGCCAGAAGCTGATAATAATAATCAGAATATACAGACTGCATTGGGTACTGTGTTGTCATGTAATCTAATGTGGATTTTATAGTTTTTGTATTGTTTAATACAAACTTTCTCCAACTCTGCAGAACCAGTGGCTACAGCAAAATAATCCTCCAAATAGAATCCCAGTTTATCTGTTTAAATCTGGCTCCATGATGTTTGTCCCTGCAGCTGGAGGCAGAAAAATAAAATCCAATACAAATCTCTACACAGTCGCCGACTGCTCTACAGGGAAACAAACAAAGCTGCTTGACTTCAGAAAAGGAAGGGCTCCAAGTGCCATCCCACCGGCAATTTAGATTCTAGCCGGCGAAAAGGCTTTTAGGGGAGATCAGTCGCCCCAAGAAAAGGCGACTTGTCGCCGGGTGACTAAATCTCCCCGAATCTTAGCATGTGTCACCACCCTTACCAGTGCAGGCCAACACTGCATTCGATTTGTTTTACTTTAAAACAGTTTCATTTTTTGATGTTACTGTTCCTTTAAGAAGCTGGGTTGCTTTAGATGCTTGAACAGTGAGAATAAGCAAATAAAACACTTCTCCAAGCCCAGCCAAGAAAGGGCTGAAAAGGCTTCCAACTGAGTTTGTAAATTGAATTACAATTCAGCTGTGTACATAATACTAAAAACTCATTTCCATTAAATTTCACACAAACATCTATTTTTTACTTTTTGCAGAATTATTCTACTATCCAGTGTTTTCTTTATGGTGTGCTAAAGGTTGCCATTTGACCAGTAAAAATGATACCTGGTGTCATTAACAGGAAGGAAAGATAGAGATTGGAAGAGTGCTATGTCTTTCCAAATGATTCTGAGTGACCCTATGGGGAACCATAGGCAAATGTGCTGCATGGATGAACTTTTTCCCAAGACGGTGTGTCCAGCATGTGATTGAGCAAATCAATATGCAGCAGCTTTTTTTTCACACCCACGTCAATCAAAAGAAGTCAACACAGTTGAATGGTAATAGGAATACTGTGTCTCATCTTATAGGGGAAAGGTTTTGAGATTCAGTATTTACATTGAACAGCTGATACAATGTTGCCTTTTTTTGTTATACTGTAAAAGTGACAATACGGTAATCCCTGTAAAAGGTCAACAGTAGGTTCAACTAAGGAGCCCATACTGTAGCTTGTCCTGCCCTATGCAGGACATAAAGTAGTTGCAGAAATGAACAGGGAATATTGTTGTTTTGTCCTGCTTCAAATGAAGGGTAGACACAACAGAAGCAGATCTGCAAGATGATAGAAAAATACTAGTGACAGTGGGAGCAAGGAGAATTTGCTTTATATAGAAAATAACATCACACACTAATAAAATCCCATTGATTTAATAATTTAACGAATTGAAACGAGAAAATAAAAAATTGCAATAAAATGTCAAAAAAAATTATTCCGGAAGCTGGGAAATATTTATATAAATAAGCTATATAAATAATTCCACAGATGCCTGTGGGTGAAAAATGTAAACATACTCGTATCACAATTAGTTATGAATAGTAAGTGTTAAATGTATGGGGAAATACTTTAGAATTCAAAAACAGGTATTGGATTTATTATTTGGAAACTTGTTATGCAAAAAGCTCGGAATGACATTTCCATAGACCAGTTTAAATGAACAATATCTATTTTCCTGTGATTTTTCTTTCAGTGTAATAATAAAATGGTAACTAAGATGCAGAATCCATATTGGTAGCCAAACAAGCCTAGTAGGTTTATTTAAAGAAGGAAAGACCTATTTAATTTAGGGTGCCAAAAGTTAGGCAACCCCAATTGATTGTATATGATTACCTGACCCCCCGGGCCTGTGCTCGTATAAGCAGAAAACTGCACTGGTCCGGGGTTCTTCCTTCCTCTTCTTTCTTCAAATTTCCCATGGCAGACGGATGCATAGTAGAACAAAATAGATGACTTTTTTGTTAAAGTTCGACTTTTTGCACTAATGTGCATGTGCACCCGCACGAAGAAAGAAGGAACCAATTGCTCCGTGATGCTCATTGGAATAATCCTGGTCTGGTGCAGTTTTCGTCTGATTTGGCCAGGGGTTTGAGGTAAGTATATACAATTACTTGGGGTGCCTAACTTTTGGCACCCCCAAGTTAAAAAGCCTTTCCTTCTTCTTTAACGTTTTAATGTGTTTTTATAGCTGTACAGTATGGAGATCAAAATTATCTGGGAAAATGACAATCCCAAGCTATTTGGATAAAACATCCCAAGGGTGTAGTTTCTTTTAATACAGTTTGCCATGCT
Source organism: Xenopus laevis (assembly GCF_017654675.1). Lineage (NCBI taxonomy): Eukaryota > Metazoa > Chordata > Amphibia > Anura > Pipidae > Xenopus > Xenopus laevis. The sequence continues at coordinate 31,788,347 of NC_054376.1, forward strand.
GTGTAGATTAGAGGTTACCACAGAGTCCTGCAGCGGGTCGGGTACCCGCGGGTTACCCGCAAAAACCTGCGGTACCCTGCGGGTTGCCGGTAGAAGTTCTGGGTGCGGGAATAGATGCGGGTCGGCAGTTTTGTGGGTTTGCAGATCACGGGTCGGGCCGCGTGTCTTCTCAATATCGATTTTTACTCCTTTTTTCTGATCACGTATACTTCTGATGATGCCACTTCCGGTTTACAATGACAGCACTTCCTGATTCTTGATGGTCAGCGGGTGCAGGTTGCGGATAAGGTACTTGCGGGTTGGGTCGGGTAGCAGGTCCAAGCGGGTAAGAATGCGGGTCCGGGTTGCAGGTACGGGTCGGGTTCCAAAAATGGACCCATTCAGGACTCTAAGCCATGCCATCTCTAATCATGAAGAATGGTGAGATGCCATGCCACTTTCTATACAGTCAGTTGATGTGAGCTGCTATAGATAGCATGAGCGGAACTTAAAAGTGGTTCTACACTGTGCTGAAGGTGGTACCTTGCAGTCCTCCAAATGTCACATGAAGCCGTGACACAATTTTTAGTGATTAGCATATTGCAGCATTACAACATGCATTAATAATAATAATAATAATAAAAGCCTGTGTGAGAGAAGCAATTCAGCCTTACCTACTACTGCTGCTTTTCTTTGATTTGCTTTTTCTCTTCAAGCCGTCCCTCTCCTTGCTATTGTAAGGCAACATGGAAGCATAACCATGCTCGGCTTCTATACGGATCAGAAAAAAACATGTGATGTGAGAATTAACAGGATACTGCATCCCTTCCTCTTTCTCAAAGCACAAAGGTGGGAGAGCAGAGCTGCTGGGGGAAAAACAAATGGCCAGCGCTGCAGAAATATGCAACAAAAATACAAACTGTTTCCTGCAGAATGTAAATAAACGAATTCTTTCAGGAACAGCACAACAAGCAGCACGTCATTTGTTTGAGTGCATAGCGTGCTGAGGACACTGACAATGTGGTTTTTTTTTGTTTGTTTTTTAAAACAGGGACCCAAATATACAGATTTTAGTAAAAAATATGGATTATATATAATATATTTATCTTTCCCTGCATTATGCTGCACTAGTTTACTAATAATAGTGTCGTCTATGCAGCACTATCTATATTCACGGCTACACTGGATCTAAAGGAATAATTTATAACACATCCAGTGACAGGTTCCTCATTCCCGATCATATTCAGCATGCATGGATGTGAGGATAAATGAATGACATATAAAAGGAACATAATCTCTCAGGCCCTAAGTCTGCAGAACTCAGTTGATCCTATATAAATAAATATATATATATTACACACACACATAATATATTTTCATGCAGATATTTTTCATGTTAAGGGAATGCACCGTACTACAGAAAAACATACTGAAGGGCAGGTTTGATTTTTCATGCACCGCCATGTGCCTTCTCTCATTATTTTAGAATTAAGATTGGCTTGCAAAAATAAATGAATTAGCAATGATTTAAATCATATCATTTGGTTGCATTAGGTGCCCATGGTCTGTATATTTATTCTTGCCATGTTTTTATCAGCTATATGGCAAAAAGCTGTGCTGCAAAAAAACATTTAGCATTCATTTGTGTTAAGAGAGCCCTAGCATCTTGCCATAGTATGAACCTGCTAGCCTTAGCTAAGAATAATGTGTTATGGCAGAGAGAGAGCGAGAGAACAGACCTGCACAGAAGGAAAACACTAGCATGATGTCATAATATTTGCACACACTGCAAACGCGTATGATTACAGACAGGGGAGGGAGAGTGAACCATAGCGATGTGACCTTAAACATATAGATTTAAGAGGAATCTTCATCCTGCTTGATGACATCTCTGGGATGCTGGGATCTGTAGTTTGGCAACAACCCTAGGTTGCAGATTCCTCAGGTTGATGGGTTTATATATTTATATAAGGCAAACATGTTTCTACGAGAAGGGAGCACTCTTAGTACATCTTTATTGTTTGAATCCCATAACTGTGTCCCTTCAGCTCAGCTGTTGCTCCAATTCCCAGCATAAGCTTTAGTGGGTACAGGGAGTTGTAGATGCATGCTGGAGATACCACGCTTGTATATATATATATATATATATATATATATATATATATATATATATATATATATATATATATATATATATATATATATTGGTTTTGACAGATCACAGCAATATGGCAACAAGGAATGTATGGGCATCACTAGTGTGTGAATGCAAGCAAAGGGCTACACATGAAGGCACTGGAAAAGTAATGCAGCTCAGGGATGTCCAACGTGCAACCCTCCAGCTGTGGCTGATCTGCAAAGCCGAGTATCCTTGTGAGTACTGTGGCATGCTGGGAGTTGTAGTCCAACAGCAGCTAAGGGATGGCAGGATGGAGGGCAGGATATTTCACCTGTTTCCCCATGAGATATTGGGCGCCCAGAGATTTGGGGCATGTTTATTAGATATGAAAATATAATAAGTGCTTCCCTCCACTGACAGACACATATACCCATATATATATATATACACACACACAAAAATATATACACAGCACCCTCTCACCTCTCTCCCTTCGCTCTAGATACTCCGCCGCCTCCAGAAGCATCTGAATGTTGACACAGACCGGGGCCGCCATTTTCCCAGTAGCCGGGAGTAAACAAGGGGGTGAGAGAGAGCCAGGGACAGACGCGACGGACACCGAGAGGATAGAGGGCAGGACAGAGCACGGAATGATACGGTGTCCGAGAGGAAGTCACTGAACGCACAGGGCCGCGGCCTAATGATTATACTGTGTGACTAGTGTCGGCTAGGCTCGATGCCTTTATCCCCTGTCTTATCTCCCGGTGTCTCCGTACCCGAATGTATATACTGGTGGAAGCTCTCGGGATTTTTGTTTATCGTCTTCTGACAGCCCCGCCTCAAGCCAAACCTCCCCCTCCGCTCGGCGCCGCCCATTAGCACAGTGGCGACGTTCTATTGGCCGCAGTGTTTCATGGTAGGCGGCATTAAACCCGCCCTCCTAGCCGCGGATTGGCCGACTGGACGGAGAAACTGGGGGCGTGGCGGAAGATTGGGGCGAGCGCTACTGTCATCCTGCTTAGCCTCTGATTGGGCGATAGGTTTGACAGCGGTATATCCGCACTCTTCTCGCTGTCGATTGGATACACCGTGCAAATGAGCCGCGTCGCTGGAGCAAGCGGGAGGGCGACGTCATCCGATTACGTTTGCGTGGAGCGTGAGGAAGAACATGTACAAAGAGACACATATGTATAACCTCGTCACGTCTGCATGTCCCTATTGCTGCAGTCCCCAGCAGCTGTCGTGAGACTACAACGTCCCCCCCCACGCTCTTGGCTTGATGGGAGATGCCAGAAGGTTGGATGGAGACGAGTTGCCTTAGAGCCGTATGCGCGCGTATAGAGGGTGGCGAAGGTCGCCAAGAATAAGGTGGTTTGAGATTCGGGAGGGCTGACTTTTTGGGGATGCCCAGCCATTGCCAGTCTCTGACCGGAAGCTGGAGGGCGGGACGCGTGACGTCACCGCAGCGGGCGGGCAGCTGTCACTTACAACTCGGTGCCTCTATGTAAGGTACGAGCCGCATTGTCTCTTTAAATAGACAGCATGACGTCATCGATCTGCAGCCTGTGGCTCTCCAGGTGTTTCTTGCCAATAAATCCCCGCCGCCCTATCACACAGAGAGATTCCCAGGGCAACAACAAACTGCCAACAACACATGGCACAGCTGCCCCCATCATTGCTAAAGCACTCGAGAGATAGTTATTAATAAGAACTAGCTTGGAAGTTGTGGTCCCATTTTTTTTATCCAAAAGAAACAGTTGGGGGTCATTTATCAACACTGGGCAAATTTGCCCATGGGCTGTAACCCATGGCAACCAATCAGATTGCTGCATTCATTGTTCTACTTGCAGCTGGCATTAAAAAGCTAATCACTGATTGGTTGCTATAGGTAACTGCCCATGGGCAAATTTGCCCAGTGTTGATAAATGACCCCCAGTGTCTGTCCTGTGTAATATAAGGAATAAGCCCCACTTATGTGTATCATTTCTCTGTGTCCCAGCCTCTCCCTTTATATAATAAAGTTTAGTGATATATATAATACACACAAGCCATGAATAGCCTGTAAATTATATCCTTATAAACGGTGAGTTCTGATGTCATTTCTGTCACATGACTCACTGAAATTTGTGTATTATAATAAATAAAGTACCCCCAGTTGTAAAATGTGAGGATATTAGTATCTCTATAGTAGTAAAGATCCAGGTGTTCAAAGTCGTTACTGGAGTTTCCCGTCTTGGACTCTTGTTAGGAGTGTCTGCGGCACACACATGCTCAGTGTGCATAAGAAGCTAAGCTTAGGGGTTGTTGCAAATCATAAAGCAGAAAATTAGGTTTTAGGTCATAGGTGCTGATGCTACAGGACTGATAATAAAATCTAGATGCTAATCGTGCTGGTTTCTGAGGTTCCATTCACCAATAATTATTTACTGATCAGCCTCAGCCGCTGACGTTTAAATATACGTGACAGCAGCATAGAGCATGTGCAGTGAATCAGCAGAAAATCATATGGGGAGCTACTGGGGCATCTTTGGAGACACAGATCTTTACTGCTACAGAAACCCCAAATATGTTGTACTTTTTCTAGCTACTTCTTTAGTTAAGCATTACTTCAGAATGTGACTATAAACTGCATTCTTCCAGCACCCCCTGACATCTTTGAGCTGTTGAAGCTTGAGATCACAGTTTTTCTGAATTTCTTTAAAAAAAATAAAAAATCCTTATAGCTTCAGATAGGTTAATCTGGATCAGAAGGTGTGATGTATAATATGGACCTTGGATACGCCCTTTGTGTAGGTTGTGCTTAAAATAACCTCTTATGGTCTCAGCCTTGGGAGTGTATAAAAAGTGTGGCACACCCAAGGTATGTGACACCTCTGTGACTTGAGGCATTAGCAACATGCGCCCGATCACATCCTCAGGAAAGTGAAACCAAAGGATATTATCATTATATATATATATATATATATATATATATATATATATATATATAAATATATATATACTGTATATTCAACACGATCTAGTTGCGACTAGAACCTTGGTGTTCCATGACCTGTATAAAAGCACTCGGCCTTCTGCCTCGTGTTTTTATGGAACATGGAACTTCTGTGTGACTTATAATACCCTTATATTTTACAATAGGTGTACTTTATTCACTATATATCCTTCAGTTTTGTGCTTTGATCATGGGATTCTTTGTACAACAATATTTTACAACAGGGGTTTTCTTTATTCACTATACCTGTACTGTATATAATGCATAAGAGCCATGAATATATATGAATTATATCTAGTGAAGAGCTCAATTTTTCCTTGAATTTCATCCTCGAAAATGATGCCCATAGACTTCACTGGGTGAAAAAAATTGTCGCACGGCAAAAAAAAAAAAGACAAAGGTTGCCCATACACTTCAATGCATTTTGGCGTTTCGCAAATTTTAGATTCGCCCATCACTAATTATATCCTTATAAACGGTGCTTGGTTATGTCATCAGTTATAGTCTGTGCTAAGTTATATAATTTTAGTCGTATGATTCACATGTATTATAACATGTAAATATGAGAATATGAAGGCTTACTCTGCTCTTTTAATTAGCCATGGTAATAAAATATGAGCTGCTGGTAGACGCAGAAAGGTACATCATTGTTAGCATATGTGTAGGTAAAGATTATATATCTACAAAAACAGGGTGCGTAACTCATAGATTTCTAGCTTCTACATATTAAGAAACCCAGAGGTTTAAAGAAGTGTATTTCATCCCCATTATACCGACACCCACAGTGACAGTTCAGACCTCTAATCATTTTTGGGTTGACTTTCCCTTTAACATAACGGTACGGCGATTCTAAAGGGATTTTTAAACGGGATGTTCACCTTTGAGTTAACTTTTAGTACGATGTAGAGAGTGATATTCTGAGACAAATTGCAATTGGTTTTCATGTTTTATTATTTGTGGTTTTTGAGTTATTTAGCTTTTTATTCAGCAGCTCTCCAGTTTGCAATGCCAGCAATCAGGTTGCTAGGGTCCAAATTACCCCAGCCACCATGCACTGATTTGAATGAGAATTTGGAATATTAATAGGTGAGGGTCGGAACAGAAAGAAAGATGAGTAATAAAAAGTAGCAATAATAATAAATTTGTAGCTTTACAGAGCATTTGTTTTTAGACGGGGTCAGTGACCCCCTTTTGAAAGCAGGAGAGGAAGCAAATGCAAATAATTCATAAACTAAAAATAAATAAATAATGAAGACCAATTGAAAAGTTGTTAAGAATTGGCCATTCTATAACATACTAAAAGTTAACCTGAAGGTTAACCCCTTTAAAACTAAGGATGCACCGAATCCAGGATTCGGTTCGGGATTCAGCCTTTTTCAGCAGGATTCGGATTCGGCTGAATCTTTGTGCCGAATCCTAATTTGCATATGCAAATTGTGGGGAGGGTGGGATTTCATGCAGCTTTTTGGTACAAAACAAGGAAGCAAACAATTTTTTTCCACTTTTTCCTTTCCCGCCCCTAATTTGCATATGTAAATTCGGATTTGGTATTCGGCCGAATCTTCCAAGATGGATTCGGCCGAATCCAAAATAGTGGATTCAGTGCATCCCTGTTGAAAACCCCACTAACGTCTGACATGTAAACACAGTCATAGCCGCACAGCTTATAAATACTGAAGTGCAAAATGAGTGAAATCAGCTGCCCCAGTTACCTTAAAGAAACCGAGTTATAAATGAATATTACGATCAAATGAATATTTTTCAATACCTTTCGTTCCATGGCGTAGGTTCTAAACATGTGGCATTATTTCCAGCCAGCAGTATAAAAAGGAACGGTTGCAGCAACACAAAAAGCACAATCTGGAGCGTGGATTCAAATAAACATAAAGCAAGTGCTTCAATTCTTACCAGTACCTTATCCTCAAGAATTGCTAGGAGTCTCCTTGCCAGCTACTGAGAATCGCTGATCTGCATGAGAGTGAATGAATGTAGCAGAAAGGAGTCAGGCAGGAATACAGAAAAGATCACATCTAGTTAATAATCTAGACATTGCTAATAAAGTGCACAAGTTAGAAATTGGACATATGAAAACCCCTTTGTGGCAGGAGCTGTGATGTAGTAAACTTGCTTCTTCTCAGTGTAGCTCCAGCACTGGGAGTCTCATATCTGCAGCACTAGATGAGGTCATAGCATTTCTACAATGGCATCGGTTGTGAAGGATCTCCGTTCAGACGCACCCAGGAAAGCTGCAGCCGAACGAGTCAAGCGTTTCTCATCGGGTTTTTTTTCCATGTACATTTTGATCTGTGCACAGTAGATGCCTTTATCTGTCCTAGCCGGAGCGTGGAAGCAGCTGTCATTTGGTTACAATGATAATAAGATTATAATCAGATTTTACATTAGACTGTATTCACAGATCTAAGTGTTAAGAGCAGAATGAATACCTGTATTTAAAAGATCACTACAGCTAGAACCCAGTGGCAACAATTCCCACACAAACAGATGTGCCAATGAACAAAAAAAAACAACTAAAAGTGACCTGTAATGTTGTATGTCCTGCTATCTAGTGGTAGCAATCAGTATAACAGCCTGCAAGGTATTCTGCAGGGTTCTGCCATTTATTGCTTGTGATAATTATACAGGTATAGAACCTGTCATCCAGAATGCTCGGGACCTGGGGTTTTCGGATAACGGATCTTTCCATAATTTGGATCTTCATAGGCTACTAAAAAATCATGTAAGCATTAAATAAACCCAATAGGCTGGTTTTGCTTCCAGTAAGGATTAATTATATCTTAGTTGGGATCAAGTACAACAGGGGTCCCGAACCGACAGGGCAGCGGCCCAGAACCGTCTTGAAGTGGGCCGCCGAAAAAATTAACGCAGTGCACCAAAATGGGCGGCAGCACGCAGAATTGGACGCCGAACCCCCTCACTGACCCCTCCCAACCCTTACAAAAAAAAACTGGCTCTTCTTTGGTCCCCAGGCCAAAAAAGGTTGGGGACCCCTGAAATACAAAGAACTGTTTTTTTTTAAATTTGGATAAAATAGAGTCTATGGGAGACGGCCTTTCCGTAAATTCAGAGCTTTCTGGAAAACGGATCTTTCCATAATTTGGATAATCATACCCTACTGTAAGTCTACTAGAAAATCATGTAAACATTAAATACACCCAATAGGCTGGTTTTGCTTCAAGTGAGGATTAAATATTTTAGTTGGGATTAAGTACAAGGTACTGTTTTATTATTACAGAGAAAACAGAAATACTTTTTTAAAATTTGGATAAAGTGGAGTCTATGGGAGACTGCCTTTCTGTAATTCAGAACTTTCTGGATAACGGGTTTCCGGATAACGGATATTTCCATAATCTGGATCTTCATACCTTACTGTTAGTCTACTAGAAAATCATTTAAACATTATAGAAACCCAATAAGATGGTTCTGTTTCAAATAAGGATTAATTATATCTTAGTTTGGCTCAAGTACATGTTACGGTTTTATTATTACAGAGAAAATGGATTTTTTTAAAAAAATGTGGATAAAATGGAGTCTATGGGAGGCGGCCTTTCCATAATTCAGAGCTTTCTGACGGGTTTCCAGATAGTGGATCTTTACGTAATTTGGATCTTTAGTCCTTATGTCTACAAGAAAATCATGTAAACATTAAATAAACCCAATAGGCTGGGTTTGCTTCCAATACGGATTAATTATATCTTAGTTGGGATCAAGTACAAGCTACTGTTTTATTATTACAGAGAAAAAGGAAATCATCTTTTTAAATTTGGATTATTTGGATAAAATGGAGTCTATGGGAGACGGCCTTTCCTTAATTCAGAGCTTTATGGATAACTGGTTTCCAGATAACGGGTCCCATCTCTGGGGCTATGCTACTTGGCCATGCACATGAGTGGTAGATTTAAACTAATCAGTTGGATTGACCTGAACAGCTAGTTCACTTGCTCAAAGGCATGTTCTTTTGGCTCTTCAGCCAATTTGTGTTTGGATGCTATATAAAGGTTTTGAGTGGGAAAAATTCAGGCCAAACCCCATAGGTCAAAAGGGACATTATGCACAGGAAACAGTGAATGGGGTTTCCTATTATGAACAGGAGTAAGAGACAAAGCACCCACTCCAAATACTTTCATTATTGAGACGGGTACAGCTGGCACCATTTTCTGTGTGTGGGTGGGTGGTTCTGATGATAAATAACTGGAACAGTTAAAAAAAACAGCCAATAAAACACTGGGAATGATCTAAAATTGATATGGAAAACCTCTGCAGCTATTTTGAATATATGAATTGCAACACTGACTGCAAGCCAGGCCTGATCCCCATCCCCAATAATGTCCTCGGGCTAAATAGAAGCAAATCCAACCAATTATTTTTCCACTTCCCAGGCGTATAGAGGTTCTTACAGCAGCAAAGGTCAACCAATAGAGAAAACTCACTGCTAATATTTTGGGTATTGCTGAAATCAGCATCAGTCCAATTCCCTAGAGCTGTGGCACTTTTGATTGGAACCTCCCTTTGAGGTCAAACATTTGTTAATGCCTAAACACCCCCAGCCACTGCTCTGCGTCCCCCTCTATGTAGACATCCTATAGCGATACCATCACAGAGTTAATTCCTTTTATTAAAAATACCATTTACATAAGATTTATGTTCTGTTACATTTAGGAGGCCATTTATCAAAATCAGATTTTCATAATAATATCTTCAAAATGAAAATAGGACCTCGACAGGTTGAAGATGAAGTCTTTTCGGATTCTGACTTTTGGCATCCTTGGGGTATGATAAATCTCATACGTTTTTTTTTCCCACAAAAAATTTGGATTTAAAAAAACAAACATTTTTTTTAGCGTTCGGACTTTAACAAATAAACCCTAAACCCAAATTTTAGCTATGCCATTTTTCTTTACTGGCTTATATCAGCTACAAAAGTCCAATGCATCAGCTTTAAGCTTATTTTTCTCTTTATCTCTCTCCCTGTTAAATCGGACATAGGCATCTACAATAAATTTATTCAGTACAGATATGGTACCTGTTATCCAGAATTAGGGATGCACCGAATCCACTATTCTGGATTTGGCCGAACCCCCGAATCCTTCCGAAAAGATTCAGCCGAATACCAACTGAACCCTAATTTGCATATGCAAATTAGGGGTGGAAGGGGTATTTTCTTTTACTTCCTTGTTTTGTTACAAAAAGTCATGCAATTTCCCTTCCCGACCCCAATTTGCATATGCAAATTAGGATTCGGTTCGGCCGGATCTAAATTGAATCCTGGATTCGGTGCATCCCTATCCAGAATGCTCTGAACCTGGGATTTTCCAGATAACTGTTCTGCCCCCAATAAGGATTTATTACTGTATATCTTAGCTTGTATTAAGTACAACATACTGTTTTATTATTAGAGAAAAACAACTTTTTTCCAAATTTGGATTATTTGGATAAAATGGAGTCTATGGAAGACAGCCTTTCCATAATTTGGAGCTTTCTTGACAACGATTTTCCAGATAATGGACCTCATACATGTATGGGGTGATCTATTTGCAGACACTATGGATGCACGGGGTCCTACTTTGTCAAATTTGGCCAAATAAACGCTCTGAAATGTGTCCATATACCAAACAGAATCCTAATAAGCATATGTAAATTAGATGAATCGCCCCCCCCCCAAAAAAAACCCTTCACTTTCTGCTGTAAAGTTCTAAAGTCACATGATTCTAAAGGTTCAAATTTCTATTTCTAGCATCCTATCTTGCTTTATGGCAGTGATTTTAGATATACCCTCAGGAGCACAGCCAATATGCAGTATCCACATACTAAATGGGTTGTTTAACTTTATATTAATGTAGACAGTGATATTCTAAGACACTCTATGATTGGTCTTCATTTTTATGGTTATTATATTGTTATTTTTGCTTAGCAGCAATCCAGTGAAATTCCAATTTGAAATTCATATCACTCCAACTTGTAGTACAGCAGTACAGTGACTGAAATTTATCAGAGCACGTCACATGACTGGGGGCAGCTGGGATAACACTATTTTTTCCCCACTTAGGATCGGACAGACGCATGGACACTGCCTTGACGGGGCGAGTCAGCTTATGCATGCTTTGTACAAACTTTATAACTAAAAGTGTCTTTTTTTAAGAAAGTTACAGTTCAGTTGTGCAAGAATATTTTTTCAGGGGGTTATATATTGAGAGTGCTGGGGCTAACTTGTTTAGTAGGCAGCTGGGAAACTGACAATATGTCTAGCTCCATGTCAGATTTCAAATTCATATATAAAAAAAAAAAACAACAGTTAAGTACACTCACTGGTTCACCTCATTGTGAAATGAAATCTTTAAGGCAGGACTTTGACAGAATCATATCAAATGATGAAGGACAAGAACATACTGGGGTGTCCTACAGCCTCACACAAGAGAGAAGTAAAGCACCACCCTCATGCCATTCACCCATGTTACCTAGCAAACGATCACGTAGGCTCACATCAGTATATCAGTAACAGTTTATTCACATCACAATATATATATGACCGAGAAATAAAACATGAATGATTAGGGTGGGGGCATTGCAACTGGTCTCATATCACAACATTGATTGACAAGTCACACCTAACTGTGTATGGGGGATTAAAAACACACACACATATGGCCCTATTTTCCAAGTTGTGTTACTTTATAAGATGGGATGCTTTCTGGGCCACACACACAAGTACATGCTCGGAAGCTTCCAATCGGAATGCTTTGCTGCCTGTCAACTGCAGCTCACGATTCCTTTCTATCTCCGCTTTACTGAAGTTACCATTAAGCTCTTAGTTTACATCTTGTATAAATCAGAATCATGACCGTCATACACCTTAAGCAACGAAGTCCAGGGGTCTGTTAAATCCTCCTTTTCTGTTCATGTACTGCCTAACGGGAAATAAAGAAGTAGGACCGTTAAATGTGGTACACCAATAGCAAAATTAAGTCAAAACGGTAAGATGTAATGAATTTTCATGTTGTGTTATATTTTTGTGGTTTAATCAGGTAGCTAAGGCTTCATTTGCCTTAAAGGAGAACTAAACCAAACAAATTAATAGGGCTCAGAAGGCCATATTTTATATACTGAACTTATTGCACCAGCCTAAAGTTTCAGCTTGTCAATAGCAGCAATGATCCAGGACTTCAAACTTGTCACAGGGGGTCACCATCTTGGAAAGTGTCTGTGACACTCACATGCTCAGTGGGCTCTGAGCAGCTGTTGAGAAGCTAAGCTTAGGGGTCGTCACAAATTATCAAGCAGAAAATGAGGTTGGTCTGTAATATAAGCTGATGCTACAGGGCTGATTATTAAATTCTGATGCTAATTGCACTGGTTTCTGTGTTGCCATGTATTAATTATCTGTATAAATTAATCATCCTTATATTGTGACATTTATATTCTATGTGTACTGTATATATAATCAGTCCCTATGACAGCAGCACAGAGCATGTGCAGTGAATCAGCAAAAATGAAGATGGGGAGCTACTGGGGCATCTTTGGAGACACAACTCTTTACTGTTAAAGGGCTGTGGTTGCCTTGGACTGGTACAGAAGCTCAAAACATAATGTACAACATTTCTAGCTACTTCTTTAGTTAAGTTTTAGTTCTCCTTAAACACAGACAGCAGCTTGGTATAAAAATGGAAGATGAGTAAAGGAAAATGAAAATTGACAACAAAACTAAAACCACAGTCACTCTTTATTGGTCGCCAGGGTCACTGATCCTAACAACAAAAAAAGCAATTTAAGCTGAAAGTTGGAAAGGATAATAGCAACATCAACAATAATATTAATTTAAAAGTTGCCGTGCAGCAGTCCAGGTGTAAGGTATACCTCAGATCCATGGGCTTATTACGGATATAAAGCCTACAATCATTAAAGGGGTGGTTCACCTTTAAGTTAACTTTTAGTATGTTATAGAATGGTCAGTTCTATGCAACTTTTCAATTTGTCAATTTTATTTTTTATAGTTTTCAAATTATTTGCCTTTTTCTTCTGACTCTTTCCAGCTTTCAAATGGGGTGTCGCTGACTCCCATCTAAAAAATGCTTGTAGATGTAGAAAGCGCTACAGGTTTCGGATCACATGGATCCTGCACCAGAAGAAGGATCCATGTGATCCGAAACATGTAGTGCTTTCTACATCTGCAAATAAATGTACATCTTATTTGATAGGTCTCTCCTACTCACATCTCAGGTCTTTTCTTTAAATAAATGCATGGTTGGTAGGGTAATTTGGAAAGTGCAAACTAGAGATCTGCTGAATAAAAAGCTAAGTAACTCAAAAACCACAATTTTTTTTATTATTGAAGGTTGTTGGAGTTATTTAACTTTTTATTCAGCAGCTCTTCAATTTTCATTTTAAGCAAGCTGGTAACTAGGGCCCAAATTACTCTAGCAACCATGCATTGATTTGATCAAGAGACTGGAATATGAATAGGAGAGAGTCTGAATAGAAGGATCAGTAATAAAAAGTAGCAATAACAATACATGTGTAGCCTTACAGAGCATTTGGGTTTTTTTTTTTAGAAGGGGACAGCGACGCCCATTTGAATGCTGCAAAGAATCAGAAGAAAAAGACATAACTATAAAAAATAATGAAAACCAATTGAAGTTGCTTAGAACTGGTCTTTCTATAACATAATAAAAGTTAACCACTCCTTTAATTAAGGTTAAATCATCAGCTAACATCAGCCCATTTATGGACATCTCGTCTAAAAGGTTTAGTTTAATTTCATGCAAGGAAATAAAACATTAGAACATTACCTGTATTTTCGCTTTTGAGAAACATTTATGGCATATGCATTAACAGATCCATCTGTTTTTTTCCCCTGAAAGAAAGAACAATGAGGTTCTAAATGAGCAGTGCATATATACAGTGAACTCATTTTGAACATAGACTCTCGACACCTACACAAATCAAATTAAGTCTTCAGAAATCTGGACCATGCAAGCCATGCCCACTGGCAGCTTGGAATATCTAGATAACATAGTATCATAGTACAGGTTTGTCTCTGTGCAGTAATGAATAGAAAATAATTGTATCAGACCCCATGCACTTATACAACAGTAAACAAATATCTGCTTGGTTGCTGTTAGGGATGCACCGAATCCACTATTTTGGATTCGGCCGAACCCCCAAATCCTTTGCGAAAGATTCGGCCAAATAACAAACCAAATCCTAATTTGCATATGCAAAATATCACACCAGCTGCAGCACTACATGCTAAGAGAGTCTTACTGTAGACCTACAAGTTCAACCTCCTGAGCACAAGATGCATAAAATAGTAAGAGGACACTGCTGGGGCATAAAGCCATGGCTTCATTCCTTTTATAAGTGTCCTGCCTCCTGGACCCAACAGATATCTGTGGCCTTTGAAAAAGCCATAGAAATATAGACTATTTCTATACACACACAAATGTGTGTGCAAGCAGGGGCTTGGGCGCAACACAAGATATATACAGAACAAAAGCCTGTCGTTTTACCCTTGTAACTGACTGCTGAGTACAAGACAGGGTTGATATACAATAAAGAGAGGCTCAAGGCAGATTAATTTATTATAATAAATATAATTGTAGAAAAGTAAACTAAAGGAAGTTCCTTACCTTGGAGGAATCAAATGAAGCAAAGCCCATTAACTTCATCATTTCAATTTCCTCTTCGGTTTTCCCTTCAAGATCTTCAGCTGAGGAAGATAATGGTGTGGAATTAATATATATAAAAGCAACATAAATGTCTTCTAAGGTGCCATAGGCAAGTGAAAAAATGGAACAATGAACATGTTAAAAAGGTTAATGCTATCAACGAAATGAAACGGATGCGTGCACTCTAACCTGCTAGCTGTCGTTCCTTAGAACCTCCACCTTTAGATTCCTTGGGTTCTTTCTTATCATCATCTCGTCTGTCCTTCAGTCTAGAAGGAGAAATGGAGGAAGACCTGTGTCGTCGGGGAGACCTGCAATCCATAAAGAGAATGGTTAGGATATGTTCATGTCCACTACAGTCAACTACACCCAACAAATGAGCAAATCTTTCCCCAAATATGCCAACTTTAAGGTGGGAGACATTGGCCTGATCAGACTAATCGCAATGATGGGGATGCAACCCTCCAGGATGAGGACTACAGAGAGCCGGATGCACGTCCTTGCATCAATGAAATTTTGAAATCTGGCCTATTGATGTCTGTGTCAGTCCTGTCTGTGGGCCAATCGTTTAGAGTACCTGATGGGCTGTGAACACAAACAACTATGACATAGCCCTAGTCCAGGACTGCCCATACTTTACTAATGCGAGGTCTACTTTTAGTGATGACGTCCCAATTATAATCTACATCCATAAAAGCAAGCACCGTGGAAAATATTACTTAAATATTATATTGATTGATTATATTGCTATATTTTAACAAACAACTATTTCTTATGTAACCTTAAAGGGGACCAGTCACCCAAAACAATTATTCCAAATCCTATTTCATCATGTTAGTCAAGCAAAATGAACGTTCATTACACTGTATAAATGATTTGAATCTTGTTTCCATCAGTCTGGGAACTCATAATTAAAGCAAGCAGGCAGGACACTGTTATTAAGGCAAGCCTTCTATCATCTCAGAATCTTGTTTGTGCACCAGAATGGGCATGATGTCCATCCCCATGTACTGGTTACACAATTAAATGGTTAAGAGAACTGGGGGGAATGTAGGGAGAGCAGTGACATCTAGGAAGTGCTGAATGGAAAGTGAAAGTAATTGCTTGCCCCGCCTCTATGCCTAAAGGTGGCAATAGACGTAGAGATCCGATCATGTGGCGATGTCGCCAAACGAGCGGATCTGTTCCCGATATGCCCACATTGAAGTGGGCGATTTCGGGCTGATCTGATCGTGGGCTCTAGGGCCCAACGTTCGGATCATAATCGATCCGAAAGGGGCGGTGGGATTGCAGGACCGCATAAACGCCAAAATGGGGCCGAGATCCGACAGGATTTTTTAACCTGCACTTTCGGCGACATATCGATCGGGGAAGCCCCCACACACGGGCCAATAAGCTGCCGACTCGGTCTGTCAGCAACTTTTACTGGCCTGTGTATGGGGGTCTTTCGGGCATAAACGAGGGGCAGGCAATATCTGATTGACAGCTGAGATTTTTTAAATGAATTTACAACAGCTATGAATGCTTTAATAAAAAAAGAATTTGGTTTTCATGTTTGATTTTAAAAGGACTTTTATTACACAGCTTTTTATGTCGTAAAAAATATCTGAATAAAAAGCATAAAATAGGAGGGTGATTTAGACAAGCCGTTTGTTGGCTGCCTTGAGATTTACTGATCACCAGCTAAAGGTCCACTAGTAGATCCCGATCTACCTTTTAGGCACCGCTGCCCTAGTCCTACTGGAAGGGATACAACAATTATTAACAGATATATCGCGACTAAGGGCCAATGCTTTGGTATGAGCTATGTTCAGGGTTGCCTTGAGAAAAAGTGGTGCTCCACACACCCACCTTGCGACCCCGCCCCCCCCAAATCCAAATAAATCAGTTTCAAGTTAGTCCAGGACCCCTGATTTGACAGGGATAATGACACGACTCCTTCCTGTCCTACAGTGGTGGCTCTGTTTATTGCAGTTAAAGGAATAGCAACACCAAGAAATGAAAGTGTTTTTTTTTGCTTCAGAAACACTACTATTGTTTATATAAATAAGCTGCTGTGTAGCAATTGGGGCAGCCATTCAAAGGAGAAAAGGCTCGGGTTACACAGCAGATAAGCTCTCTAGAACAGAATGGTGTTATCCACTATTTAACCTGTGCCATATAGCCTTTTTTCATTTTCCGCCATTGCTACACAGCAGCTTGTTTATATGAACTATAGTAGTGTTTCTGAAGCAAACACATCAGTTTTATCAGTGCAGGGCAACACTGCATTGTATTTTTATTACTTTAAAACACTTTCATTTTTTGATGTTACTGCTACTTTAAAAGAATGAATTCATATTGCTAGGTTGCTGCACTAAAGCAAATCAGTTGGATCCTATTGTGTTATGTAAACTGAACAAGGGCCAGTAAATAAGAGACCCATGCTATAAATAGCACACATATACAAGCATTACTTATTACAGTCTTACTTCAACAACAAGCTACTTAATTACCTAGAACGGCGTCTGTGTGGGGATCGTGAACGACTCCGACGTCTCTCTCTGGATCGAGATCGTTCCCGCCTCCTCCTTTCTCGCTCTCTTGAAGCGGATCGGGAACGTCTGCGCTCTGCAAAAAAGAGAAAAAGAAAAGCCAATTGTTTTATGTATTCTGCTCTGAGTAGATACAATGTTTAGATCCTTGAAAAGTAATAACATACAGTGGGTGGATTCCAAAAAATACAGATTATTATTTCATCCATGTTCGGTGATTCAATCATTCCTATTTGGGCTGCCCTACTAAACTCATTAATGTAGCTCAAGGTGCTCACCTCACCATGTTGCTCTTTTTGTCGTGCAAGCCTGACAACCTAGAAAAATTTCTAAAGTTATTAAATATCCTGAAAATGTAGCAAGTGTGGATACATTCATTTTTATTAATACCATACATTACAGAACATACTGCCCAGTTGCCTGGGTCCCTGTTTGATGCGTAAATATTTATCCTGCAGTGCTGTGCTCATTATCCTGCTTGCGGCTATGCTTGGTGTCTGACTCAAAAAGCCTCCATGTTATTGAGGAATTAAAGGAACAATAACACCAAATAATGAAAGTGTTTTTAAGTAATGAAAATATCATGTATTGTTGCCCTTGGAATAAAAGGAGCTAGCCCTGTCCCACTGGCCCCCTTGCAGTGCCTACCAGTGGGACAGGGTTATCTCCTTCTATTCCCCACAAGCCGGGCTCTGAATCCACCACATTGGCTCAGCGCTCTCAATGGGCAAAAGGACTTATTTGCTGTGAGGCTTGATGATGCTGAGGTGCTCACTCTGCTGCATGTCGATCGCTGCTCTTGCTCCATGGCTTGATATCCAGAATATGCTAGATAATTCATAAGGATATGACTGCTTGGGAAGCATTGAAGTTTGGCTGCAGAAGACGACAACTTGTGGGTGCCTGTCCGTATGAATCATCACGTAATAGATAAGCGTTCGCACACGCGTCTTGATAACCGTCAACGATAAGCTTGGTACCCAGTGTTTGGAGGATACGGCAACCTCCCAATCCACTTAGAAAAGAAATACACTGGCACACAAGGAGTGCAGTTGCAGGACAAGCCCTTGCAAAAACCTTTGACAAAGGGGCAGAGCCCCGAAATGTTGCACTTTCTGTAATAAGTAATATGCCTGGTGTCTGACCCAGGAAATGCCACTGTAAAAAAACAAAAAATCCTCCATGTTATCGAGGAATGAAGTAACCTTACTAACTGTGATGTAGGCTTGGCACATTCACATGCTTCTAAAGGATTTAGTCATGATAGTTATCCAGTTTTAAATGTGTTGAATATGCCCTTGGGAATGTCGTGTAAATAAGGAACTGTAGAGTTTTCAACAGTTCATTTTTAAAGGAGAAGGAAAGGTAAATTACAAATAAAGTTATATACATTGGCCACAAAGTGGAGAGATACTAACAGGAATCGTTCCTCTATATGTTTTTCCCTGTAGCTGTAATCCAAGATCATATAAAAAAATTTTTCAAGGTGCATATAATAAAAAAGCCATCCCCCTCGCTATCTAAAATCGGCACATGCGCAGTAGAAATTTTGTAAGCCCTGCGCATGCGTACAAGATCCTTTACTTCCCCCATGCGAGAGGTGATAATCAGGTCAGGTGGTACAAGGCAATGTCATTGTTGCACGCTTCACAGAGGGATACACAGGACGTGATGCGCACATGGCCAACATGGCGGCCGCAAAGTCAGCAAAGGGGTAAAACTTCAACAGTGTCAGTGACCAAGACCAAATTGGGCAGTGAAAGGTTAGCGGTTCAGGAAGGGTGCGCCCAAGCAACAATTACAGATAGGTATTAATAAATACCTTTCCTTCTCCTTTAAAAAGGGCATGTAAAGTCTAAAATAGAATAAGGCTAGAAATGCTGTATTTTGTATACTAAATATAAACATGAACTTACTGCACCACAAGCTTAATCAAACAAATAATTTACGCTTTCAAAGTTGGCTACAGGGGGTCACCATCTTGTAACTTTGTTAAACATCGTTGCAAGACTAAGACTGTGCACATGCTCAGTGTGGTCTGGGCTGCTTAGGGATCGTCATAAACAAAGCTGCTTGAGTTCTGCATGGCTGGGAAGTAAGGCGGGAGCTCCCCCTGCTGTTCATAAGTATGATTGTTTCCCTGCTCAGCAGTTAGGGACCATCTGACAATTCCTATCCACAGCAGTAAATGAAGGGAGAATTTCACTGCATACAGTCAGGTTTCTTATAAAAACGGTACACATTCTTTAATTAATTTATATTGGAGATAGGTTTCTTTTTCATTGAAGAAAGTAAAAATGGGATTTTATTTTTTTGCCTTTACATTCCCTTTAATAAAGACACTTCTTGCTGTTTAATTACTTGCGGATTTGGGGTTCAACAACAAGTTACCAAAGCTGCTTTAAGTAAGTCATTAATCATTCTTAATACTAGTTTTATTATACATCAAGGAGCATAACTAAAGGATGGGTAGGGGGTAGGATGGGGGCTATGGGATTGTGGGTCCGTTTTTTTTTGGCTGTCGGGACCATGGTCATGTAGTCACACCCAAGGTCGGACTAGGCCGGCGGGACAGCAGCAGGGTTGCCAGGTTTCTAGCCAAATTGGGCTAGTTTTAAAAATTAGTGGCGGGTTATAAAAGTCCAAACCTGCCAATGTACAGATTTGGCCTTTCAAAACGTGCCCAATTTTTTAATGCAAATTAAGCATGCTGCTTAATGTGGGAAGAGCACCCTGGTGTTTGGGGGGGGGGGGGGGGTGTGTGTGTGTGTGTGTGTGTGTGTGTGTGTGTGTGTGTGTGTGTGTGTGTAGAAATCTGCCCCAATTTATAGAGAAATTGTAAAAATGTCCTCTTTAATGTAGAAAAAATAATGGAAAAATTCCAGACACTTGATTTGATAACCTGATTATTTTATTTTCTACACAAATGTCATTTTTTTCAGTGTACAAATTGGGCTACTTTTAAAACGGCTTTTGGCTACTTTTTTTTTAAAGCCTTTGGCTGGTTTTGAAATATAACCCCGGCAACCCTGGACAGCGGTAAAGAACCCATTGGGCCCCGGCCTTGACTGATCAGCTGACGCATCGGTGGTCGTCGGCATCAGGGAACTGCTCCAGCAACAACCTCCTCCAAGAGACTATAGAATTACTACATGATGCTAAAACTGGGCGCCAGAGCTGTTAGTGTTTCTTTATTTCCAGCCCTGAAAGCTCTACGTTCCGGAATGAACCCAAACGCAAGCACCTCGTTTAAACAGTACGGGCAGCTTTCGTCGCTCTATTGGCGCATATACCGTGCGCTAGTGAAGCGATTGTGTGCGTATCATCTCACCCACAGTACTCAATACACTCACCTCTCCGCCTTTCAGGGGACCTACTTCGGCTGCGACCCATTTTCTGCACCTTCCCTACGCACCAAAACAACCCAGGCCAGAAACTTCTACACGCGGCGCTTCCCAACAACGTGCCGGCCGGAAACAACTTCCGTTTGAGAAAGGTTCCGCCCTGGGGCTCTGACACCTTATATTTGTGACTCAAGTCAAGAGTCGTTATATCTCTGGGTTCTCGGTGTTGGCACCCCAGATAAGGCCTATTATGTTTCACATGACAACATAGCTCCCAACATTTTGGAAGTAAAAAGGGGGACAAACAATGTTTTGGCACTTAGAACAGCGGAAATCGTGACCACGCCCCTTTATGTGGCCACACCCCCTTAGTACCATGTTCATTTTATTAAATTTGGCAGGTTATGAAAATATTTCTCCTCATCTAAACTGTTTTTTTTGTGTCTCAAAATTGTTACAAAGTATCTAATTTGCAGCTGTGCTGGGCTCTCTGCTAAAAGCCAATTAAATGAGAAACTTTGTTTCTTTTTCTGGCTGTTCAGTGCAGAGAAAATCTGACTTTCCGGTACAAATGAAGGTCTGCGAGTTGAGCTGTTTTTGCCCCAAACTATCTGAAATTGAGAAAAGTCACCAGAAAACGTGAGAATGCTTAAGGGGGACGGGAGATTGGGGTACAGAGCCCAAAATCGGACAACTCCTGATCTCTACACAACTCAGTCCCATTGCATGCTGGGTATTGTAGACTTAAACTTAATTTTTTAATTTTGGCAGTTGGCAAATTGTTAAACAAAAACTACATTACCCAACATGCATTAGGAGACACAGGCTTCGCACATTATTGCAACAAAAAGCTTTAGCTGGTTTCCAAAGTACAAACCAGCCAAAGGCCCAAAAAGTAGCTCAAATCCGTACCTTGGCTAGTTTGTACTTTTAAAACCCGCCTGGGCTTGGAAACCCGCCAACCTGGTTATCCGGCCCAACACTAACGATATATTGAATATTCTTTCTTTTAATGGCATAGGCTAAGGAAAATCCACATTGTTTCAGCAATCAAATTGGACTGAGGCACACTGCCTGGTCTGCCAAAAATTCCACAGCACACTGCAAACTCATTTTAAGCTCTGTTCTGTCATTTATTGGGGGCCACAGCAAAATTATTTTAGGCTGACCCCTAATCTATTTTTTGTATGTGGACATAACCATGTATCGCAGCAGGGAGTAGCTTCCCAGAGGCTCTGTGTGAAAGCCTCCAGTGCAGGGACCTCAGAGAAGAAGGTGTTAGGTTACCTTCTAGCTTCCTGAGCATTGAATGGGGATGGTGTACTGGATTACTGCAAATGCATAATGGATGTCCTTCCTCAGCTGAAATACCTATTACCTGAAGCTCTGTGTGAGTTATATGTGCCTCTCGATATGCTGTCTCTATCTATGAGCTCTTTGTAGCCTACCAGTCCTGTGTGAGCTGTGTAGTGAGTAAACCTGGGGACATTGTCTTTGACTAATAAACAGTTCTCTGTTTGCATCAATCATTTGTATGTTTTATATGCACAGTAGCCAGAGTGTTGTAGTTGCACTACACCTTAAAGGGATAGCTTCCACTTAGCGAAGGCCCGGATCCTGAAGAGAGAGTCCAATGTAACCCATCCTCCTGCCTTAGCCGGACATTAACTATCTGTGGTCTGGATAGCCCAGATTAGCGTTACAGACATGACACAACATATCAAAATTGGGGCATCAATGCATGAGTATTTACAGTGCTGGCTATATATTGGGGCATCTAAATATTAGAACATTTTCTAGGCTCATCTATTTATAAACCTTATGCATGTGTATTAAATGTTATCCCTACCCTTAAAAGCAAGGTGGAACTGGCCATGACAGGGTTGTCATCACGGAGATACAGAGGTTGGGTTGCCACCTGCCTGCTGTTCCTAAAGGCTGTCTAGGTCAAAACTGTCTGTTTTTCCAAAATTAGGAAAATGGACCTGACGTGGAAAATCAGGGTGGGTCACAAAAGGAGCAGGGTTTGTGGGGAAAGCAGGCAGAGTTTAGATGGATTGTGGTGGAGCTATGTGTGGCATAGATCCCTTGGATTGTGGAGGAACTATGTGTGGCGTAGATACTTAAGTATCGGGGCTTTAAAAGTTGACAGCATTGGCTTTGTATCATTTTAGAATGGCTGTTTGGATCAGGGGCATTATCATACATGCTAGTTTTGTTTTTTTTGTTTTGTCTTTTTTAGATCAATCCAGGGGGCTCAGGTAATCAGCAGGCTAATAATTAGAACCCATGAGTGGGAGGATCCTACTCAGGACAGGATTTCAAGATGCCTGTACCTCTAGAGCCCCACCACTTGCACCTGACTCCCGCCACAGTCTCACCCCTGCTGCTCACAATCCTCACACAAACCTGCTTCTCCTGCCGGCTCGTGTTCTTTGAGATCTCTTCCCCCATGCGCTCTGCTTCTTTGTGATCTCGTTTGTGGCCAGTAGGAGGCATGCCACCCCCCAATTTTTGCCTCATTAGACCCGGGCTTGCCGACAAATCCAGGTCTGACACAAGTTATTTAGTAGTATGGGGACCAAGCCTAAAGAGTAGCAAAAGCCAGAAGGGCTGCCATAATATGCCATAGACAGTCTCTGCTTACTTGGAATTCAAGGGTCATTTTGAATCCCTGTTCAGACCTGATGGAGCTACATGATTACTGTCAATGTAAGCAGATTCTGTTAGGGGCAGAATCTGGAAAACACTATGGGGCAAATTTACTAAAGGGCAAAGTGACTAACGCTGCAAAAATTCACCAGCGTGACGTCATTTCGGTACTTCGCCAATTTACTAATGGGCGCAGGCGTAACTTTGCTTGCGAAGGAGACTGACACTGGTGCTCATTCGCACTCAATCACCAGGCGAAGTTGCGCTCTGGCGAAGGGACATAACTGCGCAAGTTCACTAAAATGCGGATTTTACTGAATGTTACCTCTTGAGCCAGACTTGCTTTTGCCACCTTTCACCACTTCAAACCAGGCGAAGTGCAATAGAGTAGATAGGACTTCCTCAAAATTTAGTTGAAATTTAGGTTGCAAAAACGCTGGCGTCTTTTCCTTTTTTCAGGGTGATAGGCTACAAAAGAGCATACATTTTTGTATTTGCTGCAACATATATGGCCGTTCAACTTTAACTTCCCTCCGTTGCTAGCGCAACTTTGCTCTGCTTGCCGAATTAACGCTAGTGCAACTTCGCCAGCGTTCGGCGCCCTGGACGCAACTTCGCATGTTAGTGAATTAGCGTTGTCTGTGCGAATTTTCGCCTGGCGAAGTGTTGCGCTGCCTGCGAAGCCATCGCTGGCGAATTTTCAACGCTTAGTGAATTTGCCCCTATGGGAGGCGCAACAACGGGAGATTCTGAGTTACCTTTATGAAATAGATAGCCTTGGACTCCTAGGCAGCAGCTGCTTGACCCCAGGTTGTAAGTTACCACCTTGCTTTATTAACCCAGGAGTTGAGTGGCCCCCGTTTAATCTGGGAATTAATGGTCAAAATATGTGATGGCTGGCTGCTAATGTATCAATGTAGATTCAAAGACAGACTTGTTTGGTGAAATGTAAGAACTTTGGGGCAGATTTACTCAAGGGCGAAGTGGCTAACGATAGCATCAATTCGCTAGCGTTACCGCATGCAGGGACATCGCCAATTTACTAACGGGCTCAGGTGTCACTTCGCTAGTGAAAGAGATAGACGATAGTAGTCATTCCCATAGATCTTCCTCAATCTCCTGTTACTTACATCACATTTTTTTCGTGGAAAAAGCTTCTAAGTCCAAAAAACACTGGCTTCTTTTCCTTTTTTCAGAGTGATTGCCTGCAAAAGTTCTTAAATTTTTTTGGGGTAACCGGTTTCCCCCATACATTTTCTAATATATGGAACATTAACTATACAATGGGCTCATGTGTAGGGCATTATAACAACTCTATTTTCTTTATTAAGGTATCTTGGACATGTAATGTAATATATTTGCTATAACATATACTTTCCTTCAAGTTTAAAATTCCCGCCGTTTGTAAATTAACCTGAGCGTAAAACCTCTAGTGGATTTGTGTTAGGCAGAAATGAACGCTAGTGCATCTTCGCTTTCAATTGCTCGCATTGCCAAAGTAACACTAGCGAAACTTCGCCAGTTTTCGGCGCCCATGACGAAACTCCGCATTCCAGTGAATTAGTGTTGTCTGAGCGAATTTTCGCCTGGCAAAGTGTAGCGATGGCTGCGAATCGGTCGCTGGCGAATTTTCGCCCTCGAGTAAATCTGCCCATTTATCTTAGGTGTTTCATAGTATTCTCTTTGGTACTATGGTGGGAAATTGATACTTGTGGGCTAATATGTTTTAATGGTATTGATTTTAATCAGGGTAATTAAAAGTTACATTTTGGCTCTAGTAAGTGTCCCAGACAACACTCTGTCCTTCCTGTAGTACCATAGTGGATTAGTGCCTTGATTGCATTCTCCAAAAATACACAGGCAGATCTTTTTACAAAACTGCCCTAAATCAATTTCAAATCAATAAAAGATGCAGGGAGTATAATAACTTGCGTGGGTTAGGACCTGAGTTAAAATGTGCAACTTCAGATTATACATTTTCTGCCTCTCCTCTCTAACTTGTCCAACCATATACAGATCAAAGCTTATTATGTGGAAAATAAGTAGGATATAGACAGTCATTGATATAATTAAGACCAAAGTCTTAGGCGTACATTTAAAGACATTTCCAGCATTCTCACATATTCTAGTATATTCCCATAAACTGATAAAAGCCCTAACAAATCCAAAGTATCTGTAGACCAAATATCCCCTTGCTGAGGGGTGTGGGTAAGGTTGACCACTAAAGGCTCTGGGAATAACTGACAAGCCCACTCTCTAACTTGCGTAGAACTTGGAAGAGGAGTATTGAATTCATTATGAGTGGGGTATTGAGTATTACAAGTTCAATGTAGAATGCAACATGTTAAGGTGATAAGTTCTCAGGTCTAATAACCCATAGCAACCAATTAGGTGTCTGTATTAAATATATGACCAGTAAATTCTTTCTTCTGATTGGTTTGTTATGGGTTACTTGGGGTTAAATTCTACCTGCTGATTGGTTATTATGATTTCCTAGATCTGTAGCTAGCTTGCACCTTATATTACTTAATCACCATAGAGCAGTCAGTGCCTGGGATGGGCTATTGCTTTATTACACGGGTGTCAGTCATTTGAAATAACCAATTAACGGGCAGAATTCTGTGTCGATTCAAGTACAACTGTAAAAAGATTCTTCAAAAGTCAAGTTGTGCCTGTTTTTTCACATTCAAAGATCTGCTCCAGTGAAAGTTGTATTGTCTCTAGTCTGACTTGAGTAATTCTTGCCCAATTAAACGTGTTAAACGCTAGTGAAATAACTAACTCAGCAACATTTCTGTGGAAGGAGTTTATTTTGCAGGTACAGAAATAAGATAGGCTTAAATGAACGAACATAGAGAGAAAAGCCAGTGCAATAAAGGAAATATTTACTAATTATTTTACATCACAATACCAAGGCATATCTGTAAAGAATGTATATACACTGAGGATACAGTACAGACAGATTGTCACGTACATGTCCCATAGTGGAATACTAGACAAGATGGCAGAGCATTCAATCAGATTGTGAAAGTTTAGGAATACAAGTTCCTTGGCACACTAGCAAGCAGCTAGACAGGCACGTAAATGATTTATTCTTAAAAAGAAATTTGGATAACCACTGGTTGCTTCTGACTTTTGCAGGTACACAGGGTGAACTTGGAGCCGGAGGAAAAAGAACCAGCAAATTTAGACGTGCTTAGCTCTATACAAAACTGTCATTTCTAAAGGATAGATAAAGCTTATGGAGCTCCAGACTGACAGTAGATGCTGCTTATCAAGTCACACAATCATTTGTTGAGTTTGTATCATGCTTGTTAATATCAGACAGATGCAGCAAGATGCAGTAGTGTGATAACTTAGTAGCTCAGTCTGTCTAGAAAAACTCATGCAGCGAAGCTAATTTGGTCCCATAAGCTACATACTGAAGAGTTACAAAGTTTATATACAGAGCACCATAAATACCGCATTCTCGCCTAAAGTCACCAATTTCTTTACACTCCCAGTGGCATTAGGAAAGTTTCCATTGCGTATATGCACCTATTGGTGTAGGACTTGCTTTTCGATTATAGAGGGCTACCTAGCTTTAAATATTGTATTTTGAATATAGGCATTCATTTGTCATTAGAGAACTTTACATAAAGTCTATTGTTTATTTGAATTTAAATGTAGAATTAGATACTTTATATACCTTTGGCTCTCCAGTTTTTACATTATTACAAATCCCTGCACACGCCATGAATCATAGGCGGCCCTGGAAAGCTGTGATTTGTAGTTCAGTGGAGAGTCATTGGAGGATGTCTAATCATTGCTATTCTCAAAACCCTCAGCTGATAGCATACATATAAGCAGGGCTTTCTCTTCTCTATTTTCTCTTTCCTTAAAGGAGTTGTTTACCTTTTCAGTTAACTTTTAGTATGAAGTAGAGAATAATAGTCAATTTGCAACTGGTTTTCATTTTTTGTTACTTGTGATTGTTGAGTTATTTAGCTTTTTATTCAGCAGCACTTCAGTTTGCAGTTTCAGCAATCTGGTTTCTAGGATCCAAATTAACCTAGCAGCCATTCATACTGTAATATCAATAGGAGATGGACTGAATAGAAAGATCAATAATAAAAAGCAATAACAATACATTTTTAGCCTTGCAGAGCGTTTGTTATTTTTAGATGGGGTCAGTGACCCCCATTTGAAAGTCGGAAATAGTCAGCAGAAGAAATCAAATAATTCAACGATCAGAAAGAACAAATTTAAACGTTGCTTAGAATTCGAATTCGAATATCGAAGTCGAACGATTTAGCGCAAATCCTGCGATCGATCGATCGAAGGATTATTCGTTCGATCGAACGATTAAATCCTTCGAATCGAACGATTCAAAGGATTTGAATCCAACGGTCGAAGGAATATCCTTCGATCAAAAAATCTCAGGCAAGCCTATGGGGACCTTCCCCATAGGCTAACATTGACTTCGGTAGCTTTTAGCTGCCGAAGTAGGGGGTCGAAGTTTTTCTTAAAGAGACAGTACTTCGACTATCGAATGGTCGAATAGTCGAACGATTTTTAGTTCGAATCGTTCGATAGTCGTAGTCGAAGGTCGAAGTAGCCCATTCGATGGTCGAAGTAGCCCAAAAAACACTTTGAAATTCGAAGTTTTTTTAATTCGAATCCTTCATTCGAGCTTAGTAAATCTGCCCCTAAGCGTCAGTTCACACAAGCAGATTCGGGGAGATTAGTCGTCCCAGCGACGAATCGCCTCTTCTTCGGGGCGACAATTTCCCTGAACTGCCTTCCGCCGGCTAAAATGAAAATCGCCTGCGGCAATTCACACGCAGCGCTTTGTTTTCCGAAGTCGCCCGAAGTTTCCTCGTGAGGCAACTTAGAAAACAAGCGCCGCGTGTGCATTGCCACAGTCGATTTTCATTTTATCCGGCAGAGGGTAGGGGGAAGGCAGTTCAGGGAGATTGTCGCCCCGAAGAAGAGGCGATTTGTCGCTGGGGCGACTAATCTCCCTGAATCTGCTCGTATGGCCTGACTCTAAAAGGTAACTTAAAAGCTGAAACATCCCTTTTAAAGAGGAGTTAAGAGCAGAACTTAAAAGCCAGCATTGCAATTTAGATTCAGTTCTATATCACAGTAAGGTGTAGGCTTTCTTTCACATTTAGTCAGTGTACCACTCACAATGAAACCAATATAATGAAACCATTCACTTATTCTATGCGTAACCCTATTTAAAGCAATACCTCAGATTTTCTATTGCAAACAGATTATAAATGTGTAAATCAAAGTAATCACAGCCTTATGTTCCTCAGGGAGGAGGCAACCTCACTACACAGTTTCACAAAAAGAAAGATGAAGAAGAATAACAGGCAGCATGAGATGATGAGTCAAGAAAGGCAAGTAATACAAAATGTAAGCTGCACATTTTTAATGGGTAAAACATGCTTGTTCCAAGGGGTGGGAATTTTGTAGCATTCATAAATAATTAAGTATTAATGCATCTGAATAATTAAAGGGTCAGAATATAAATAGTGTTGCGTGAAAACTATGTACATGTTTAGTGCTGTAAACACTGGATTTTATGTTAATTATTCAAAACTACAGGCACTTTTCTGTTTGCATATTTCTTAAGCTAATGCCACATGGGGGCTGAAATCAGCCTGATGAAATAGGCAGGCCGAAAATCAGCCCTTACGCGTGTGCAGTAGCCTCCTCTTCTGTTGGCATAAGGGACCATTATGTTGGCTCCGGCGCAAACACACTCGGCTGATTTCGGCGAAGAAATATAAAACAAATGTGCTTGTGTTGCAGATGACAAAATGGTTCCTTATGCAAATATAAATGGAAGCTACTGCCCACGTTAGGGGCTGATTTTTGGCCTGAGTATTTCAGGCCGATATCAGCCAACCGCGTGGAACTAGCCTTAGAACACACTGCCCTATCCACTTTCTTACATTTGTGTAATTGAAATCCTTTTATTGTAACATTTTTAAGTAACAACCCTGTAGCCCTGTTTTCCTAAGACATGGAGATATGACAAGAAACACTGAAAAAGAGTTACAAAAAATGGGTTTATCACATGACTATCATAGAGATACACAACACAGTTTAACAGTGTATAGAATATTAAACAGGATAAAGTAGAATATTAGATCAATTTACCCTTTCTTATCTCCCAAGGCTGCAGGGTTGTGAAGTATTTATCGCTACATTTGGATTACAGACAACAATCAAGCCTTAGCTGTGGGCACATAGGCTGAAAGGCTCAGCTACTCTCAGCCTGCATATTTTTGCAGGCCAAGAGAAGCTGATCTGCTCCGTGTCCCTATACAATCTATTTGAATCTGATCAGCCTGAGCGCGCACACACACAGCAGAGCTGAAGCTGAGGTCAGCCTGGCGATGCCTCTTTTTGCGTATTTGGCTCTGATCGCAGCCACAACAGAAAAGAACAAGGTACACACAGGGGAAGGAGTGAGGGTTGCAGCACAGGCAAGGGGAGAACTGCACAACTGAGCTGGTGGGGACCCCTGAGGTGGCAGCCCCGTAAGCCTTGGACTTCCCAGTTTGATGCTGTGTATACTTTAGAGCTTCCATAGTAAAATTCACTCTGTGTGTGTGCTGACAATGTATGTGCTGACAGGCTGATTGGGAGCAAACAAAACCTCATGCCATTAGACTCAGTTTCTGAAGAAATTAAGTGGATTGAAACACAATTATAACAATATATTCATTATTGCTGCTAAAAAAGCGGCAGTAACTTTTTTCAGGTGTTTTCGTGAGTAAATAAAACATTTGTTTTCCTGATAGCAATGTGTTATTATTTATATCCGTATATCCGTATCCAATTCTACGCAGACACACCCAGCAGCCCAGTGATTATGGAAAGGGGTGGATATCGAGCAACAAATGATCTTTCAGACGTGGTTGAACCCTTTTACTCACCAAGTCTCGTTAGGGATTTCCTGTATACAGGATATATTTATGAATGTTACAAATGGAAGCATGCTTTAGCTAGCAACCTATAGTGCCGACATGGTCAATCTGTGGTTCTCCATATATTGTTAAACTCCAACTCCAAGCACCCCCAGATGGCTTTCAGTAGGATCATGTGAACTGGAGCTGAACGTTATCTCAAAAAACACAGATTAGATATCCTGGCTAGAGTGACATCTGCTGTGTTGCTTTGATTTAGGTATGACCAGGGGCGATCCTGGCCCCTCCACCGCCCAAGGCAGCAGCAGTTGCTGCCGCCCCCCTCCCACGTGCGCTTACCTTTTTTGCGCCTGAGGGGGTCTGGGTGGGTCCACCGGGGCAGCAGAGAGGGCCAGTGCACTAGCGCAGAGAGCCTAACTGCGCTCTCTGCGCTAGAAGAGCCAAATTTCCAGTTTGAAAACCGGAAATTCGGCTCTTAAAGTACCAGGAGCGGCATTTTTGCCGCCCCTGGTACCTAGTGGGGCGCTGCCGCCTGAGGCGACAGTCTCAAGTCGCCTCATTGGCGAATCGCCCCTGGGTATGACAAGCAGTTCTGAAGTAGCCTACATATACCCCAGCTCCTCCTAATTGTACAATTTTACCACCATTGAGCTTGCCCTAACTTTCCAGGGTTCATTTGTCACTGACACAAGCAGAATTACAAGTGTAGGTTTATTTTACTCTAGCATACCAGAGACAAAAAAAAAATCATTGAAAGAAACAATAAAAGCAAACAGTTTACTATAACAAGCCCAGTGATGTTATGAGGAAGCCATTTCTGGATAAAGTTATTATTTTCTTTGTTAGATGTATGCCGGATTGTCCCAGGAGGCAGTGCCCTTCTCTGCACCAGCAAAATATAGGCAAATCCCAGAGAACACCCATAGCATCCATTCCTGAAGGAATAAGCAGCCCATCTCACCTTTGTTTCCTTATTTAGAAGGGGTCTGTTTATTCCCTTTGGCTGCCACAGTCATGGAAGTAAGGGAACTTATATATAAATATAGAGAGTTTGATAAGACCTCTGTCAGAAGATCAAGACTCTGTCTTTTCTTTCTCTTTTTCTTTCTTCTTTCCTTTTTTTAGGAAGGATGGGGTGCGGAATTTCTTTTTCTTTTTGGAAGGCGACTTAGTGGGAGATCCCTCTGGGGATGCATTTGGTACGGTCTCGCTTTTTCCTTTAGGAGTTTCTGTATCTGTGGCTTTGGGTGGCGTTTCCTCAGGAGGAGACTGATCCTCCTCTTTACCATTTAACACCACAGCCGGTGGGATTTTCTCCTCCGTGGTGGCCAAGTCTGTAGGTACTGAGGTTTCTTCTTTTCTCCCTGCTCCTTTGCAAAGACACAATATGAATGTTACTAGAGATGTAAAATGTCTTTCTCTGTTCTATGCCTTTATTATTATTATAGGAAACTAAGCTGAGAAGGTGTGGGTCCTCCAGAGCATGGGAACACAATCATTCAGGTCATCTATATGGGTAATATATAACTATAGAAAATGGGAGCACAATATTTGATTTTTGCATTGGGTTATTTTTTGTGATAAATGCTATTCACATGAATTTACTTTTTCTTGGAGAAGGTTCAGGTGATACTACTTCATATTGGAAGGGAGCCTAGGACTTGCTTATTCACAAATTCATTATTTAGTAGCCAGAGAGTGCAAGTAGCACATAATATGATGAAATAACTTATTATGGAGGGAAGAATGCACACTGCAGGTATGTAAATTTTATCCTTAAACCACTAGAGAACAAATGATTTCTCAATATAATTAAAATTGAGCCATAAGTGAAAGCACAGGTTTCCCCCAGGTTAAGTTTCATTAGGGTAACCAAGCAATTTCAGCAGTTAGTGATCAAGGTGTGCATTAGTAATTATGTGTTAGTTCAGGGCAAATAGCAGACCATCCCCTGTGATACCAGCATACAACATGCATGTCTACCCAGGAGCCTGGAAAGAAAAACGTAACACTCAGATTATATCCCCACACGGTTATAGCTAAAAGCACAACTCATTTTACAGTCAATTCATTTTTTTTTGTTTTAAGCAGGGGTGATACTTGGGCTTTTTAAGAAACACTGGGAAAATTGGCATATGGGCAGTAACCCATAGCAACCAATATGCGATTAGGTATGTTCAGCTAGCTGCAGGCAGAGCAAAGAAAACAAACGTTTGATTGCTTGCCATGTTGGCAAATTTGCCCAGTTTTATTTTCTTACAGGGGGCAGTCACGCATTAGTGAAGTAACCCACAGCAACCAATCATGCTTTTGTTATTCTTTCTGCTAACTGCTGATTTGTTGTTATTGGCTACTGACTGCCCTGGAGCAAATATGCTCAGCGTTTGTACATGAGCTCCATTGTCCGGCAACTGTTGGGAACTTACACAACCATTTATTCTTGCTGAGGAATAACAGAAGTTGCAGTTCACATCAGCTGCAGGGCTATGAGTGGCATCCTTGGTTTAGAACATAAGGCTATATGGTTTATTATATAGTATAGTTCTTTATATCATTGTTAACATTGCAGCATCATTGCTGAATCTGGTTATCCTTTAACCAACACATGAGCTTTTGGCTTAGAGCCTGCTATTTAAGGTCCAATGGTGCCTTAGATTTACAGATAGTGTATTTATAATATAATGGATTTTAATACTTGTCTGCCTCATGCCAATGATCCATAATCCCTTTGTTTTCTTGTATAACAGTTCTGCTGCTTAATGATTTGTTAACACAAAAGAAATGATTCAAGAACAAATTACAAATTTAATGAAATGGTCATAGAATTTCTTCTTATCTTCACAGGTTCTTTGTCAATTATATAAGGGTCTAGAACCCTACAACTTGTCTCGCAGTAGAATATATATATACAGTACATATATATCACTTTAATATTTTACATTTATTGGATGATTGTAAATTAAATTCACAAGAACTGATAATTTAGGGCCCTGGAAATATTGTTGTACATGTCATGAAAATGTTTCTGCAGCCAATTCATCTAGTTATAAGATGTTTAGTTTACGATCCAGGGTAACCAGATGCTTGCAATGTGCTGAGAACGGAAGGTGAGAATATTTCCGGAGAAGCAAACAGGAGTGAGAAAAAGCAGCAAGGTGGGTTCAGCCATACTTACTACAAAGAGAGGTATTCAGAGTCTGAGGTGACTCCTGCCATGAGAGAGCACATGGAAAGAGAAGGGAGAGGTTGTGGGGACACACACAAAGGCACAATGACAAAGTATGACCACAATGAGTACAGGAAGAACTGGATGTGTCCCAGAGGGAGAAGGAGGACAGGGCTGCGGCCCTGCGGCTGACAATACTACTTTTCCAAGATGAGCAACTGCATTTTAGGGAGTGACAGTATCAGATCTGTATGTGTGTGTTTGTGTGTGATACAATTTTACAGTGCTTTCCACTGCCTTGAAATAACAAGAAAACGAGGCACCATTTGTAAACTGGTGCGTACTTCATTTAATTAAACCTTTTTAAAACGTCAGTTTTTTAACTACTGTGGAGACTTAATGATAATCTGCCAATTTGCTCATGTTCCATATTCTGCAGAATTATTTAGCTAAAAGTGTGCCCAATTTAGAAGTCGTCCTTCTCCCTCCACCCAAATCACAGTTCTCTATTTAAAGGGTAAATATAACCCATTGCCCTGTAAGGGTACCTTTTTTATGATTTGGCTGTTGAAAAGCAAAAGATTGAGACTCTATGTGTACCTGAGTAGGAACTACTAAACTCTTGCACATGCAAGTTCAGTTGGTGTGTGATTAGGATGCAGACTGTATATCAATGGCCAAATTGTCCTGATCTAAGGTTTCTTCATGCAAGAGGTCCAGTCATTTAAATACTGTAGGCAGTTCAGCTGATCAATGGGCTAAATGCCTGACCATAGCATTTAATGAATGTAAATTAATGTAAATAATGTAGAAGTGCACTGCTTTAATCAGTTCTGCACAAAATGTGAGGCTAGCTCCCCAATAAGGGTCAGATTAAAATTTTAGAAGAATACTTTTGGCTGACATAAATATCCCCAGAACTATAGAGTTATTCTTCAAGTTTTCATACATCTCCAACACTCATATGAGCTGTGGAGTTCCTGCTTAATGTCTTTCTTCTACTACCCAAAATCTCTTATGCAAAATTTGCTAAAATCTCTACATTTTAACATTTCCAAAAAGTTATGTTGTGTATGTTTGTGCCTTACAAGCTTGCATGGGGATTGAAGCAGAGCATCCATAGATATTCTCAGGATCAAGACACTGAGCTTGTTCCACATACCTTCTGACGATTTGGAAGGAGAAACAACAGGGACTGTGGTTTTGGTGGGACTTCTGACAGGAGAAGTGGGTGGGGTCACCAGTGACGGCTGTGAATCATCCTCAGCTGGTTCCTTCTCATTTGGATCTATAAAAGATATAATAAAAGATTATGATATAATATTACAGTTAAAATTTAAAGGGCCCTATAATGCTTCCCATATACAAATAAAACAGCCAATGGTTTCATAAATTAAAATTACAGATACATGTACTCATCATCCAAGATCAAGCACATCACTTAAAGGGCACCTGTTGGCAAAATATATTATCCCCAACCAACAGTGTTAGTTAACAGAGCCCACACTTTTTTTAAAAAACGTCCATGGCAGTCAGATCGCTTGTGCATAACTACTCTTCTGATGTCACCAGCATAATGAGCAAGTTGTGGCATTCGCTCATTATGCGCATTTGTGTACCCTAACATGGCTGCTCCAACAAGGAGCCTCTTCCTTCCTGTTACCCTCAACCAGAGTGCAGGCTCTATTCGTTTTCAACTTTGGTTGGGGATAATCTATTTGCGATCAGGTGCCCTTTAAAACATAATGCTTAGAACAGTGATCCCCAGCCAGTAGCTTGTCAGCAACATATTGCTTTACAACCCCTTGGATGTTGCCCCCAGTGGCCTCAAAGCAGGTGCTTATTTTTAAATTTCAGGCTTGGAAGTTCTGGCTGCTTAAAAACCAGTGAAGGTTGACAATCCACATAGGGGCTACTAAATGGCCAATCACAGCTCCTTTTACTTCTGAATGTTGTACACGGATTCAAACGGTTGGGGATCCCTGACTTAGAATGTCCACATTGTGTTGGTAGTTACAGGCCCTCTCTATACCTACCATCAAGGACATGCTTTTTCCTCTCCACTTCATTTTTATACTCTTCTAGCTCCTGGTCAGTCAGTTGGCTAAAGGGGTTTGGTGGCTCAGGGGAAATGTCTTCTAATGGCTCCTGTCTGATTTCTGGTACAGTTCCTGAAGCCAAGTGGCTGTCTGCAGACTACAAAGAAAACATGGTTAACTTGAAATCACCTATTTTTATATGCAGATGTATTACATGATCACCATTTAGGCTTTTTAGACATGTTTTGTCCCATCAGATTATTTCCATTTTTGTAGCAATATAGAGTGGAATGGCAATGTCCCCAGTGTTTCTCCACTCTGGTGGTACAAACATCTATTAAGGGATGGGCTTTAAGCAAGCGAAGTTCATTATTTCATAATAATGTCCAGAGAAATTCATTTGCTAGAATACAACCAAATAAGAGTATTCAAATCTAACATAGTCTAAGATGCCTGCTATTTACACTCAATGTGACCAAAGCTAATACTTGACCCTCAGAGTTTTACTGTATCAGAAATTCAGCCTTGTGACATTCATTATGTGCATTTTCTGGTGTCACAACTCAACAATGGCTTTATATTTCTAGTCTTTATTTTCACTTGTATATGCTACAGTGACCAATGGGCTTGGCAGGAGCACCCATACTTTAGTAATGCGAGGACTACTTTTAGTGATGTTGTCCCATTATGATCTACATCTATACAAGTATTGTTAGCATTATGTTCCATGGAAAATAATACTTAAATACCGATTTATGTGAAAATGTATATTGTTATATTTAAGAAACACCCATTTGTTATGGAACCTTATCAAAATA
Source organism: Xenopus laevis (assembly GCF_017654675.1). Taxonomy (NCBI): domain Eukaryota; kingdom Metazoa; phylum Chordata; class Amphibia; order Anura; family Pipidae; genus Xenopus; species Xenopus laevis. The sequence goes on from NC_054376.1 coordinate 31,824,599, forward strand.
AATATCTGAATGAAAAGTATTTTGAGATCTACTGATCACCAGCTAAAGGTCTACTGGTAGATCCCGATCTAACTTTTGGACACCCCTGGATTGGGGTATTCATCTGTGATATTTACTGTAGGTGCCGCTATGGAAAGGTGAGATTGGTGGGCTAATGAATGGAACAGATTGTCACCACCAGGGACTATAACTCCTTAGCTACTATTGTAGGGGGTACATTGGCAACCTCTTGGAGATCCCCATTTTTCTCACAAATTTGTGGAGGGAAATCATAATAATCTCTTTATAGTTATAATTATACAGAATATTTTATAAATAGAGATGGGCGAATTTGGGGCGTTTCGCTTAGCTGAAAAATTTCCCGCGAAATTCGTGAATTGGCGCCGGAGTCCATTTTTTTTTATGCCAGCGGCGAATCGTGGGAATTCGCCAAGAATTTGCACCTGGCAAATAAATTCGCCCATCACTTTTATAAATGAGCTCAATGTTTTGCAAACAATAAAGCCGTGTTCCTTGACCCCAAGCCAACGTTGCTAGTTGGGATTTGTTCTACACTATAGATTCAATAACAACGGTTGTCATTTTTTGTTTTGCAAACTATGTACTGACAATATCCGCGTGTCAGGTGAGTTCAGACCAACCTCGGCACACCACTTGCGGGTCAAGCTCTTCTGCCTGCTCTCCCTGCCTGCGACCTTACACTGCCGGCTTCCAACTTCCGGTTTTATAGACACATGGTTGCCCTGCCCCTTTTGTAATGTCATTGGTGGGGCAGGGTGGTGCAGGCCTATAAATGGAGGGAGAAAGCCATGTGCGGGCATGCACGGGTTGGGCAGGTGCAGGCAGGGCCGCCATCAGGGGGTCACAGGGGGGACAGTTGTCCCGGGCCCGCAGGATTTTCTGTCTAAGGGGGGGCCCGACCATTCTCACTTACTTGATTTCAGCTCAGTGTGCTGCCGGTCCCCCCCCTTAGAGACAAAGCCCTGGCAAGTATTTTTTTTTTTAAATTTGGGGATATCTAGCCAATTTTTTTGGAGGGCCCCTGATCACCAATGGCTTTTTACAACTTGTGGGGGGGGGGGGCCCAAGCTATCAATTTCTTTTTTTTACTTGCAGGAGGGCCCCTGATCACCAATGGCTTTTTACAACTTGTGGGGGGGCCCTGGCTATCAATTTCCTTTTTTTACTTGCAGGGGGACCCCTGATTACCAATGGCTTTTTATAACTTGGGGGGGGGCCCAGGCCATCAATTTTTTTTACTTGCAGGGGGGGCCCCAGATCACCAATGGCTTTTTATAACTTGTGGAGGGGGGGCAAAGGCCATCAATTGTTTTTTTACTTGTAATTAAAATATTTATGGGGGGCCCTGGCGCCAATGTTTTTTTCGACTTATAAGGGGGCCTGACAATCAATAGCTTTTTTTAACTTGTGTTTGGGTGTGGGGGGGGGTTACCTTTTTTAGCACTGATGTCTATGTGGTCTTTTAACTGTAGTGTGGAGTGGGCGGGATCTGGGGTGGGGCTTGGGGGTCGTGGTGGGCGGGGCCCAGGGGGCCCTGAAAATTTTGTTGTAGGGGCCCAGTAATTTCTAATGGCGGCCCTGGGTGCAGGTTATGGGCTAGTTGTTCTCAACCCACACATCTCTATTGCACACATTTATGCTGTAATGGCTGGCATTAAGATAAGTAAAACAAATAATGTAGTACTTAAATGACTCTAAGCCATATAATTACACAACTTATATAAAATCATTTTGTTCCACCGTCTGGTGTGTCACACATATGGACCCATTAGAAGAATATATAACAATTTAATACATTTAAATGGATAGCGTCTTGTGTTCATGTTGTAAGGATCAGTGAGGCTGAGATTAAGAGGCATATTTATTATACTATGTAAAACAAAATTCACAAGAAAAATGTGTAAAAATCTGCGGAAATTAAATGTCGAAGGTGTGTGTAATATAACCACATGCAAACGCAGGATTTGACGTTATTTTACATTGCTTCCGGCGTAAGAAAAAAACCGTAAAATGTTTCCAGCATAATAAATATGAACCTTAAATTTCCAGGCCCCTTAATTAATTATAATGCATGTGTACATTCCAATCATCCCCCTTAGAAGTAACATAGACAAAATGGGGAAAATGTTCTTACCGGACTTCTGCTTTTGTCAGTTATTACGCTGGCTAATAACTGAGACTGGGGTCCAGCAGACTTAATATCCTGGCGATTTTGTTCTCTTATCTATGGAGTAAAATATACATTGTTATGGAAGTGCTGGATTCTATTATCTCTGCAACTTTAACCAGGAATTTCTGTAATAAAATGATAGTTTTAGAGCAGAGGATGTTGAAGAAGACAAGGCAAAAAAGACACAGCAGATACTGGCCAAAGTTTAGTTCCACTGCAACTGATGCAGCATTTAACACAGAGAACTCTATTTCTTACCTTATTCCTTGTCTCCAAAACTTCCTTTGGGTCAGTGAAAAGTGGCACAAACTGATTTGAGTTCTCGATGCGGATGGGCACTCCACTACTGGGTTTAACCACTTCGTCTGCTTTCAGCCACTGTAGATAGATAGGGCACCAAGCAAGAAAAGCTATATAAAATATCACATTTTCTTATTATCTCATAGCTATAACTGGTATAGCTTTACGGCACCCCATTATATTACTTATACACAGGTTACTGAACTGATCTATGCTGAACCTATATATAAGCCTTTTTCTGACACACCAGAGTTTGAAGGCTCTGACCTAATTGACATGGTTCCTTACCGTGGTCTTGCTCCTAGGGCTGCTTACATTGTCCTCAGCCACATTGACCCGTAGGTAAGTGTTAGGTGTGTTCAGCCAACGGGTCTTTTCCTTCTGCTGCTTCTGGGCATGCTGCCGCAGGGTGGAGATAGGGACCCCTTCCTCCTCAAAAAGGAAAGCCGTTACTGTGGCTGGGATCTCCACTTCACTCTTGTGCCTAGTCTTTTCTTGAACAAACGGGTGGCGGTAGGAGTAACCTGTTCTGTAACCCTAATGGAAAGAAAATCAAAACAACACCATTAGAAGTAAATTGGCTGGGTTTGAGAAAAGAAACAAACAATAAAAACAGCATGCATAACACAAAGCTATAAAGCAGTAATGTCACCGTCACTGCACAGAAAATGATGTAATAATGTTTCCACAATTTATAATGTGACTTTACATGTCCAATTTTGGGGTGCCTCAGGCAATATTTACAGTAAAAGCAGCAGAATTATCCCCCTTACCATGTCCTTTTAGGCCATGAGGACTGATCTTAGTTAAAGCAGAAGTAAAGCTTAACTAAAGAAGATATGTTGTACATTATGTTTTGGGCTTCTGTACCAGTCCAAGGCAACCACAGCCCTTTAGCAGTAAAGATCTGTGTCTCTAAAGATGCCCCAGTAGCTCCCCATTTTCTTTTCTGCTGATTCACTGCCCATGCTCTGTGCTGCTGTCGTTTTCTAAGCTTAGGGACCCACTCACAATATACTGAATACATATAATATGAATGTCACAATATAAGGCTGATTAATAATTAATCCTGTTAATTAAAACATGGCAGCACAAAAACTAGTGCATTTAGCATCAGAATTTAATAACGAGCCTTGTAGCATCAGATTATATTACAGGCCAACCTCATTTTCTGCTTGATAGTTTGTATCAATCCCTAAGCTTAGCTTCTCAACAGCTGCTCAGAGCCCACTGAGCATGTGAGTGTCACAGACACTTTCCAAGATGGTGACCCCCTGTGACAAGTTTGAAGTCCTGCATCATTGCTGCTATTGATAAACTAAAACTTTAGGCTGGTGCAATGAGTTCACTATATAAAATATGCCATTTTTAGCCACATTCATTTTAAGGGTTTAGTTCTCCCTTTAATGCTTCCAGTAGCAAGGTTCTCATTGGCTTACAGTGTATGCTGGTCACAGGCTCATGTGCTAAGATGTACACTCGTATGGAGCAGAGAACTGTTATCTGTTCCAAATGTTCTACAGACTTACCAAATTATCCATCATTCTCATCAGTGCCTCAAATTCATGTTCCCCCAGTCTGCTCTTCTGCATGGGTCCAAACTTGCTTCCAGCCCAGCCCACTGTTCCAACTTCATGGGGACAATATTTCTCCCTGTCCAGCAGGATTAGATTATCTGGGCCTCCGGCACTGGGCACAGCTAACACCTGAAACACAAATCAGACAAAATCACTTTAAACACCACTAAAAAGTGTAATTTGTAATGTACAACATACTGTATATACATATTGTCTGCAATCATGTTCTAGTGAAAGAGGACTAAGGGCACATGTGGTGAATCTAGTGCTGGCCTGATAATGCCCTGCCTTCCACTGTTTATTTTACTTATATCCACCAGGCAAACACAACGATGTGAATAGCAGGAGGCAAAAATACGCTGATATTCCCAAATATTATAGGACTGCATACTTTTTTACGTGTCCTGTAATGACAGCGGATGCATTATAGCATTAGTCTTTAAACCATTGTTAACTAAGCTGCAGTTTCCCTTCTGCTGCACTCAGACCAGTTCTAACGTGGTGTTTTATGTTTGAAGTGCAGGCTGGCAGGGTAACGGACTATAGAGTGCCCCTCAGTGATTTGCCTATTCATTTTAGTCTATGTAAGAAGCATGTGTAGTCCAGCAGAACACAACAGGGGGAGAGACATGAGAAAATGAGAAAGTGAAGCTCTTATTGGATACGTGCAGTGGTGTATTTTAGCCCCAATAATCAACCTCAGAGATCCAGTGTAGGGATGTAGCGAACTGTTTGCCCGCGAACTAGTTCGCGCGAACTTCGACCGTTCGTGTCCGCCGATTGTTCGCGAACGTTTGGGAACGTTCGCAGTTTGAGTTCGCGTTCGATCGTTCGACCATTCGACCATTCGAATTCCTTCGACCGCTAAAAATCGAACGATTTCCATTCGTTCGAACGATTGTAAGCATTCGATCCAATGAAAAGCATTCGATCGAATGGCTTCGATCGTTCGATTCGAATGAAAATCCTTCGATCGAACGATTAAAATCCTTCGATCGTTCGAATCGAACGATTTTATGGTGTTCGAAGTTCGCGAACTGTTCGCGAACGTTCGCATTTTTTGCCGGTGTTCGCGAACGGTGTTCGCGAACACCAAATCGGCAGTTCGCTACATCCCTAATCCAGTGGTGCAGGGTCATTTCAGCTTCATATGCCACAATAAGAGAAAGAAAAGAACCCCTATTCCATCAAGTACTACAAATGGTCTTCCAGAGTTGATTCTCTTTATACTTCCAAAAACAACAACCGCCGGAGTTAAGAAAAATAAATTATCAACTATAAAATACCACCAATCTAAAGTGCCTGTGCTATAGAATCAATTCATTAAATTGCTGCTTAGAGCTCAATCATTTAGTGCATTTGATTGATTATATACAAATTAATTGATAGCTATATAAAGCGCTCATATGAATTACTAAAAATTAATCTTATTGATAAGTGATATATGTTAAAGTGCAGTGCCAATAAATAAATGCATTGATTCTCCCAGGGATAATATTTTAATAAAGTGCTTGAGTATCTGGTTTGCAACTAATCCAATGACTTCTAGATAATTCATTTTAAGTTAAGTGCTAATAAATTATATATCAAATGAATTCTCCCAATTGGTTGTAGTTAGTAAAATTAATTAATGACCATATATAAATTGATAAATTGATTCCCAAACCACTGTTTCATATGCCACCCCAGCTGGAATAAGTTTAGTAAAGCAAGATTGGGGAGGACATGTTCCAATTTCTTGCATTGATCAGATCTAACAAGATCGAAACAGGCTCTCTGCAAGTTGGATATATGGCTCTGAACTATTAGGCTGTATCTGTGCTATAAAACCAGCGGTTCTGACACAAGGGAAATAAAGGAGTGATTTGCACGTCTCTGCCCATAATGGCAGTCAAACTCTCATTTTTGAGAGGAGAGAGGAGAATGGACTAGGAGTAAGAGACAGAGAAGGTACGTGTCTGCCCCCCCCCCCAGCCTTGTGCCCTAGGCACATGCCTACTCTGCCTACCCCTAGTTCCGGCTCTGTAAGGTAGTGCTATGTATATGGCATGAGGCAAGTAAATACCTTCTGTTTTCAGAAGACTTACGCTGTAAAGCAAGATTTAAATGCTAAATATAAATATGTGCTAAAAATAATAACGTGCGTTTGTAACAATAAGCAAACTATACTATCATCAAAGGATTTATTTGGGCCAGAAAACAAGATGTGATGCTGTGATGGATATTTAGGGCTGAAAAAAGTACAGGAATATGATCTGTTATCCAGAAAGCTCCGAACTGCAGGATGGTAGTCTCCCACAGATTCCATTTTAAAGGAGACATATTGTGTAAAAAATAAGAATGTACTCATTTAGATATAGAAGAATTGTGCTTAAAAAAGTAGTGTTTCTGGCTGATTTATTGAATATTTCTGCAAATACCCTAATAATTCCTCCCTTCTCTTCCACTTCCTGCTCCCTGAATTCCCAGGCTGTGGAGAGGAGCTGGCGGCTCTCAACTCACTGCACTGTAGGACAGGAACCAATCAGCAGCTAACAAGACCTGATAGGGAACTGAAGCCTGTCTGTGCTTGTGCGATTGCAGGGCTGTCATTGGCTGTCCCCCTTCTACTGTGCTTCTGGCATGGAACGTTAGGACACGCCCACCCCTCATTTGAAACACAGGCAAGGACCAGAGAACATCTATAGGGAGCTCCAATAAAGGGGCTATTTTTAAATATCATATTAATTTTTAGCACCATGTAAAAGCAACACCATATATAACTCACAGTTGCCTACAAAAATTTTTTTTTTTTATTTATCCTATATGTCTCCTTTAATTAAATAATAACATTTTTTAAAACATATTTCCTTTTTTACTGTAATAACCAAACATTACCTTGTACTTGATCTTAGCTAAAACAGTCCTTATTGGGGGTCAATCCTATTGGGTTTATGTCATGTTTAAATGATTTCCATATAAATCCAAATTACAGAAAGATTCCGTATCCGGAAAACCCCAGGTCCCAAGCATTTTGGATAAAAGGTCCCATAGCTGTAGTAGCAAAAGCAGCATTTTCTCATGTTTATGGTACCAAACAAATTAGTAAAAGGTTGAAAATTGTTACAATGAAACCTAAAATAGGTACAAAAAATAATTGACAATCATAAAAGCTAAAAAACAAAATGACGGGGGTTTCACCTAACACGTGAGTTATGGTTCTGAGAAGTGTCTCCCTTTGGTATCAGAATTTATTTAGTTTGATGCTGTTTTTTTGTAAAAGTTCCATTTATTTCTTAGCTTCTTTAATCTTTCCTGCCTGCAGTATTATTGTCTGGCCAGTAGGTCATGCTCTCATGTCACCGTTCTCCTGTTCTACGTTCATTTCCAAGAAGAAGCTTTTTCTTAACCACTTGTGATTTCGCAACACTATAGGGGGGGACCAACACAAGCCGTTCCCTGGCAGTTGCCATGGTTACAGCATGATAGTTTCCGCCATTATGTTAATTGTTTAAATACCCCGTATTGTGAGTGATCAATACCAGCCCACTTGTGAGCCAGTGCATCGCATGTAGTTACATATACAATGATATGAAATAAATACCATTATTTTTTATCCTGTGTTGTTTTTATTAGAAAGACCTGCATTATAAACCACTTTTCTGTGTATGTATAGGTACAAGATATACTTTAATAATGATGGTGATTGTGGATATTTCATTAAAGGGTAAATATGCCTCATGTAAATGTAGGGGGTTAGGTGGTACTGTTGCAATGTTGTCGATGTAGAAAATGTATATTTGCTCCATATGAGTAAGGCATCTCTTAGGTGCCAAGTGGATATAAGACCATGTTTGTTGCTTTCACTGTGCAATGACAAAGGGTGGCCATGCTTTCCAAAATGTTGTACACACTCTGAAATTAAACAATGAAAACAGAGTTATATCCCCCCTGGCCTATGTACATGAATGTTGGACTGGATCTCCTAGGGACCACTTGAGAATATGACATCTAGGGCTCACTTTATGCACCTTTATATTCATGTACTCAATGGAATTTCTATTACACGTCTGTATGATAGGAATGAAAGCTGATGCCATTTGCCATGCATAGAGGAGATTCCGTGGTATCCTGACAATGTGGTCCCACCCTGGTCTTTCATTCCACATAATAACAGAGGGTGTTTTCCGCTCCACAAATTTACAGATACCAGAACTGTAAAAGCCAGTATTCAGAGAGGGGTGCTCCTGTTATTCTTCTCCAGAGTCAGTTTATAGGCAGGGTATACATTCCCCTTTGGGTTTTATTGTTTGTAATGAAATGTATACCCTTTTTTCCCTTTTATGCATATGAATGGGGATTGCAATATACTATACAATTCTCTGCAAGGGAACCCTATACCTAATGCCTGCCCTGAGCAGACATACTGTAAATACTAAGCTTCTAGTACCGTGCCTCTCTGGTATCAGTGAAACCATTCTGGTATATTGCACACGCACAACTGCAAACTGAGAGAAGTGAAACTCTTTGTTCTCCATTCTGATAGGTGCACCTTTATGAGGAGGATATGTACTGGGCAAGATGAAAAGTGCAAAAGAATTGGCACCTAGCAACCAGGAAACCTATATGCAGCATGGGTTTCCTTGGTGACATTATCTAAGACAAATAATACCTAAGCCTACATCAGATCTGTAACTGATTTTGGCTGGTGTTGGCTGTTTTGTTTCAGTTGGTTGCACCCTTGTAGATCCTTCTATGAGAATGGCAAGTCTGAAATATAAAACTTCTCTTCTGTACTGATAGAAGGAACACATGGGGAATAAAACATCTATTGAATAATTGGCAAATCTGTCCCGTTTTGCTTCGCCGAAAAATTTGTGAAACTCCGAAAAAATTTGTGAAACGGCAAAAAATTCACGTAACGCATTGAAGTCAATGGGTGTCAAAATTATTTTGATGCATGACAATTTTTACACAAGCAACAATTTTTACATGTGCAACTTTTTTTCTCCAAATACATTAAAGTCAATGGGCATCAAAATTATTTTGACGTGCGCCAATTTTTACACGACAAATTTTTTCGCCAGAGAAGTTTTGCAGCAATTTCGTGAAATAATTCGTAGGTGGCGAAATGTGGAAATTCGCTGTGAATCCATGCCTGGAGAATAAATTCGCCCATTACTAATGCTATTAGTTAAAAAGTCGTTTGTACTAAAAATTGGAACAAATCAGGTGCCAGACGTTACATTCTTGTGCTGACACTGCTTGTCTATGGGCCGATAAGAAAAGTAGAAAGGCTACTGGTACATAAAGCTGATACAAGGGGGACTAGCTCCTACCGTGTGGTTTTAGCATAATAAAAATATAGGGGCTAGTCCCCCCTTGGATTGGCTTTGTTTGCCAGTGGCCTTTTTATATTAAATGATACTTTGGAGGGAACGCTTTCTCCCCAATACTGAGCACCAGGCACACAGTACAAGAGGCTTGGGTGTGCACATGGTCATTTTTGTTTCTCTGATAAGAAATGAAACTGTGTTGGTAACAAAGCAGATATAATCTCTGATCCAAGTACATTGACTCCCATTACCTGGGTTTCACAGGCTGACTGAAGGTGGAAGATTTTATAGAAAGCCTCTTCCACTGTTTCTCCCAGCGCAACAACCCCATGGTTCCGCAGAATGAGGATCTGTGTGGTTAAAGATAAATAGATTAGAACAACATCTCTGGCATTTTGCATACAGATGAGCCGACAGATGCTCCACTTGGAAACATCAAGGGATTACTTTAATTTAATTGCAACATGTCCAGTCTTGGAGTTACAGTAGTAAGCAATGTCTCTGGGGATGGCAGCACTATATTCTTATTGAACACATGATCTGATTTGATTTGTGATTTGAATGAGTCCCTGGCATGCTTGGGACATGGGGTGTTTTGAATAAGCCAAAAGCCAGATATCTATTACTAAGAATTTGATAAAATATTCATTCTTACCAAAAACAAACAAACCATGCTTTAAACATGCTGAGTATATTATTCTGTTCACACCAGGCCCTTCTCCTCTTAGTCCCAGAACTAACCATCTCCATGAAAGACAGATATGTACAAATAACATTTCCAAGCAGGGCATACTTAACCCAATATTGTTTAGCCAAAATCTATGAAAATGTGTTGGACCAATGCTCTAAATGTAGGGGCAACATAGGTTAGGAGTGAGGTACTTCGTTACATAAATGAGAAACACATACTTCCAAATATTCGCTCCCTAGAACTATGTTTTCTAAGATTAAAAGGGGACATACAGCTGCGGTCTTACACTAGACTAGTGTTATCTGCAGTTGTTATACAGGAATGGGACCTGTTATTCAGAATGCTCGGGTCCTGGGGTCTTTCCGTAATTTGGATCTTTATACCTTAAGTCTACTAGAAAATCATTTAAACATTAAACAAACCCAATAGGCTGATTTTGCCTCCAATACTGATTAAATATATCTTAGTTGGGATCAAGTACAAGCTACTGTTTTATTATTACAGAGAAAAAGGAAATCATTATTTTCAAATTGGATTATTTGAATAAAGGGAGTCTATGGGAGATGATCCCATACCTGTACTGTGCTAAGAAGGTCACCCTAATACACTAAAAATCCCTTGATCCCCGTACCTTATACAGTAATTCTGGCGAAAACTAGTAAATGACTCCCTCCCATGCCAGTAAATTATTTACCTAGTGAGAGGTTATTCAGAGAAATTGAAAGTTATGTGGGGTACCTGGCTGAATGTACAGAATTATTGAGTATAGGAAAACCTCACTCAGAAACAGAACACACTGCACACCTGCCTTGTTCCTTTCCTTAAATTTCTTTCCTCATTTTCCTTTCTTTCAAATAATTGTTTGTTTTTGAAATAAGTTCAATAAAATCTTATAAAAGTAAAGACACACTGAGTGAAGCATCATCAGACACAATACGGTGGGTGGATTTGCATCGTGGTTTGGGGGACAAAGGTTATAGTGTAGGACAAAGAGATACCCTCTGCCCATGGAAATCCAACCCTCAGCATAATATGGTCTGACAGACTGAATCCCAATGAGCCACAAAGATTACAACAATGGGTGCATTCCTCATAGCAAGCAGTTAGAGGGACACTATTATGAAGCAGAAAAGTAATGTGCCCAAAATGATGACCAGAGTTTAGGCAACAACAGTGCAAGATGTTTCAGAGGAGGCCTCCTCCCTCCAATATAGTACTCTAGTGGTGAATCAAAGTGGACATGGAGTTCTTCCTAATGCTCAGAGCATGGGAAATACTCTCCCTAAAATAGGCACCAGTTCCATATGCAAAAAAATCCCATAATTTTCTATAATCTGTGTTTTAAACTATTTGGTTGTCCGCTATAGCACTGTGGCGGTCAACATGCCCTCTGCGCCATAGACATGAAAGTCATTTTGTTATAATTTTTCTATAGGTGCATTAAGCATAACCTGATTGAAGAACTTACAATTTGGCACTACATATATAATAATAAAGATTTATGGAGGCTTAACCCCCACAAAAAATGACCAATTTCTTTTTAATTAAACAGTTATAAGCTCCCCCATGGAACACCCTCTTCTGTCCATGTGCATGGAGAGTAAGGCACCCTTACAAGCACGGACTGTAGCTGACAACTTACCAGGTAAGAACTACTTGGCAAAGGAGTTGAGTGGACATGACAGTGTCATCACTGGGCAGGTATTGGGTGGATCTGGGGCAGCAAACTCTTCGGGGAGTGGATATTGAGGTGGATTATTGGATGTCTTTCTGGCTACCTTATCTGGTATTTTATTGGATGGGAACCCATCTGTAAACTCAGCTACTTATGAATGAATGGCAGGCGACTCTCCTTACTGGCTTGAGGACGAGGCAATCAGATCAGCCCAATTCATATTTGACTGCTGCTCAGTTAAGTATTGATTGGGCAAGGGCCACATCGGGCCATGGATATGATCTGCAGCTAAGAGCTCTGCACTAGCCTACTAGCCTAATGGCCTGAGGACCAAATGGATCAACCACATCTGTCCCACCACATGTGTGACCAAATCAGACAAAGATCTGGAGGCAAGAACTGCAGTCATAGCAAATAAGGAAAACTTGCGAAAAACCAACAGCAAATATGATGTCATTTTTATTCCACTGCGCATGTGAAAATATGCAATGTCTGTTTTGGGAACACAATTGTATATCTACCTTGCATGTGGGTCCCATACACTTCTGGAGTTCAATCCTGTCTTCTTCCTCCTCCATGTCGCCACTGTAATCATAGTTCATTACCTCCCCAGCTAGCAAGGCATCATGGGAGATGGGTAAGAGGCCACATTTCATCGCTGATACCTAGGATAAACACAGAACTAGTTGGTGGAACCAGTTAGTATTGAATGTGGCATCAACCATTTCCAAAGTTAAATAGTTGAATTGGGTTAAAAAAAGACCAAAGTCCATCAAGTTCAACCCCTCCAAATGAAACCCAGCCTCGATATATACACACACTGACCCCTCCATACACTCACATAAACTATATACTCATACACTAACTATAGATTTTAGTATAACAATAGCCTTAGATATTGTGTCTGTCCAAGAAATCATCCAAGCCACTCTTAAAGGCATAACAGAATCAGCCATCACAACAACATCTGGCTGTGCATTTCACAACCTCACTGTGGAGAACCACCTACATTGCTTCAAATGAAATGGTACAGTGATCCTTTTATGGGTAAAAAGGTCCCCTGCTATTTGTCTATAGTACAGAACCCTGCGGTACTCCACTAACAACACTGGTCCAATTAGAAAATTTTTCATTTACCACCACTCTTTGTAGTCTATCTTTTAGCCAGTTCTCTATCCAGGTACAAATACTATGTTCCAGCCCAAAATTCCTTAATTTAAACAGTAACCTTCTATGTGATACTGTATCAAATGTTTTTGCAAAGTCTAAGTAGATCACATCCACTGCCATCCCAGAAATTATGTCCCTGCTCACCTTCTCATAAAAAGAAATTAATTTGGTCTGGCAAAATCTATTTCGTATAAAACCATGCTGGCACAAACTCATAGTATTATTATTTGTAATGAAGTCAAGTGTCTTATCCCTTAATACCCCTTCCAAAAGCTTTCCTACCACTGATGTCAGACTAACTGGCCTATACTTTTGAGGCTGATAAGGTAGCCTTCATTGTAGTCACATATATACTATATCTAATATACTCTAACGGGATTCCTTTTGAATAGCGTCACAACATTAGCAATTCGCCTCGTGGCAACATGCCAGATATTAATGATTCCTGAAAAATTAAGTAAAGAGGTTTGCCAAGTACCCTGGGATGAATACCATCCGTAACTTTGTATATCTTAATAATAATAAAGTTAGTGATGATTCACTCCAATGCTCTTAGGTTCCAGGGCTGGATTTACAATAGTGGGCACCCCTAGGCCCACTGTCTTTTGTCGCCCCTATCCCCTCCATTTTATTTTCTCAAATTTTCATCATCGGGACCGGAGCAATGGGGATTGGCGAATGGGAAATTTAAAACTATTGTATCTCCTATGCATCCCCAGTGTTTCTGAACCAATGTGGGTGTGGTTGGGCATCATTCCGCCCCCTAAAATCCTGCCGCCCTAGGCCTGGGCCTTGGTGGCCTCTCCACAAATCCATGCCTGGGTGGTTCTTTTTTACCTGTGAGCCACATACATTTATAAAAAAGAGTTGAGGTACAACATAAGCATGAAAAAAGTCCACAGGGGAGCAAATAAGTCCCTATTTAAATTGGCTAAAGGATGCTTAGTTTTTATTCAACCAAAATTTGCCTCCAAGCCAGGAATTCAAAAATAAGCACCTTCTTTGAGGTCACTGGGAGCAACATCCAAGGGGTCAGAGAGCAACATATTGATGACAAGATACTAGTTAGGGATCACTTCCTTATGGTTTACTTTGAAGAAGGGGCAGACAACCTGCAGCCCTCCAGGCATTGCTGTACCTTAGCTCCCAGCATGCTGCAATGTCACTATAGTAAAATGCTGGGAACTGTCGATAAATAAGAAGCCAGGAAGCTGCAGATGGTTCACCCCTGCTGCTGCTGTAAAGATTAGTTAGTCATTCACACACTAGTATAGAGAAACCACCCACACTGTGCTTTTCTTATCACTTTATTTTATAGCTTACTAAGAATATCCCACATGTCCTTCCCTGCAAGCTGGGTTCCATTCACTTCAGTACTAGTAGTTCTATGGATTGCTGTCATGGTCGGGGAACTCTCCTACAGAGGGTGGTCAATGGAAACCCCATTAGTAGAGCAGATCTTACCGCTGTAGCAGCTGCCGTGTGTAACTGGATGATGCACCTCACGTCTGGTCGTGCCGAGTATATGGCTGAGTGCAGGCTGAAGTCACAAGAGGCCACCTCAAAACTGGTACTTCCAGATTCCACCATCTCCCCCAGAATGTTAACCTTAACCTGTGGGTGACATTAAACAATTCTGGTGGATGTTTTCTGTTTTGGAATTCCTCAACTATATGAATACTGTATATCTTGCCAAGTGTGTTAGTGTCCACTAAGTGGTTGTTTGGTGGCTGATGCTGGGGTTATACTTAACTTAAGTGATGAATGCTGGTCATAGTATTAAGGGCATGGGTTAAAAATTGATGTAAAAATGCAGTGCATGCACCAGCAGCCAACAAGCTATATTCCCTGTGCCATGCCAACCCCAGCAACATGCTGGATCCTTGAAAGACACAGGGGCAAATTCACTAAAGGGCGAATTTCCCGTCACACTTCACGCCACTTCATCAGGCGCATATTTGCTACTACTACTCTAATCCACTAAAAGTTGTGTCCAAATGCTGGCGAAGTTTCGGTAGCGTTGATTTGTTAGCGTGAGCATTTCATAGTGAACTTTCATTAACACTAACTTCGTTAGTACACTTGTGCTTAGGTCAGTTTGAATAGGGCGAGTACATCTAGGTCGTATTATAGATGTTAGAGATGTTGGTGCAAATGCTTGAAGTGGCCACTTATTATTACAAATGTTCAAGGAAGCAAAATAAAGACAAAAGAGATCCTCTAATGTGGAGATCCTCTAATGTTTCAGGGTCATGCCCCTTTGTCAAGCATCCTTGACAAAGGGACGTGCCCCCGAAACGTGGCACTCCACATTAAACACGCTAGGCAATCTTGCTTGCATCAATCCTGTGTGCAATTGCATTTTTTTCTTTGGGACTGTTGGAACTTACCAGACTTGATGCCGTCACCTCATTACAGGAGATTCCCCGTGGGCTGATTAAGAAGTGGTCTTGCTCTTTATTCACTCTTATCTGAAAGCCAATGTAGAAGAAAGAAGGATAACTGCCAATGTGAGCTGTTTTAGGGGTTTGCCTTCAATTATTCAATTATACCAATAATCATGTTCAATCATGGGCAGGTTGGCACTGATATTTTAAAACAATTTACAGGTATGGGACCTATAATCCAGAATACTCGGGACCTGGGGTTTTCCGGATCTTTCCGTAATTTGGATCTTCATACCTTAAATCTACTGGAAACATTAATTAAACCCAATAGGCTAGTTTTGCTTCCAATAAGGATTTTGTATATCTTAGTGTGGATCAAGCACAAGTTACTGTTTTATTATTACAGAGAAAATAATAAAAAAAATTTGTATTATTTCATTATAATGGACTCTATGGGAGACAGCCATTCCTTAATTCGGAGCTTTCTGGATAACAAGTTTCCGGATAACAGATTCCATACCTGCACAACAAATAGTGGTAATATGTGTTTTATTTTCCTGCAAAAATGACTTCTTTTACAGTTTACATGATTACAAAAACTGACGCGGGCATCAAATACGAGACGCTGGTGCCGTTTTGCGAATTTTTGCACCGGTTTCGCAAATTTATTCGCCAGCGGCGAATCGCGGGAATTCACGGCTGCCGAACAAATTTGCCCATCACTACTTGTGGATAGATTTCCCACAGTTGTTACATTACTTTAGAAAACCACCCAAACTACATATTTTCCCCTTTCATGGGACTAGACCAGGGGTCCCCAACCTTTTTTTACCCTTGAGCAACATTCAAATGTAAAAAGGTGCCAAATAAGGGCTGTGATTGGCTAATGGTTGGGGATCACTGCATTAGACAAATGAACAATTGGAAACTGAGGCACTGACTTGTGAGACCAGTAGTGTGTAACGTTCCCATGAAAGCTGATATTTCAGAGCAGCAGCATATATAAAAGTTATTGGGCCCTACAGTACCCCCCAAACTTTGGGAATAAGACATTTTTGAGAAACATATATGGGAACTGCTTATCAGTTATTGCCTACTGGACCTCCAATATCTCTTGCTCCCCCCATCAGTCACTGGGTCTATACCCTTTGATAAATAAATCCTGTGCTGCTACCAATCAAAAGCATCTATGGTTGTTCCTCCAGGTATTATCATTACTATTACAGCTCCCAGTGAATAAAACTGTAATAAATTATTGCTGCTCCTTGCTGAAATGTACTGGTAATGAATATCATATTTTAGGAAGAAAGGGCTTCATGCCATGGATAAACCAATAATTAGCAAATTGCTAAAGTATATGATAGACTTTCACAATACTGCCATACTGAAAACAATGTCTGCATGTTAATATAGTACTTAATAATATACAAAAGCTATGCAAACTTGTAAATAGTGTTAGATAGGACATTTGCTCTTAGGGAGATTACAAATGAATCAGGACTCATGTCGCATATCATTATTGTCTATTAGGCGATATTCTTGTCAATGTAAACTGTACTCACCGAGGCAAAGGTACCACTAAGCTGAGCCCAGCCATAAAGGTCCATCAGTCGGTAGACACTGGCAAGTTTGCATCTCATGAGCCTTTCACCTTTAGCCAGAGGGACAGGGTCATTGCAGTGGATATCATTGATTGGCAACACCATCGAGGAGCCTGAAATGAAGTTTGGTTACTTTCTATTTTTTGTTTAATTTTTGATGAGGCCATCTCACCGCCAATATACACACCATGGTGACAAAATGTAATTAGATTGACCTACAGGGAATTAAATATCACACACAATGTCTCTACCCCTGAGATTGGAAGTTCCGGTTATATTCTCAATTGAAAAACTTAAACAGCAATTTTTTTGGCAAGTTATTAGCAAAAGGCACCTACTGACAGGACAGGTTGGAAAGACGGATGGAGCAGTGCTGTCCATAAAATCTGCGATTTGCCTGAGAGCCCAGATATTAGAGGAATTGTTTCCCTTCTTCATCTGTTCCTGGATGAGACTCTCCAGCTCTTCCCTGAAAGACTGAGACATAAAGAAATGTCATCACTTTATAGCATTGCTAATTATTGTGCCTCATGGAGTTATATAATAGAGATCATAAAGTTTGCACCAGGTCTAGTAACTCATAGAAACCCAATCAGATATTTACTGAACCCAAAAGGTGACCAGTAGGGCTGATTGTCTATATGTTACTTAATCATATAGGTATAGGATCCCTTATCCGGAAACCCGATATCCAGAAAGCTCCGAATTACGGAATGGCTGTCTCCCATAGACTTCATTTTATCCAAATAATCCAGATTTTTAAAAATGATTTCCTTTTTCTCTGTAATAATAAAACAGTAGCTTGTACTTGATCCCAACTAAGATATAATTAATCCTTCTTGGAAGCAAAGCCATCCTATTGGGTTTATTTAATGTTTAAATTAATTTCTAGTAGACCTAAGGCATGAAGACCCAAATAACGGAAAGATCCATTATCCGGAAAACCCCTGTCCTGTGCATTCTGGATAACAGGTCCCATACCTGTATACACCATTAAAAATGGCAACAGTAGACATATATGTTTGGCACAGCTTTTGGGACTCATCCCATATGTCTTTCTGGCCTTCATAAAAACAAGAGCTTAAACCTTGCTGTGTCTGAAGGAGGTTAACGGTAATTTATAGACCCAAATTGCTCTTGAGCTCTTTAATAAAATCAGATTTGCTTGTCTTGATATTAAGTACAAGTAGAACAGAATGCAGTTCATTGTCGCTGACTTGACCGAGAGGCCAAACATCAGGAGCAGGAGAAATCTGAATGAATGGAGAGAACCACTAAAAAAACCTTGGATAAATAGTCTCAGTAAGGCTGATTATAAATATGTACTTTAGCAGAGTTGGATTTCATAGGCATGTGCCTTTAAAATCTAAGGGAGCGGTGGCTTTATTTAAGAGGAAATCCTCCAGAGACTTCTTTATGCCTTGAGCATCAAAATGTCAAGACCAATTATGGATGAGTGGAAACAGTGGATTTGTGCAGATCTCATTGCATTGCATCTATGTAATAAATTAGACATTAAAATACAGCAATCATTTTATGAAAGCACAAGAAGAAACTATAATTCATGGACAGGGAAGAGTAGCGTTGGAGAGCATAAATACTTTGAAACTTCAGCAAACTGAAAATATATTTGTTTCCTGGCAGTAATAAGATCAAGGTTTCACATACTAATACTTCATATTGCATATCTATACTGTACATATTTATAGCACTTGCCTAGGGCACAAAGGACCAGGTTGGCATAAAATCAAACCCGTTATTGAACTGCCAGTAAAATGACTAATTCACACATTAAATACAGAATCTAATCTCCCCTGCTTTGTGGGCAGAAGAACAGTTAGTAACAGCCTGAAGGGAACAATGAAATGCCAGGATGGAAATGCTTACACTGTCAAAGCTAAGAATTCAAATATCTACGGACAGAAAAAGATTCCACCACAATCTGACTTACATTTGCTTTTTGCCCAGGTCTACAAACCTATAATGACCTACAAGAAATGTTTCTTTATTCAAATTGCACTAAATGCTGTTACTTGATTTGCTATGGGATACTAGAACCTTGTACCATTTTGTCTCTATTTGACAAAGTGATTTAGGGTAGGCGTTTAAAGGAACAGTAACACCAAACTAGAAAGTGAAGTTTGAGACATGTTAGTTTGAAAAAACATGCTAATTTATTGAATGAATTGTTGGCTCTGCTCACTTGAACCATAGTCCCCCATTGGCCAACTGTGAAAAGTTTGGGGAGACTGGCATGAAACATGTGGGAATGGCAGCAGTTTACATTTTCCCATTACAATCAATGAGATAACTCTGATTGGCTGTTGGTGGCTCCATCCAATTTTTCAAACCTAAAACTGCAGTCCCCTAGTGACCAACTGTGAACTGTGAAGGGAACCCTGGTATTAATGGCAGCAGGTTCAATTCCCCCATTGAAAGTTTATGGGTGAAATCTGATTGGCTGTAGGTAGCTCTGTCCACATTGGGGCAAATTTTACCTTTTGATTCAAGTCCACCCCATGACTTTTAGACATCCAACCAATATCACCTCTTAGCACTTACTGGACTCTGCAGTATCATGCTCACTCTCTTCTTCTGCTCCATAACATTAACATCTTGCCTAAGATCCGCCGCCATGTTTCGGACACGCAGATATTCTGGGTCGTCTTCAGTGTATCGGTCAAAATATTTCTGCTCCTGGGACGGTGGAGAGGACACAGCCTCCGGGGTGGTCTCACTGCTCATCTTTCAAGGTCACTATGTTCTCCACCTTATGTTGACTCCTGAAAGTCAAGAATCATATTCAGTGTGTTAGGGGGACACCAGCACCATCGCAACACCACTCAGCAACAAACATATTCAAGATCAGCCTAATTATGTAATACATAAATAAAAATAAATATAAATACATTTACACTACATAAATAGAACATGCACTAGAGGGGTCATTGGTGACCATTGGTTTTTGGTTATTTCTCCAAAAATAAACTAGATATAAAAATAACATAATGGAACAATGGAAGGAGATCATGAAAAGAAAATGGTGTACTTTGTGGTTCTATGGCCAGTTATAGAGTGCGTGTTTAATATGCCTGATGGAGCACTGGTGCCCCGTATTGTGACCTTATGCAAAATTTAATTTCCCCATCTGCTTTACCATCCTCACCAGGGTCGGACTGGGCGCTCCCTGATCGGCTGGCCCCCCCAAAAAACAATATGTGGCTCGTCGGTGCTCATGCATGCGGGGGGCCAGTCGACCCCGATCTTCACTATAATTAAGCATATTCCAAAACAGGTTTGGTACCTGTTATCCAGAATGCTGGGGACCTGGGGTGTTTCAGATAACGGATCTTTCCGAAATTTGGATCTTCATACCTTAAGTCTACTAGAAAATCATGTAAACAATTAAATAAACCCAATAGGCTGGTTTTGCTTCCAATGAGGATTAATTATATCTTAGGTTGGATCAACTACAAGGTACTGTTTTATTATTACAAAGAATTTTTTTTAAATTTGGATAAATTGAAATCTATGGGAGACAGCCTTTTCTGTAATTCAGAGCTTTTTAGATAACGGGTTTATGGATAACGGATTCCACACCTGTACTTATTAAACTGGACCACCCTGTGTGGGGTATGAACAACGATTCTCAATTTGTTCATGATCACTTACAGTAAATGGGCAGAACTTGCATCACCCTTTTTTATTATTATTTTATTAACAGAAATATGAATAGTTTGCCATAGCTTGTCTGTGGCCTAGCAGGATTATGCAGTAGCTTTTCCACTGAGGTATACATGCAGCATAAGGGCCCCTCTATTCATTAACCACCAAAGTAACATGCTTTGTATCAAGACTATAAGGCACCACTCTGTCTATATGGTAATGGTTTTCATCAGGTCAGTTTCTCCCTTTGTTATCCAACCATTTGTCAGCCCCCCCCCCTCCTTAACTCATAACAAGGTTACAGATATAGGAAAATATTGATTTATCAGTCACTCAGTTATTGTTTCAAAAACATCTAGGACATCACATACATTTTCACTGTAAATATGTTTGGTATTGACAAGGAGGGAGTCACTGTCCGTAATGTGTCACAAGAATCATTACAGAAATGTCCAATATGCTCAGATCTACAGTAGCTTGCTTTTATTTGGAACAGCATCATACAGAATGGGGCAAATTTACTAAAGGGCGAAGTGCCCGTCACTAGCAAAAATGTGCCAAAAAGACAATCCAGAGGGACATTGGCAATTTACTAAAAGGCGTAGAGGACAATTCCCTAGCAAAAGAGTTCATCACTAACAAAGTTTTGCACCCTTTTCGGCAGGCAAATTTTTGCTCAGACGAACCAGGGTTGGACTGGACCAGTGGGACACTAGGAAAAAACTCTTTTGGGCCTCACTCCCTGCATTGCCACTGCTTACTTCCCTCCCTGACCCCGGCCACGTCACGCAGCAAAAGGTAGATGTGAGGGGGGGAGGTGCGGTTTTGCGGCTGGGATGGGGGGAGAGGGGGGGAGGTGACTGGGGGGCCTGCTCAGTAACGTAACTACCATCTTCCGGGCCCGGGATTGGTTAAATAGGATATGAAGTAACATGCATATGGCTGTTGTACAGCAAAGCTCTGCACATTTGTTGTAGTTCTGGTATCCCTGAAGTATACAGTCAGCCAGGCCCAGATTTGTGGCAAGGCCAAAAAGCCACGGACCTAGGTGAGCAAAATATTAGGTGCGGCATGACGCTCCGGCTGCTTCCTCTGGAGCACTGGTTGCACTGGTACAATATGCTGTGTGGATTAGAAAAAACTTGCCATTTCAACCTGAGCATCTGGGAGCTTTTTTTCCCCATATATCGGAGTAATGATGCTCTGTGTATCATCACTTGGCTAAAGTAGCCTGGTGAATTATTTAGTTTCTGTCAAATGCCCTGCGTGTTGATCATACCTGTAATTCTGCATCTAAATGAAGTTGCAATCTGTGCATTTTCCAGAGCCAGAGTCAACCAAGGTCATTTTATGGGTAGAAAGGAAAGGCCTTTTGCCTGAGCCTACACATTATCATATCATATAACAACCTCTAGAAATAACCATTTAATATCAGGGAGGTTCATCCTGGAGCCCTTAAGCTTTTTTTTACTGAAGCCAAGGTTTGGCTCAAAATGGGGAGAATGTAGAGGGTGGCATAGGTACAGCCCTGAGGCATTAAAGGTACAGTTACACCAAACAATGAAAGTGCCTTAAAGTAATGGCCATATAATGTACTTGTGCCCTGCACTTGTAAAACTGGTCTGTGATTCAGAATCTGTACTATAGTTTATATAACCAAGCTGCTGTTTAGCTATTGGGGCAGCCATTCAAAGCTGAAAAAGGAGAAAAGGCACAGGATACACAGCAGATAACAGATAAACTCTGTAGTATACAATGGGATTCTTCAGAACCTATGTTATCTACTATGTGTCCTGTGCTTGAATGGCTGCCCCCATGGCTACACAGCAGTTTGTTTATACAAACTACCGTTGTGTTTCTGAAGCAAACACATCAGTTTTGCCAGTGCAGGGCACAAGTACATTATATTGTTTTTCTTTTACAACATCAGTAAAACAAAAACCATAGAGGACTGCTCCAATTTACCACGGTGCCCTTGTCCAGGCGCTCAGTCCTCAATGTCCCCACTGTATCCACATAATAAACTCAGTGATTGGACGGCACTTCCGTAAAAAAAAGGCATTATTGTAGCAGACTGCTGGTATTTCTTTTACAACACTTTCATGTTTTGGTGTTACTGTCCCTTTAAGTACAGAGCGACACTGTGAACTATCCCACTGGATTGACAGAACTGACCAAGCAATTCTGCTGCCCTTATCACTCTGCAGCTTGTGTCCTTATATTTAAAAGTATCCTACCAATACCCAAATTGCTTCGACCTCTCTTTATTAGCCAGTGGTTCCCAACCAGTAGCTCGCGAGCAACATGTTGCTCCCCAACCCCTTGGACGTTGCTCTTTGTGGTCTCAAAGCAGGTGCTTATTTTTAAATTCCAGGCTTGGAGGCAAGTTTTAGTTGCATAAAAAAACAGATGTACTGCCAAACAGAACCTCCTCTGTGCTTGCAATACACATAGGGGCTATCAAAAAGCCAATCACAGCCCTTATTTGGCACCCGCAGGAACGTTTTTCATACTTGCTTTGTTCCCCAACTCTTTTTACATCTGAATGTTGCTCACAGGTAAAAAAGGTTGGGGACTCCTGCTCTAAGTCCTCCATTTCTCTGAGTCAGTCAATGTGAATCGAAGGAGTGGCTTGGTATGTTCTGTAAGAATCAGAGGGGCTCATTTAATAACATCACCAGTGTTATTAAATGACTAATTCTTACAGAATATACCAAGCCACTTATTCTAAGTTGCATTATACCAACCAATCATATTTGTTTTTACTGACTTGTATGCACTATTCTGATCCAAACTCCTTGTTTATTGGTTGCTCTGAGGTTTTTCCACTGGTGCAACTTAATACAAATGTAAGTAATTGGGTCTCTAGTGTCCATTTGTTTTATATACAATTATGTTTAGAATTATAGCAGTCCGACATCATTAACCTGATCAATCACTGGTTTTGGTAATAATTATATTTCTACATGGCAAATAATTTACTAGTAGGTGTAGTAGAGTAATAGAAAAGCAACAGACCCAACAGTCATGACATGCATGCTGCTGATTCTATGTAACTGAATCATTAATTGAGGATTGTTCCAAATAATAGCAGATTTGAGTTAAATTAGTCCCGCAAAGTCCCATTGTTAAAGAAAAAAAGACGTGCTGAAGAGGTTACAATTTGCCAAAGAACACATTGACTGGTGCATTGAATGGTGCAACATTTTGTGGACTGATGAAAGCAAGATTGTTCTTTGTTGTTTTTTTTGGGTCTAGGGGTCGCAGACATTTTCTTAGATGACCTCCAAACACTGAATTCAAGCCACAGTATATTGTGAAGCCAGTGAAGCATGGTAGCACAAGCATCATGATATGGGGATGTTTCTCATACTATGTTGGGCCTATTATCACATACCAGGGATCATGGATCAGTTTCACTACATCAAAATACTTGAAGAGGTCATGTTGCCTTATGCCGAAGAGGAATTCCATTGAAAAGGGGTTTACAACAAGACGACTCCAAACACACCAGTAAACCAGCAACATCTTAATTCCAGACCAACAAGATTGACATTATAGAGTGACCAGCCCAATCCCTGGACCTTAATCCAATAGAAAACTTGTGGGGTGACATCAAAAATGTTGTTTCTGAGGCAAAAGCAAGAAATGCAGAAGAATTGTGGAATGTAAGAGGTGCCAGAAGTTGGTGGACTCCATGCATCACAGATGTGCAGCAGTTCTCAGAAACACTGATTATACAACTAAATATAAGGATTTTGAGCTTTTATTTTTTAAACACACTGCTGTTATTCTGAACACAACTGTATATACTGTGTGTGTGTGTTATTCAGTGGATTTTGGCTATTAAGTGTGTATCTACATCCGTTTGCTGTGCATGCACCTCGGCCTGTGCTGTGTCTCATTACATGAGCCTGTCAGTGTGTGTGGGTGGGTGTGCAGAGCAGTAGATAAGATAGTTGCTCCATCAGTACTGCTGTATCCTTGTGCTAAACATACAATGACCCAAAATGACAGCAGCTTTATATTTTGTTGATGTATTGCTCCATGAAAACATGGCAGAGAATCCAGTGGAAGGTTCTCTCTTGATAAATATGGATTATTTGCTTGACAGCAGCAGTGTCCTAGTTTTGCCTTGATAAATACAACCTCGGAACTGGGCGATGATCTGCATTGTGATACGCGCCAACCACAATCCGCCTGCTTCATCGCTCTTATGGCTCATTATGAGGCCTCAGGTGCTTCTAACAAATAATACAGGTCACCTACAAGCACCTAAACAGAACCAGGACAGTGGTGGGTTAGCTAAAATGTGCTGAATCCATGGACTGTCACTGTACAGACCTAGTAGGTCCAAACATAAGTCCATGGGCAGCTTCAGAGTTCTATAAATCCGTTGCCCATATAATATGTTCTGTCACCATAATAATTCTCACATATTATACATGTTTATTTAGATCTGCATACCTCCCAACATTTTGGAAATAAAACGTGCACAGCGTGGCAACATTTTTTTAACCATGCCCATTTTTGTGGCCACCGCCCTAGTTACCATGTTCATTTTATAAAATTTGGCAAGTTATGAAAGTTGAACATATTTCTGTGTATTTTCAGTTGTTACAGTTTTACAAATCAAGGTGAATTGCCTTTTAAAGGACCAATAACATCAAATTTTTTTAAAAAAAATATTCGTTAATATACAATGAGAAAAAACACAAAGACAAATTAAACTTTGAAATTGCTAAGTCTTTATTAAGAAATAACTTAACGAAACTCCGCTCCTCTTAAGAAAAGGCGACAGGGCGACGATTCATTGTGTGGTGCTCGATTTCTCCTCCCTGACTATCTCTTATAAGGAAGGCAGGGAGTAGAAATCGAGCGCCTCATGATGGATTGCCAGATCGCTTTTCTAAAGAGGAGCGCAAGCGGAGTTTCAGTAAGTTATTTCTTAATAAAGACAGCGATTTCAAAGTTTAATTTGTCTTTGTGTTTTTTTTTTTGTTGTATACTAACAATTTTTTTTTTTAAAAAAAAATTGATGTTGCTGGTCCTTTAAGCTGTGAGTCTAACTTCTCCCAAGGGACCTGTTATCTTATATTGTTACAATTACTTATTTGCTTATCTCAAAATTGTTACAAACGTATCTTATCTGCAGCTGTGGCTGTTCTGGGCTCTCTGCCAAAAGCCAATTAAGTTAGAAACATTGTTTCTTTTTCTGGCTTTTCAGTGCAGAGAAAATCAGCACTTTCCAGTACAAACAAAGGACTGCGGGTTGAGCTGTCAAAAGAGGGACTGTCCCTCTGAAAACGGGAGATTTGCGAGGTATGATCATCCGCCTTTAACTTGCCATTTTTTCATAATGTGCAAACGATAGGCATTGAATATATGCCACTGAAGCAGTTAAACACATCAAATTGCAGTTCCCTCTATTACCCTCCTCCTCTTCTACAGAACTGCAGCATCCCCGGGGTTGCTAGGATACATTGACAGGAGCGGGGATAGTCATGCAGCAAGCTAACTGCCACCCGCTCTCTTGCTCTAAACAAACACATGTGTTACAAGGGCGCAGGCAGCTGCTGCCAGCCAGAAACCCCTTCATCAATTACTGGCAACCCAAGGTGAGTTAATGTCCTGAATCAAGAGTCTCAGTTGTTATAAAGACGTGTCATAGCAACAGCACAGCATTCACTGTATGTGGAGGTTCAGCATGATTAAGTTAAGAGCAGAAATTGACCGTACAAATACAGAGCAAAAAATGGGTAAAATGTAGAATTTTTTATATCTGAAGCAGAACAAAATAATTAATGGCCCCAGTGCTAGATTAGCCTATAAATAACTCTGAATTGTTTGAACATTAAAAAGCAGAACAGATAACTCCGGATAGCTCTAATGCCACCCAGTTACACCCACTTTCAGCCTGTAACACAAACCGTTATCTGTCAGAAAGCTGCCGCCAGGGGCGTAACTATAGAGGAAGCAGACCCTGCGGCTGCAGGGGGGCCCAGAAGGTATAGGGGCCCCACGAGGCTCTAATTCATATACAAATTCAATACAACTTGGTAAAACAGGTCAATCTCTAGACATTTTTGGGGCCTATAAAATTATTTGCTGTGGGGCCCAGTGATATTTAGTTACACCACTGGCTGCCGCCATTCTTAGGCCCAAGGGTGTCCTAAAATTGCTGACCCAAGTGCCACTGCACTGACTACACTGAACATAGTTCCATCTCTGAATGAGCTGAAATATTCATTTCTCAATTAATATATAGAGCAATTCTTTTATGGGCCTCGTGTACAAAGAGTGGGTGCTAATCATGGGTGCTAATTTACTTCCGAATGTAATAGCTTTAATATTCAACACTCCTTTGTGCCCGGAACAGTACCACTTGCAATCAGGGGTGATCCTGGTAATTTTGCCGCCTGAGGCAACCTTCCTTTTGCTGCCCCCACCTCTCTCCAAGGCACTCACCTCTTCAGTGCCTGAGAGGGTCGGGGGCAGTCCACATTGCACCGGAGGGGTCGGGGGTGGTCCACGTCGCTAGTACAGAGAACGCAATTGCACTCTCTGCACTAGAAGAGCCGAATTTCTGGGTTGAAAAGCGGAAATTTGGCTCTTAGTTACCAGGAGAGCCATTTTTGCTGCCCCTGGTAAACAGGGGGGGCGCTGCCGTCTGAGGCGAGTGCCTCAACTCGCCTCATTGGTGGAGCGCCCCTGCTTGCAATGGGCACAAGCAAACCTTGCAATGTACCAGGTATCAGGATTTGTATACTTATTTTTTTTTTTTTTGCACCAAATCCACCATGCGAATATGAAGACCAGTGTGACAGAATGAATCAATACAGTGTGACAGAATGCCCATAACATGCTCGCTTGAGGCAAACAATGATGAGGGTGCTACTTATACATGATATACAAATGGAGCAAAAATTGTGTGTGCCTAGTGGAAGTGGAAATTATGCAATGGGTGTAATGATGTATTAATTCTGGGAAAAGAAACATGACAATCTGCACCAGTTTTTGCACCCTATGTACTTATAAATAGTGCCTTATAACTCTTTAGTCTACTGCTATGCCTCCCTGACCTGAGCTTGCAAACTGGTGTGGTGGCGTAACTTGAAATCAAAGGGCCCCCCAAAGCAATTTTATTATTTTAGGGCTCCTCAAAACTGATAAGAAGATGATCTGTTTTGCACAAATGTACTGAATTTGTTCATTAGTCAGAACCCATTAGCTGAATGACATACATGAGGGATGTGGTCCACTAACACAGTGGTACCCGTGAGCCACATTCAAATGTAAAAAGATTTGCGGAGCAACACAAGCATGGGTTGCCAAATAAGGGCTGTGATTGGATATTTGGTAGCCCCTATGTGGGGCTGGCACTCTACAGAAGGCTCTACTTGGCACTATACGTCGTTTTTATAAAACCAAAACTTGCTTCCAAGCCTGGAATGCAAAAATAAGCACCTGCTTTGAGGCCACTGGGAGCAACATCCAAGGGGGTTGGAGAGAAACATATTGCTCATGAGCTACTGGTTGAGGATCACTGCACTAACAGTTGTACTGCCTCGCCAGTTATCTTCCAGACAGCTTTTGGAAGCTGGGAGTTGTAGTTTAAGGAAAGCTGGAGCCAAGCCTTACATAGATACAGAAATGATGTCATGACTTTTACACAAAATAATATTTTTGTACTTTGATATATGTGGCCCCTCAAGGAGCCCTTCTGAAACCCCAGAGTAAACCCTCTCTGTCCTTCACAAAAACTGTCCCAGCAGCACATAGTTACTCACTGAGTATATCCCAACAGCATCAGGCAAGAGGCAAACATCTCAGACTTCAGGGATCTTCTGCTCTTGGCAACTGGCTCTGGGCTTGGGTGACTGTCCCATGTGAGGCCACCATGCACTGTCCCTACTGTCTGGAATTGCTGACAACATCTCCCACGTGCCCTTCTCCTCCTCCTGCTGCTGCTGTTGCTACAGATCTGTCTCATGATCTAGTGAGAGGGGGGACAGATATCTGCTTCCAGGAGATAAACTCACTGCCTACTCCACCCACTGCTCTGCCTAAAAAATAAACCTAATAGCTACCAGTGACAAACTCAGTGAGGGAGGGAAACGTGACACATGTTAACTATTTAACAAAAGTATTTTTTTGTTTCCATGGATCCCCAGTATCAGGGAAAATACTTTACAAAGTTAATTTACTTAAATAGTTAATAACTTCTAATGACCAAGTGGGACAAGAAGAAGTTTTTAATAAATGATAGAATAGCAGAATACGGCAGTTACTGCTATTTTGTGTTTTTATACGGTAATTGGATCTTTATATTTTCCTATAGGGGGTACATGATTCTCTCTATAATATGTTCAAATGTTCCTTTCCATATATACCTAAAGGGGCTGCTCACCTTCCAAACACTTTTTTCAGCTCAGTTGTTTTCAAAAAGTTCACCATCAGCAAAGACTTTTTTCAATTGTTTTCCAACTTTTATTTTTTACTGTTTTTCCAAAATTTAAAGTTTAAAATGTAATGTTTGTGTCTCTAGTGTCTCAGTCTGGCAGCTCAGTGACCCAGGAACGTATTCTGAACGATTATAATTTGCTACATTTAGTTGCTACATTTAGTTGCTACATTTCTCAGCAGTATCTGTGGAATATTAGCAACTATTGTATCAATTCTAACAGCTGCCTTTAATGAAGCTCAGGAATTCTGCGCAGCAGGGGCAAAAATAACAAATGTCTCAACTAAATGTATCAATTTAGAACAGTTAAAGAGTCTCGACCCTCCCATAGCTGCTTTAGTAAATTTTAAAATTAGACTTTACACTTCAATATTAGAAAAACGGTCACATATAGAAAATAGGAAGTGATTGGAAAAAGTCTTCATTTCTGGTGAACAATCTGAAAAAAGTGTTTGAAGGAGCACTACCCCTTAAATAACATTCACTGGAAGTGTTATACAGTATACAGGTTATGGGATCTATGGTTTGGAAACCTGTTATCCAGAAAACTCTGAATTAGGGAAAACCCATTGTAACACCGGCATCGCGCCAGCGCATAAACGCTGGAGCGCGTCAACTTAGGCGCTGGCACATAAACACCGGTGCATGTCAAAATGGACGTTCCCACCAAAACACTTAGGAGCTATGACCTCTAATTTGGGTGCCTGGCTTCCTATTGGTCCCTGATCTGTCTGTCTTCCTCAGCCTGCTCCTGATTGGTTCCTGTCCCCTTAAATACCTTCCTCTTTCTCCTCACATTGCCCAAGCTGGCTTCTGTTTCCACAGTTCCTGCTCAAGCCCCGTTTGCCTGCTTTCCTGTTTATTCGACCCTTGGCCTGTTAATTCAACCTTGTACCTTCACTGCCCGGACCGACCACTGCTTGAACTTGACGACGCTTTTGCCTTATCCCTTTGTACTTCGCTTCTCTGCTTCCTGAAACCGACCACTGCCTGTAATTGACTACGCCTTTGCATGATCCCTGGATACTTCGCTTTTGGCTAACGCGCTTGGCTCCTTTGCTGACTCTGCCGCAGAAAGTCCGGGGCCCCAAAAGGGCGTTGGTGAAGACCGGAGCCGTAGAGGAATTCCAGTTGCCATCTGTCCGCCTAGGACCAGCTGTCCTCCTCCGGGATCCCAGGTAACAGATCGTTACACCAATCTACTATAGACTTCATTTTATCTAAATAATCCAAATTATAAAAAATTATTTCCCTTTTCTCTGTAATAATAAAACAGTACATTGTACTTCATCCAAACAAAGGTATAATACAAAAGTAAAAAGAAAAGTTTATTACGACGTTTCGGCTCTGATACTAGAGCCTTCCTCAGGTGAGGAAGGCTCTAGTATCAGAGCCGAAACGTTGTAATAAACTTTTCTTCTTTTTTTCATCTATACAAGTCCTGTGTGTGCAGTTTTTGAAACACTCTTATTTATTTATATATATATATATATATATATATATATATATATATATATATATATAAGGAAGGGCGATGTTTAGTTTGCTCCTCTCTCCGTGTGGTGCCTTGGGTGTCTGCAAATACCCCAAGGCAGCGGTCCCCAACCACCGGGCCACGGCCCAGAAGGACACGGACACGGACACTCCTGCACTGGGCTGCCGAGCCCAGTGCACAAAAACGAGGCGCACTGAATTGGACGCTGGAGTGTCCAAACTTTCTGCCGACCCCCACCACCCCCATACCCCACCCTCGTCCCCCGCCAACCTCACCCGACCCCGCCGACCCCATCCCCAACCCTAGCAAAAAAATTTTTTTTTGCACCAGTCCCTGGTCCAAAAAAGGTTGGGGACCCCTGCCCCAAGTGATAGTTCAGTGCATAAATATGACTAGTCTTTGTGCCAGGAAAAATTCAGCTTGTATTCCAGTATCCCACTGATATCAGAAAAGCTGGCAAATACAGTTCAGCAAGAGGGTTGCAGGTTATAAACCCATGAATTATATAATGCCCCGGTCTCATCCATAATATTCAAGAGCTTCTCTTCAACAGTCCCCCTTCATAGTTACCCCGTGTGCAGGCACCTAGGGGTTAATACATTCTTTAATATGCTACCAAAAATCATCACATAAGAGGGAATTACAAGGATGTTGTTATTATTATAATGGATTGTAAAATACTAATCCATAGCGATGGTAGAGGGGGGGAATCATTATGCATTACATTGAAGGCACAAGCGTGTTCTTCAGAGTGAGACAGTAGCCAAGCAACATGAAACAAATGTAGGGCTATGTTAATAAAAAAGGGCATAGTCCATATGGAATGGGGTAGGCTGGGGGGGGGGTATGGAACAGGGTCCCCCCCCTCTGGAGCTGGGGCTTCTCCATTCTGTTCTGTTACAAATCTGATCTGGGGCCAACTTTAGCTCTGTCCGGCTTTAGATGTTAGAGCAGACTCCAATTCCATACTTGTACTACTGCCAATCTCTATCCTGACTGTACAATAACTAAAGGGCCTTCTCACTGTATGGCATGATTTGCTAGTGGCACCTGGGCAAAAATCCGTACAGATTTTTTCCTTTTATTTATCAATACATTTTCCCAGGAAATGTGGTGTTGGGGGAAAAAACTCTTTAAAATTGTGCAAAAATCCGAATACCGTGACCTTTTAGATTTGTCGCCGAAAACTGCGCCTGTTTCAAATTTGATGCTCAAAAACCATGAAATCTTCGGATTATTGCACAAAACTCAGTGCAGATAAGGATTTCTTCTGGACTTCTCATAGTAACTAGGGATGCACCGAATCCAGGATTCGGTTCGGGATTCGGCCCTTTTTAGCAGGATTCGGATTCGGCCGAATCCTTCTCCCTGGCCGAACCGAATCCGAATCCTAATTTACATATGCAAATTAGTGGTGGGGAGGGAAATCACGTGACTTTTTGTCCCAAAAACAAGGAAGTAAAAAAAAATATCCCCTTCCCACCCCTAATTTGCATATGCAAATTAGGGTTAGGTTTCGGTTCGGTATTCGGCCGAATCTTTCACAAAGGATTCGGGGGTTCCGCCGAATCCAAAATAGTGGATTCGGTGCATCCCTAATAGTAACATAGTAACATACATAGTTACATAGTAAGTTAGGTTGAAAAAAGACACACGTCCATCAAGTTCAACCTTTTAACATTTTTTTAATCTGCCTAACTGCTAGTTGATCCAGAGGAAGGCAAAATAACCCATCTGAAACCTCTCCAATTTGAATCAGAGGGGGGAAAAATTCCTTCCTGACTCCAAAATGACAACCAGACTAGTCCCTGGATGATGGATCAACTTGGACTATGAGCTATCTCCCATAACCCTGTATTCCCTCACTTGCTAAAAAGCTATCCAACCCCTTCTTAAAGCTATCTAATGTATCAGCCTGTACAACTGATTTAGAGAGAGAATTCCACATCTTCACAGCTCTCACTGTAAAAAACCCTTCCAAATATTTAGGCGGAACCTCTTTTTTTCTTATTGACTTCTGCATGAACTTGGCAGGTCTGAGTTGGAGTACATTTTTATTTAGACTTTTATAACCTCCAGGGCTCTAGTTTTTTTTCCATGGAAAATTGTGTTTTTCCTCTTTAAAAGGCCAATTCAGACTTTAAAATATAACCCCATAGTGTTTTAAGCTGCCCATACATAGGCAGGTATTGCCTGTCATTCTGAACTGGCAGTTTATTGGCATGGATACATAGCACCTCTCAACAATATTCAGTGAACTAAAAATTCTAAAATCAGGTATTCGTCTTTGCAAAACATGCAGATTTTATTGGGCAGCCAGGCAGCCATTCATGGGCATGATTTGGAATGACAATGCTTGTCTGTTGTAATTTTAATCACTGCAACCCCATCCTACCACCTATTCTACCACCACTCAGGTGCTAATGGGTCAATACTTGGGGATTTCTGACCCTGCAAATTTAGTAGAATGGGACCCCATTACACATGTTTTCCCTGTTAACATGCATGGGCAGTTTTACTTTCTATAAGGAAGGTTTACATTCTGTAGGTGTGTACAGTGCTATGAATGATGTTCCACCAAAACCAGTGTCTATTAAACAACTTATTTACATCATATCCTCTGCATGTTAACTGGCCCCATAGTCTCTACATGAAGCAACACAGTGGGGCTCATTTAACAACACTGGGCAAAATTGCCCATGGGCAGTAACCCATAGCAACCAATCAGTGCTTGGCTTTTTTCAGGCAGCTGCAGGTAGTACAATGAATGCAACAATCTGATTGGTTGCTATGGGTACCTGCCCATGGGCAAATTTGCCCAGTGTTGATAAATGACCCCCACTGGGGCTCATGTATAAACACTGGGCAAATTTGCACATGGGCAGTAACTGATAGCAGCCAATCAGTGATTGACTTTCTTTCCAGTCAGCTGCAGTTTCAGTCGTAAAAGCCAAAACGTGATTGGTTTCCATGGGTTACTGCCCAGTGTCTGTAAACATAACATAGGTGCTGTCTTGCACATGTGCAGTTACCCAGAGAAACCAATCAGCAATCAGTATTTGGGTTGCTATCTTTTCTGGAAAAAAAAGCATATTAAGTGAATAGCTTTCATCTAGATAGCGATGTGTCAGCTGACAAGCAAAGCATTAAATCAATGCAAGGATGCCAGATGCCAAGCTTATTGAGCAGATCCAGGTTCATACAAGGTAAGCTTTTATTAAACCTTAAAAATGACTTCCTGTAAATGTATCAGATGCTCAGCATTGGGTCATTTAGTAACAAGTGTTGCCAAGTATCTGGCCTTGCCAAGTATCTGGTGTTGACTCTCTACGGCGGGGCTTTCCCTTTTTATCAGTTGACTTAAATAAAGCAACTTTGGGGGCCTAAGAATTGGTTTAGAATTAACTATGCACCTTTATTTTTATGACTATTGTTGTCTGTTGTATTGGGGCATTCCACATTACTAAAGGATATCATGGAGACCCAACCTGAACAGCACGAGGACCCAAACTATAGGTTAGGAACCACTACTTTAAAGGATAAGTATTAAAGGAGTTGGGCTTTCATGTGTCTTTGTGGGCAAATAGATAATCTCCTAAAATGGCATATTGTTCTCAGTTATATTGGGATGTGACCACACCAGTATTTTGGAAGAACTAAATAGATTGCTTTAAACAGCAATAAATTCAGATACTGCCTATACTCCATGATTCTTTAATGCTATGATTTGGAAATTGGATGTATTGCAGTGCTAAACAGAAGGCAGGATCCATTTTACCTTCTCATCAAGAGCAGCCAACAATCAAACTGTTCCCACTTACCACTAGCCTAAAAGTTCATATTACTATACAATAAGCTTGGAGGGTCAGGATGAAAACATATAGTAAAAAAGCCAAACTTTTAGTATAATAGAGAAGTACTCAAATCCCTTTGCATTTTGAAGATTAAATATGTGTGACCCACTTTATGGGTTTAGAGTTCAGCTCACATTGGAAAAATGCATAAAAAAATCTTGATTTTGCATGTGTAATATCTTGTTATATAAAAGTCCATTTAGCATTGCGATTTGGGAAGAAAGTCTATTTGCTTTCCTACATATTCTTGGAAATTTAGCATGAAGGTTAAAGAGAGTGGGGCTTGGGGATTAGGAAGTATTTGCTGTTCTATATATATTATTGGAATTATGGGGCTCAATGGCTGATACTGCAATATTGTCATATTATTATTATTAAGATGTATTTATATAGCACCAACATATAAAATATGTAACATATAAAATATATAAAACACTGCTATGAGTTAAGATGGCCATAGATGTAAAGATTTTTAAAAGATCCGATCTTCATCGTGAGACCACGATTTTCTCGGAACGATCGTATGAATTGTCCATCAACTAAAAAGACCAATTTGCCAGGAAAACAAAGGGGAGCTGCCTACTTGGCCCTGCAAACATAGATAAATTGCACTGGGACTGACAAAGATTTTTTAACCTGGCCGATCAATTTCCTGACAGATGTCGGGCGAAAAATCGCAAAATGTACGAATCGTTCGAATCCCACTAACTTCACGATAATTTCGAAGGATTGGACGGACTTCCCTAAAATCGGTCGTTCGGCAAGAAGAATCTTTGCATCTATGGGGAGCTTTAAGGGCGGCTCCTTGAAAGTGTTGACCTTCAAGGTTGGGCTTGACCCAAATAAAAGTCCACCAAATGCTGGTATAGACTGAGAATGAATCTGGAGAGCTGTCCAGAGTGCTGAAACACTACAGAAGGCACTTCTTTAACCAGTGTTTACCTTCTTGCTACCAAAACACATTTATTCACTGGTACCAGCACAAACAAGTTACAAATAGAATTGCATCAGCACAATGTTGTGTGTGCCTTAAATAGCATTCTGTTGATGATATGTTATACACATGATATGATATGTTATACCCATTACAGTTGGACAAAAAGCTTCTTTTCCACTAGGCAAACGACACAAGAAACTTAAACGTTTTATTTAAGGTAGTATTGAATTTGAGGGATCCATGTGCCTTTTAGTTATTCTGCCTTGATGCCATTGTTGTCATGACTATAATCTAGCTGTGGCAAAAAAATAGAAATTGTCTCATGTTAAAGGCACTCTTCACCTATAAAATAAATCTTAGGACAGATTTATCAAAGGTCGAATTTCAAATTTATGTGAATCGTTTTTTTAACACTTTAATAAATTTGGATATACTCATAACTCGAATGGGAGGTTATTTAAGAAAAAATTAGAACGTCTAATATTCGATTAAATAGTCCCGACCTGAAAATTAGAATAGAATTTGATTCAAATTTGAATCGAGTTTTCCTCCGAAAAAAACTTGACCGTCAGGAAGGCAATAACGGACTTCTGCCATTGACTTTTAAATTAACTCGGCAGGTTTTAGGGGGTGAATATTCAAATTAGAACTGATTCCATGGTCCAGGTGATAAATCTCACATTCAAATTTAAATTCTATTTGGGGGGATTAAAATTTGAATGGGTGAATTTTGACAGCAAAAAAAATCCGAAATTAGAATTCAAATTTACTATTCGACCCTTAAAGGGGACCCGTCACCCAAAAAAATTATCCCAAATCCTATTTTATCATGTTAGTCAAATGAACTTTAAATACACTGTATAAATTATTTGAATCTTGTTTCCTTCAGTCTGGGAATTCATAATTATAGCAAGCAGAAAGGAGCCATTTGTGGACCGTTTTATTAAGGCAAGTCTTGCATCATCTCAGAATCTTGTTTGTGCATCAGAATGGGGGACCCGATGTCCATCCCCATGCGCTAGTTACACAATTAGATGGTTATGAGAATGGGGGAATGTGGGAAGAGCAGTGACATCTAGGAAGTGCTGAATGGAAAGTGCCTAACACATAGAGGAGGGGCACTCAAAATTTGATCGACAGCTGAGATTTTTAAATGAGTTAACAACAGCTATGAATGGTTTAATAAAAAAAAAAGAATTTGGATTTCGTGTTTAATTTAAAAGGACTTTGATTATACAGCTTTTTATGTCTGGATGACAGGTCCACTTTAATAAATCTGCCCCTTAGTGTTCTGCAGAGACAATCTGAAATTAGTCTTCACTTTTTATTATTTGCCATTTTTGGATTGTTTCATTTTTGTGCAGTAGCTCTCCAGCTTGGAATTTCAGCAGCTATGTCAAACATAGTGTCCGATTTAACCTATCAAGAATATGAATAGAGAAGCTCCTAAATAGAACAGTAAGTAATACAAAGTAATAACTACAATAAAACTGTAGCTTCACAGAGAAATAGTGTTTTGGGTGCAGGGGCCTGTGCCATGCATTTGAAAGTTGAAAAGAGTCAGAAGAGAAATTCAAATATTTAAAAAAAATAATACAGATGACCAACTGAAAAGTTGCTTAGAACTTGCCATTCCGTAACATAATAAGTTAACCAAGATTTTGCAATTGCTGTCCAACTGGAGGATCATGGGCTCAGGCAAAGGCAAATGTTATGGCTCTGCCTTATGGGCTTGATAGAGAGCTTTCTATAATATCTATAATATGACTTCAAATGTCTTCTTTCAGATTATGGGCCTATACCATAGAAAAAGTTGGGAAGCACTGGTTTAGTGTAAATTGGGCATTTCAGAGAGCCAAGGTGCTCAGGCTGAGAAGAGAAGACCTCTGTTTCAGAGTGGAGTCTGCTGTGTTTGCCCTAGACAGTTTTTCTCATGGTTTGCAATAGGAAGTAATGACTGGTGATTTTGTTGAGCACCATGGCCCCAAGTGCTGTAGAACTTAGCCTTAGGGGCTATTGCTATTGTCACGGTCGGCACCCTAAACCAGAACTAGTGCCAAGCTCCCTTGGCTCGGCTTCACCAGTAGTGTGACCATCTTTGGCTTCGGGAGGAGCCCTCAGCTTACTCAGATGCCACCTGGACTTTTCGAGGGGAGCAAGGTGAGGAGTTCTGGCTGGCAAAGGGGCACGACAGTTGTTAAAGTCAGTTAAGGCCGAAGATCGCGGTACAATAGGATAAGGCAGATTCGTGGTCAGACTGGCTGGGTCAAGGCAGGCAGAAAGCTGGGATCGTCAGGAAGCAAAGGGTCAAAACCAGGTAATCAATCAGATGGGTTGAGGCAGAATCGGAGTCAAATAACAGGCAGAGGTCAAACCAGAACGTCAAACAGGAGGGTTAAGCAGAATCAAGGTAAACAGAATCAGGTTCAAGCAGAATAGCAACAGCTAACAGCACCAGGAAACAAATCCTATCACGGGCACTGAAAACAAGCAAGAGTCCCCTTTAATACCGTTTGAATTTCGCGCCACTGCGCGCTGACGTCATCACGTCAGCGCGCATGCGCACAAAATCCAAGAAGAGGTGCGCGCACCCTAGACCGGCGCTACCAGAACAGATAGACGCGGCGGGCGTCCCTGCCATCCCCCCACTATACCACCAGGGTAAGATTTCCTTACAGCTATGCTCTGTTTTCAGTAGACTAAGGGGGGGGATGTAATTAAATTTGCAAAGAGAACAACAATTTGCACTAATAAGAATATAAATCTGCATCTCGCAATGTAATATTGTTCCTTAAACTGTTATTGCATTGCGAATTCTAATTGCTCAATTGCGAATTTTAATTGCGCACTCTTAAGAAGTGTTTGAAGGTGTCATAAACTTTTGGAGCAAACATAACGACTTTTTCAGTAAGAAGTTTTTTTACATTGACTGCGCATTGGTGCAAATTATAAAATTCGCAAACGGTCTTCCACTGTTGGAAGTGGTCGCTAAACAGTTTCAGGATTCGCAAAAACTATATTAAATTAGCGCAAAGGCATAACTTTTCCCATTGCGAATAGTTTTTCCGTTATCGACTTTTATTACGTTCCCCCGATAGAGTCAAACTAGGCCAACAGGGCACCGGCCGGCGAAATCCTAGTGAACCCCAGGGCACCTTGTAGAAAACAATAAAACCAATATTAGAATTAGCAGACACTAACTTCTTTGCGTGACATGTGCATTGGAATTTGTATAATAATAGTACTGCTTTGCACACAGATTATATCAAAATAATATGTGGAGTTCATTCTGAAATATAGTGATTCATAGGACTATGGTGTTAATGTATTCATTAGAACAGTCATTACTTGTATTTATATTCAGCGATAAATGTATAGCAATCTGCATTCATTAATGTAGGTTGAATTCGGGAGAGGCTGACTAATCCAGAAATAACACTGAAGGAGGAAGAAAGCTAGAGGATATCAGTGAATGCTCCTTCTAATAACATTCCTGGTTGGACACGGACAGGGGATGTCCAAAAGGAAATACACATTGCACTAGCAATAAAAAAGGTTACAGATCAATGACACCATCGCTGCAACAAGAAGCAGAATGCTGGGGAGATGCAGCAGGTTTGTGTTCATGTGGCTGCGTAGGAGGAAAACAGAGGAGCAAACTTAAAATAGGCAAGTGAGTCAGACTGACTGCTGATATCTTAGCTTTTAGAAGCGGCCCTTTTCCTTGTTCCGCCAGGAGTACCTGGAATCAAAGGACAGCATTCTTAACAGACAAAGATAAATGAACTACTTTATGACAAGGGCCAATTTACTAGTCATTCCAGCTATGAGCAATAACCACCTACTAAGCAGGGCACACAAGCAGCAGCTGAAATGCTCACAGTATGTGCTATTAAAGGGGAACTAGCACGAAAAGGTAATATAAGCTTCAGCATACCGAAATAAGAATCTTTCTAAATATAATCAATTGAATATTCTGTATAGTTTCTGAAATAATTACGTTTATCTTCACTATTCCTCTCTCGGCATCTGTCTTTCTTCATTCTCTCTTCATGCAGGAGTTGGATGTCAGATATTCATTGACAGTTGGATTCAATATATCTTATAGGGGGGCTCCTTTTGCCTAGAAGATGTATTAGAGCTCACTCTATTTAAAATCACCAGACATCATGTCTCTCTACATGCAGAATTTGTGCAGATATTTTGTTAGATTTTGTTTGTGCTGTTATCAGTTATTTGAGTGAGCTCTAATACATCTGAAAGGAGCCCACCTATAAGATATATTGGATCTAACTGTCAATGACTATGACTAAACAATAGAGGAAAGGAGCAGGAGCGCTCTAACCCCCTGCCATATATTTAGTTTATTGGACAATCTTTCCTTTAGTGGTCAATATTATAGGTTGAAAACCCACTCACCGCAGTTATAGTTTGGTTCGGGTGGGCTTGCCCCGAACCCTGAGCATAGGGGAGACATCAAGACTTGAAACCGGCAAATTGGCACGCACTCAGCAGGACTCCAGGCAGCGGTAAAATCACTTCACTTTATTACACAAACTTTAATCGTCCTAACGCGTTTCGTGTGTTAACACACGAAATCATAGGCATCCTAGGCACGAAACGCGCTAGGACGCTTAATGTTTGTATAATAAAGTGAAGTGATTTTACTGCTGCATGGAGTCCTGCTGAGTGCGTGCCTATTTGCCGGTTTCAAGTCTCAATGACTATGACACCCAACTGCTGCATGAAGAATGAAGAGAAACAGATGCTGAGAGAGGAATAGTGAAGATGAACTTGATTATTTCAGAAATGATACAGAATATTTAATTGATTGTATTTAGAAAGTTTTTTATTTCAGTATGATTTTCATTTTCACAATAGTTACCCTCTAAACTCTCATCTATGTACTAAATCAACTAGAGCGATCACTACACCTCCTGACAGAGATACACATCACAGATGAGTTCATTTCAACAGTGGGGGAGTTCCCAAATTTATTTAATGCTGTACATTAAACACATGACATTTCAGCCGAAAGGACTTTATCGAGAGCAAAAAACAAACCTCCCATCTACACTGCCATTGTATTTGAAAAAAGTAGACTACAATTATATATGCCTTTCATTCCCTCTGAAATACCTGTGCATGGGAATGGGCAGCAACAAGGGCAGCAGCTTTTTGGGGCACATTTCCAAGAGCGGATCCAGGCATATTTTGCCCAGGGCTACTCTGCATTTCAATGCCACAAAATGAGTACTGTAAACCACTGTATATGACATATCACGTTCTGTGTTTAGCTGCAAGGCAGATAATGGCAGCCTTTATGGCCAACTGCCTACAGGTGTGAGTAGCCAAAGTAGCTAGTAATCTTTCTGTCCAGCTGCTGCAGATGAACAAGCACATCAGTATGTCTGTATACAGGATTTCCTTTTTCCAGATCCAGTGAATTTGGAATTTATTACAGCAACACTGTGAAAAATGGGTCCAAGACCAAGGCCAGACTTATTGCATTAAAATTTTTGTACTGTATGTGCCCTGCAATGCTCCAGGCTGGTGCTGACATTATACACTCTAGAGCAGTGATCCCCAACCAGTAGCTCATGAGCAATATGTTGCTCTCCAACCCCTTGGATCAGTGATCCCCAACCAGTAACTCGTGAGCAACATGTTGCTCACCAGCCTCTT
The DNA here is from genome assembly GCF_017654675.1 of Xenopus laevis. Classification (NCBI taxonomy): domain Eukaryota; kingdom Metazoa; phylum Chordata; class Amphibia; order Anura; family Pipidae; genus Xenopus; species Xenopus laevis. Next base: position 31,865,607 of record NC_054376.1, read on the forward strand.
GGATGTTGCTCCCAGTGGCCTCAAAGCAGGAGCTTATTTTTGAATTCCAGTCTTGGAGACATAAATACCAAGTGTGCTGCCAAACAGAGCCTCCTGTAGGATGACAGTCCACATAGTGGCTGTCAAATAGCAAATCACAACCCTAGGGATTTTTTCATGTTTGTGTTGCTCCCCAACTCTTTTTACATTTGAATATGGCTCACGAGTTAAGGTGGCCATACACGGGCCAATAAAAGCTGCCGACAGACCGAGTCGGCAGCTTATTGGCCCGTGTATGGGGGCCCCCGACAGGCTTCCCTGATCGAGATCTGGCCGAAAGTCGATCGATCTCAATCAGATGGGACTAAAAATCCCGTCGGATCGTGGCCGCATTTGTTCGTTGATGCGGTCCCGCGATCCGACCGCCCGTCCGCATTCGCTAGGATCCGATCATTGGGCCCTAGGGCCCACGATCGGATCAGCCTGATATTGCCCACCTCGAGGTGGGCATATCGGAGGTAGATCCGCTCGTTTGGCGACATCGCCAAACGAGCGGATCTCTCCATGTATGGCCACCTTAAGAAAGGTTGGGGATCCCTGTTGGATGTTGCTCTCACTGGACTCAAAGCAGGTGCTGATATTTTTAATTCCAGGCTTGGAGGCAAGTTTTGGTTTTATAAAACCCAGGTGCCCTGCAAACAGAGCCTCAATGTAGGCTGACAATCCACACAGGGGCTACCAAATGGCCAATCACAGCACTTACTTGGCACCCCAAGAACATTTTTCATGCTAGTGTTGCTCCCCAACTCCTTTTTCTTCTGAATGTTGCTCATGGGTTCAAAAGGTTGGGGATCCCTGCTGTAGAGAATACAGTAGTATCATTGCTAAATGTCAGGCACACTTTCCTTAATAGATGTGGCCATAAAATGATCTTTGCTTGCTGCAAATGTTACATGTAGAAGCTAAAGAGGCTGCACCTCCAAATAAAATAATGTATTGGCAGATCCCCTGGTGTAAAATGACCCTTGACAGTAGATCAGTAGTGATGCCACAATGGGTTCTAAACCTCTATTCCCCCGAACCATCAGGTTGCCAATTAAGTTGCAGTCCCAACCTAAACATTAATTGCACTAATTATGTGTCATTTTGGCCACAAAGTATATGTATGGCCATTTTTCCTATACACTGGCATCCTACCACTATGATTGGTCACGGGCACAGTGATGTGCCTAAGCTTTTCCAATGTTTTCTCTCTGAATGTGTACATTGACAAATGAATCTGGCTCAATCCAGCGGCGCAGCTAGAATGCCAGTTGCCATTTGGCTTGGGTGCACCTTTTCACATGCTAAGCTAAATGCCATGCAGTGACGCAGCAACAGGATAAAAGAGAAAAAAAACTGAAGAGTAAGCAGCATGAAGATATAGCTGCTCTTATAATTCCATTCACTAAAGAATAATAAAGAAACCAAACATTAGCAGGCACATAAACTTCCCTGTAAATAAATTGATTATAGAAATAAACAAAGAAATGAACTTAATCACAGGCTTGGTGCACATTGAAAGCATGAAACGCGATTCAGGGCCATTACGGAAATAAAGCTTTCTTTAAAATTCTTTCTACTTACTAGTGGTTGTTTGAGTGCCCACAGTGACCCTGTATCAGTGCTCAGCATGAATTCAGTGCAGGATTTGTTTTTTTTTTGGGAGGTCACTGATTAATGCATAATGCTCAATTTAGTATCTCATCTTAACACTTTTTCATTAGCAAAATCTGTAATTTACTTACATTACAAGCTGATGCACCATCCTACATCACTGCCCTGCACATAACTAGTGAGGAGTTGGTTCCATGCTTACTCACATAAAGATGAATCCACAGACAGCAAAGGGCCCTCATGGTATATGAGACTGCAAGCCTGCACTACTCGGGAGTGCATAATGCTATTTATTATCCACAATGCAATTAGATACATTATTCTCAATTACAGAAGAAAATGCAAATAGATTTAGATGTGTCTCCTACATGAGCTGCTGCTGAACATTCTATGGGTGGAACAACAAAACAGAAGCATTGTAAGCTTTAGTAATATTCTACCACCCTGTATTTGCCCACCGGCATCTAGGGTTTCCACCTGGCCGGTATTTTACTGGCCTGGCCGGTAAAAATGATGGCTGATCCCAATGTTATTAATAGGGGAAAAATAAAAATATATAGGAAGGCCGGGATTTTTTTCCAGAAAAGGTGGCAACCCTACCAGCATCTCATAACAAAAAACAACTAGTTCCTATGAATTAACCTTGAAAATGCTGAGAACATGCTCCAGCAATTAACAGAGACCGTCCAAGAGCAAGGCCATGTCTCTACAACACTGGGCGTACAAAGCTTCAAGTGCTGGTCAAGGGAGTGGCAGCGAAATTTTCTGGATGTTCACTGTATTTGTAAGCCATCAAAAAAGCTTCAATCAAACTCGGTCTGACTGAATGTATGGAATGTATCTCTTTTAGTCAAACACTAGAAATGTGATCGGGGAATTGGCTGTCAAGGTTAGCTGCAAAGTAGGCAGCACCCAGACAAAAATCAAAGCAGCAAAGTACTGTATGTCTATAAAACAAGTAGCCGACTAAAAGGCACCTAACATTGCAGTCTGCTGTGATTCCAACACAGTTGGGATAATGTCTTTAGCCTTTCAGTTACATAGTCTGAGCTTATCTGGCTAACTTTCTAATGGATCTTTATGCCCAGTTGGTTCCCTGGGTGGCCGGAGAACGCCCAGAAAGCAAACGGCACTGTTGTCCGAAGTCTTATGCATTTCTTACACCATTAATTGTGTTGTAGAATGTTTCCTAGTGGTTCTACTCGTAGTAACAATTACATACCCATGTGAAGCCACCATCTCTCCTATTGCTGGCCTGACACCCACGGATGTAATGGAAGCATTTACAATATATGGATCAGTGAAGTAAACCGGTCACTCCCTTCAATAGGCTTTGGGTTGGATTTGATTAACTCTGCTGAAATGTCACTAGACAGGCTCGCTCAGCTGCTGGTACAGACCAACTACATTTCTTTGGGATATTTACCTGATATGAATATGGTGATAACAGGAGCAGTTTGCATACAAACCACTTGCCCCTTTTACAGGGTTTTATCGTAGAAATCCCGTAGTTTCTGTACAGAAAGAGAGAGAGAGATCTGCTTCACGCCCACAGTACACTGAATGAATTAATTTAATGCTGCTGCATAGCTACACCCTAGTGCCTAGTGAAAGGCAAACAGGGCGACAGCTGCCAATATTTATATATATAATGCAGCGGACAGGGTGTGTTGCACAAAGACACCCATATCCACCCTGGCTATAAAAAGGGGCAAATGTTGATATAAAGCATTTTTGCCCTCCTGTGGTCATTGGGAGAACTGCAAAAAAGGTCAGCAGAATTCTGTATCCATCCAGTATGTTCACAATCACACCTCCCAGGATATATTTTATATATTATATATCAATACGCACATGCAAGAATGACACAGCACAGGTTAAAGCTAAATGCCTTTTTGCAAATAAATACAAAAAAATAAATAACCCTGCACCACAGCATTCAAATTAAATCAGGAATGGCTACAAGCCAGAACATGCAAGCAAAATGTCTGTTCATTACAGAACCCAGCAATAGATCCATGCTCTATACCTTCCCTGTGTCAGGAGCCATGCAGCAGGGCAACCAGAATTACCTTTAATTTGCAGCCATGGAAATGTTATCTGGTCCAGGTTGGAAAGCCCATGTTATCTCCCGGATTATAGTCACGGAGCAGTAGCCCAGCCTCTAGCTCTCAGTGCTGCTGGCAAACAAAAGCCCGTGACAGTGATATGCCTCGGACCACCCCCTACCACACCCACCTATCTGCCAGTATCCCTGGGATTCTCTCTGTGCACTGCAATCACAATAGAACCTGAATGGATGCTGCATGCTGCTCCTGCTAGATACAGTCTGAAATAACTTGATACTAACATGCTGCGTTACAGTATACACCACCATAATTCCACAAGCTTGGGCTTGGGAAAGGTTAAACAATGAATAAATCGACCGACCCACTAAATGGGCTTTATTTATATAAGAGCAGGAGGAATCCCTGTCTAGCATCCATGTATCCTGATAATGCTTAGCCCCATGGCTGAACACACTGGGGCTCATTTATAAACTTCCCGCAGGGCAGATTGGTTAGCACATTGAATACATTTGCCCTGCGCATGGTTATATTTATAAAGCTGGATACGAGTGTGCAAACAGAATTGTGAATTTTTTTTTCACAATGCAAATGCCCATAAGAGCTTTTTAAAGGGCATGTAAAGGCAAAAAAATGAAATCCCATTTTTAGTTTCTTTAATGAAAAAGAAACCTATATCCAATATGCTTTAATTAAAAAATGTGTACGGTTTTTATAAGAAACCTGACTGTATGCAGTGAAATTCTCCCTTCATTTACTGCTGTGGATAGGAATTGTCAGATGGTCCCTAACTATTTATGAACAACAGGTGGAGCCCCCGCCTTACTTCCCAGCAGCTACTCAAGCAGCTTTGTTTATGACGATCCCTAAGCAGCCCAGACCACACTGAGCATGTGCACAGTCTTAGTCTTGCAAAGATGTTTAACAAAGTTACAAGATGGTGACCCCCTGTAGCCAACATTGAAAGCATAAATTATTTGTTTGATTAGACTTGTGGTGCAGTAAGTTCATGTTTATATTTAGTATACAAAATACAGCATTTCTAGCCTTATTCTATATTAGACTTTACATGCCCTTTAAAGGGGGACTATAGCAAAAATTTTAATTTAATATAAGGTTTAGCACACTGAAATAAGAAACTTTCTAAATATAATCAATTATAAATTCTGTACCGTTTCTTGATAGTGATATCTTCACTATCCCCCTCTCAGCATCTGTTTCTCATCATTCTCTCGCTACGGTGAAGGTTCACCACCAACTATTAGTAGTGGGGTTCCAAGGCCAAATTAGAGGTATCCAAGGACATAGCAAGCCTCCTTGTCTGTGCCAGAATACTAACCTTCCGATGGAGTTCACTTTCTTGGTATCAACTTGACAGTATGGCTCTAAAGCAACATATATGAGACACATTTCAGAGGAACAGAAGCCTTGTGTGATTGCACTTAGCTCATATCAATATGAATATGTAGGCCTATGGTTGTATTTCATACCACAAGCACATGTTTTAATTAAAGACTTTCCTGAAAGCGGAGAGCTTTACTACTCTGATCACATATTGTTTGCATCAGCTGAGGAATTCTCTAGAGGCTTTACCACATTATCATCATCATTGGGATCATGTTTCATTGTACTGAAGTCTATGGAAAATGCCTACAGCAGGTCCCAGTTATACATATACATATATTTTTTTTATATGAAGAGTCTATGAAAGACACAAACTGCAAGTTTCAGTTATATATATGCTCATATACAAAAAGTAAATAAACTAGGGATGCACTGAATACATTATTTTGGAATCTGAATACTGAATCTGAATACTATTTTGCATATGCAAATTAGGATTCGGATTTGGTTCGGCCAGGCACAAGGATTCGTCCCAATCCTTCTGAAAAAGGCAGAATCCAGGTCGAATCCCGAACCGAATCCTGGATTCAGTGCATCCCTAAAATAAACCCTACATGCATTTTTCTATTAAAACTCAGCCCCACAACTGCAATTCATATCTAAGACATCAACGCAATGCTCTTGAAAGGAAAACCATTATAGCAACTTTGCACACTCCTTTGGGTTCTACTCCAGCATCAAAATCCATATCTTTTCTGCTATCACCAAGACAATTTTGCTGCACATTTTTTGCCTCCTTTCCTCATTATGCAACATATCTGGTCTCTTTCAGTCTCCACCTTACATCATCCATGTCCAAACTAAGCCAATTCCTTAACCATCTCCTTGATTTTGTTGTTCACACCACAAGCTAGCGAGACTTCAACCACTCTACACATTTTAGAAGTCTCCGTAGTTATGCAGGAAATGAAAATCCATTTTGTCCATTAGCCATTTTGTCCATTAGTAGAACTGCTGTCTGTTGTCTTGAAGACCTTGCCCCTCTCTAACTCTTCCAACCCATGATGCATGCTTTTATCTACCGGATATATGGTCTTACATGAAAGGGTGCAACAGCTTTTTTGCTTAACTGGTGTTCATCAAAAGCCCAAGGAGACATATTTGTAAGAGGTTAAAGGAGATCTGAACACTAAAAACAAACATAAGCAGAAATGTAGTATGTTACATCTTAAACTTACTGCACCAGCCTAAAGTTTCAGAATCTCTACAACAGTAGTGATCCAGGTCTTCAAAATTATGCACAAAGGGTTCACCATCTTAGATTATTTTGGAGAGGTTTACCTTTTTATAAACTTTTAGTATATAGACAATGGTATTTTGAGAGGCATTTGCAATGGCAAATGGTCCCTCCAGAGCTATGGACTGATACAGGACTGAACACTTTTGTCTAACGCAAAGTTGCAGTTTCCATGCTCTACATCTTGAGTCACAGCCTATCTACAAGGGAGCACTACCACACTTGGGGGTAAATTTATCAAAGAGTGAAGTTCCACCACTAGAGTGAAATTCCGCAGCTCTCAATTAATTTCTATGGGATTTTGAAAGGCGTATTTATCAATGGGTGAAAGTTCACCCTTTGATAAATACGCCTATAAAAATCCCATAGCAATGAATGGAAAGTGGCAGAATTTCACTCTAGTGGCGGAACTTCACTATTAACTTCACTCTTTGATAAATATACCCCTTATTGTCTTAAAATTGGCGATTGCTCCTTGTGAAACAATGTAATTCTGCAGATGCTCAGTGTAGATGGGCAGCCGTTGAGAAGCAAAGCTTAGGGAATGTCACAAATCATGAGGTTCACGTGCTACAGAGGCTGGTGCTATGAATTATTGAATTATGATGAAAATTGCACTGGATTTGGAGCTGCCATATAGTGTGAATCTGAATTAACAATCAGCAATTTATTGCTCTACAGCGCTATCATGGACATACAAAACACTCACCCAGATGGACTAATTATCGCTGGAGATTTTAACCATGTGAATCTCAGGTCAGTGTTCCCTAAATTCCATCAGCATGTGGAATTTGCTACGAGAGGGCCAAACACGCTGGATCAGGTTTACACAAACATTTCCAGTGCGTACCGAGCAGAGCCCCGCCCACACTTCGGATACTCAGACCACATCTCTGTTATGCTAATTCCAGCATACAGACCACTCGTCAGGCACTCTAAACCGGTTCTGAAGCAGGTGAAAACATGGCCAGCAGGAGCCATTACTGCTCATCAGGACTGTTTTGAGTGCACTGACTGGAACATGTTTAGGGAGGCTGCAACCTACAGCGACTACATCAACTTGGATGAGTATACGTCATCTGTAATCAGCTACATCACAAAGTGCATTGATGATGTCACTGTCTCCAAGTGCATCACTACACACCTCAACCAGAAACCGTGGTTCACTGGAGAGGTGCGTGTGTTACTGAGGGCCCGAGACTCTGCTTTCAGGGAAGGTGATGAAGTCGCCCTGAGAACAGCGAGAACCAAACTTTCCCATGCCATCAGAGTAGCTAAGCGTGCATACACTCAGAGAATACACAGCTTGGCGACACATGGCGCATGTAGAAGGGCATCCAGGCTATCACAAAAAAACAGGTCAACACCATCTGCCTGTGACAGTGACACCTCCATTGCAGATGTGCTGAACGACTTCTATGCACGGTTTGAAGCACAGAACAACACAGGAATGAGGAAGACCATCACTCTGCCTAGTGACCAGGCACTGCGTCTGACGGTGGCTGATGTGAGGATAACTCTGGAAAGAGTAAACCCACGGAAGGCTGCAGGACCAGACAATATCCCTGGCAGAGTGCTAAGAGAATGTGCAGATCAGCTGGCAGATGTTTTCACTGACATCTTTAACATCTCTCTGAACACCTCCACTGTTCCGAAGTGCTTCAAACCCACCGCCATGTACCCATGCCAAAGAAATCATCAGTGTCCTGCCTCAATGACTACCGTCCTGTGGCACATACCCCCATCATCATGAAGTGTTTTAAGAAGCTTGTCAAGAAGCACATCAAAACCCTGCTGCCACCAGCACTGGACCCCCTACAGTTCACATACAGTCAAAATTGCTCAACAGATGATACAATAGCCACCACCCTCCATCTGGCCCTCTCATCTGGACAAAAAAGACACCTACGTTCGAATGCTGTTCATAGACTTCAGTTCAGCATTCAACACTATCATTCCTCAGCATCTTATAGAAAAGCTGAGCCTGCTTGGACTGAACACCTCACTCTGCAGTTGGGTTCTGGACTTCCTGACCAACAGACCTCAGTCAGTCAGGATTGGAAACATCATCTCCAGAACCACCACACTGAGCACCGAAGCCCTTCAAGGCTGTGTGCTTAGTCCTCTACTGTTCACTCTGCTGGCGCATGACTGTGCAGCCACGCACCGCACAAATCACATCATAAAGTTCGCTGATGACACAACCGTGGTGGGTCTCATCAGCAATAATGACGAGTCACCATACAGAGAGGAGGTGCAGTGGCTAACAGACTGGTGCAGAGCCAACAAAACAAAGGAGATGGTTGTTGACTTTAGGAAGACTAGGAGTAACCACCTGCCACTGTACATTGACGGCTCTAATGTGTAGATCATCAAATGCACCAAATTCCTTGGTGTCCACCTGGCGGAGAACCTTACCTGGCCCCACAACACCAGCTCCTTAGCCAAGAAAGCCCAACAGTGCCTCTACTCCCTGCACAAGCTGAGGAAATCCCATCTTCCACCATCCATACTCAAAACCTTCTACAGAGGGACTATCGAGAGAATCCTAAGCAGCTGTATCACGGTCTGGGCTGGGAACTGCACTGTCATGGAGTGCAAGACCTTCCAGAGGATAGTGAAGACAGCAGAGAAGATCATAGGTGTCTCTCTACCTTCCATCACGGACATTTACACCACTCGCTGCATCCGTAAAGTCCACCAGCATTGTGGCTGATCCAACACACTCTTCACACTCACTGTTCACACTCCTGCCATCCGGTAAAAGGTACCGGAGCATTAGGGCCCTCTCTTCCAGACTGTGTAACAGTTTCTTCCCCCAAGCCATAAGGCTCCTGAATACTCAGGGACCGGACAGATCTCTCTCACACTCACACTCCATCTGACCTTATTGTATAAATAAATAGCCATTGTATACAATTGTTCTCTATGAGCACATCTGCACTTTATCATGTTCTTTATCATGTTCTTACTACTGTCATGTCACAAAGATACACCCATCATGTCTGACGTTTAGCATTGTTTACTTAACATATTACATCAGCTGAGTGTGCACTGTCTTGTCTTGTCCCTGCACTGTGCTGACCTGTCTTGCAGGAGTTGCATATTTTTGCACTTGCACTTTTTGTCTGTTGTCCGGAACATCTATGTTGTGTGTAGCACCATGGTCCTAGAGGAACGTTGTTTCGTTTCACTGTGTACTGTACAATATATGGATGAAATGACAAACTCACTCTTGACTATTGTAACTTTTAAATTCTATATATTCAGTATATTGTGCCAGTCCCTAAGCTCAGTAAGTGACAACAGCCCAGAACATGTGCCGTAAATCAGCAGAAAAGAAGATGGGGAGCTACTGGGACATCTTTGAAGATACAGATCTTCTGTGCTCTGGTCAGCTTCGGTTTATACAGAACCCCAAAATATATTGTACAGCATTTCTAGCCTACTTATGTGTTGAACTTTAATTCTCCTTTCAACCAATGTACCACTTTGTAGACACTGGGACAGTTACAAAGTATAATGTCCTCTTCATAAAGGGTACAGGAAAATACGGATCCGCACACACTTTATCTTCAAGCAGATGGGGATAGCCCCAAGTTTATTGTGCCATCCTGATGAAGGGTGGGTTAAACCCCCCCGAAACGTTGATCTTGTTGGTGGCACAATAAACTTGGGGCTATCCCCATCTGCTTGAAGATAAAGTGTGTGCGGATCCGTATTTTCCTGTATCTTTGCATAAGGGACCTTGCCTGGTCCACGGAGTACCAGCACCACTGGAAGCAGAGGAGTAAATAAACAGGTGTGCGGTGGTGAGAATTATCGTATACTCTTCATAAAGGGGTTATTCGCCTTTACATTAACTTTTAGTATGATGTAGACATAATTATATTTGTATACATAATTATTTAGCGTTTTGTCAACAGCTCACCAGTTTGCAATTTTAGCAGCTATCTAGGGTCGAATTTAAACTAGGAAACATTGGGTTGAAAGAGAATTCTTATTATGAATAAAGAAGGGTCTAAATAGAAAGATAAGTAATAAAAAGTAGCAATTAGAATAAAATTGTAGCCTTACAGATAAATAGGTTTTGGCTGTTGGGGCCATTGACCTCCGTTTGAAAGCTGGAAAAAGTCAGAAGAGGAAGGCAAATAATTAAAAAACTATAAAAAACTGAAATCCATTAAAAATAATTGACCACTCTGTAACATTCTAAAAGTTAACCTGAAGGTAGACCACCCTAAGTATTTTTCAGACACAGAATTGAAGAAATCGCTATAAATGTTTGACAAGAAAAATGGAAAGGAGACATTTGAGTATGCCAGGAAGTGAACTGAAAGCATTGAGAGATGAAAGGAGAACACAAAGAACTTATTTTCTATAAAAGTACAGAACGTCCATTAAAATAAATCAAAAATACCCACAACTCAAGGAAAAGAGGTTAGACATTCATGTGCTTGAAAGATGTGGAAATTACCAGCCGGCTTGCTTTGTGGATCTGTTAACGCCCAGATACCCAGGCAACATGCCTCCCTCCATAAGCACATCGGTTCCTTGGGTTTAATCACAAAAGGAATACCCCCTTTGACATGGGGGGTTTATTAAAAGTTCAGAACATTTCTTAGGACATACAGATAACTGCCTAACACGTTTTGAACCTACTGGAGCACTTACTCATAGGCTGAATACGCGTTAGGAGGTTATCCGTATGTCCTAATAAATGTTTTGAATTTTTGATTATAATTTGTGGCCTTAACTTTAGGAGAAAACTCACATCTATTTGCTGCTTCAGATTTTTGAACGCATGGACTTGGGTTACCTGTGAGTATTTTTCTCCCCTTATTATTTGCTTATTTTTTCTTTTTGATTTACAATGGTACAGTTATTGGCATTGTGTGCCAGTCAGCACTGTGTTCTGCATTTACCAACAGTGTCGGGTGCAAATATGCCCAGGTTGCAAGAGATTGCTAAATCAGCATTTAAGAGATTAAGTGATTTCGATTTTAGGGCATATGTTAAGGAGGCACCAAAAATTTCCCCAAACCTTCTAGTGCTAATATTAGAGAGAAAAAAGAGTTCTCAGTACTATTGAATATCTGCCAATTATCTGTAGACATGAGTCAAATCAACAGGACTTTCTGTATTTTTTCCAAGGAGAAGTTTTACCAGTCATCCAACTGGCTTTCTCAATTTAGAATAACTTGTAAATAAGATCTTTATTCGGGAATATATCCTCTAGAATGTTGCTCCCATCAGCACAATCTGTTTATCATAATCAGCAAGGATGTCATTAAGTTAGGTGTTGATTGTATTAGCAAGATTGGAGCTTTGATGTGTTATTAAACCTTCCAGGGAGAGGTGCCAAAACAGCATTGTATGTGGCAGACAATAAATGTTGCACCCCGGCCTCTATTCTAACTTGGTTTTTTAGTTTTTACATATATGGCTTCTTTAACACCTCTTTTCAACCAGTCGCTCTCCTGGTCTAGAATCTGGACTTGGCAGTCTTCAAATGTGTGTCCTTTTTCTTTTAGATGTAGGTCCTGACCAGAGGAGCTGACTCTTCTTTGCTGCGCCATACGCTGGTGTAACTGTTGTTTGGTTTCCCCCCACATACAAATCAGAGCACTCGTCACTGCACTGCATACTCAATGTAACTCTTCTTGTGCTTTGGGGTTGGGTCTTTTGGGTGAACCAGTTGCTGCCTCAGTGTGTTGGGTTTAAAGCAGATAGGGATCTGGTGTTTATTAAAAATCCTTCTAAGTTTTTCTGACACCCCAGCTACATATGGTAGGACCAAGTTCTTTTTGTCCTGTTTTCCACTTTCACCGGTAGTTTTGGTGTTATTGCTTCTCTTTCTACTGGTTTTCACAAAGGCCCAATCTGGATACCTTCAAAGCTCCAATCATGCTTATACAAGCTATACTGTACCTAACTTAAAGGGATACTGTCATGGGAAAAAATTATTTTTTCAAAATGAATCAGTTAATGCTGCTCCAGCAGAATTCTGCACTGAAATCCATTTCTCAAAAGAGCAAACAGATTTTTTTACATTCAATTTTGAAATCTGACATGGGGCTAGACATTTTGTCAATTTCCCAGCTGCCCCAAGTCATGTGACTTGTGCTCTGATAAACTTCAATCACTCTTTACTGCTGTACTGAAAGTTGGAGTGATATCAACCCCTCCCTTTTCCCCCCCAGCAGCCAAACAAAAGAACAATGGGAAGGTAACCAGATAGCAGCTCCCTAACACAAGATAACAGCTGCCTGGTAGATCTAAGAACAACACTCATTAGTAAAAACCCATGTCTCACTGAGACACATTCAGTTACATTGAGAAGGAAAAACAGCAGCCTGCCAGAAAGCATTTCTCTCCTAAAGTGCAGGCACAAGTCACGTGAATCCAGTGAATGGGATATGAATGGCATTTATCGATGCATCAAACATGACGCCAAACAAAACCTTGCTTTTTTCTATCCTTGGAGATGAGAGGCACAATGGTCTTCAACATTGAAAACCCGCTGTTGATATTTCTTATCTACAGAGACATAATAACGACTATTCTCATAAGCATACGAGACTTGAAATTAGGTACTGTATAAGGCTTATTTAAATATGAATTTATGAAATATACTGAGTTCTTATTTCATTAGCATGAAAGCATTTTCCAGTTTGAGATATTTGCAGTTTTTTTTTTTAAAAGGCTAACATATTGAATTTTAAACAACAGTACCACCTACTGGTTGAAAATATATTTAATCAGAAAAGGAATGTTTTATTTCATTGTGCACTTACCATTACTATCCTAGCCTACATTACCTCTACAGTCATACTGGTTACCCATATTTTATCTCTTACTCCCTCTCCCTATGCAAAGCAACCCTGTGGTTCAATGTTGTAAGAAGAATTAATGAAAAATTAAAGAGTGCTCACCCTACTCATAGGGCATATATCTGGTTTCTATTGGCACAGGTTACAAAACAACCCACTCAAAATAATTGGTGTAATATATATACCTTTACATTTAGGCTACGGACACACTTGGTCAATTTCTCAGCCTACGAAAAAATGCAGCTGAGAATCAGCCCCAACACTCAAATCAGCTCTCTTCTGTGCCCACAACTTTAACCACTGTGTCGACCCAGGGGCAGGCACGTGGAGTGGATATTGGTACAAACTATGATGCATTTTAGCAATGAAAACTTCTCCATGTGCCTGTACCTGGATCAATGAGTGGTTCTGGGTGAAGGCACAGAAGAATGCTGATTTGAGCATAGGGGGCTGTTTATCTGCTGCAGTTATCTGCAGGCTGAGAATCAGCCCAGTGTGACTGTAGCCTAAGGCTAATGCCACACACACACCGGATCTCAGGATGTAAATACACAGGCCTAGAATACGCTACTACTACGAGAGTTATCCTTTTTCCCTGCCTGCACCCAGATCCATTGCTTCAGCCGGGATGCAGGCACATGCGGTGGATTTTAGTGCAGATAATACAAACTCTTGTGTTTTGACAATGAAATCTGCCTCGTGTGCACCTGGCCGATGCAGTGGATCCAGGTGCAAGCAAGGAAGGGACTAACTCTCAACGTAGAAGCAGATTCTCAGGCTGCATTTATCCACAGGCCGAGATCTGTTTTTTGTAACATTAGCCAAAGTTTTAAACAGATGTAGCGCTATAGTAAACTGACTTGTGCTAGGGCAGTTTAAGCTACTTTCCTTGGTGGGCTGAGACCACCGATGAGCTCTCTTTCTCAGGGGTAAGCCCTCGCAGCGGGGTGGAGGCAAGGGTGTAGTGTAACTGTAACCTGATGCGATAGCACAATGATGGGCGCCAGTAGTTCTTTAACAGTTGGACAAAGAACAGTATTTATTGAACAATAGCACAGAGATCATTTAGCACATTGATCCACAATGGAGTATAGAACATACACAGCAGCATAAAGGAAGCATATATTCTAGCACAGTGCCTCTAGAGTACACTGTGTGAACTGCAGGGGTTACATAAGCACAAGGTCCCCATAAGGACCCACTGAGGTGTCCATATTACTAGGGATGTGCCTGTCTGTAAAGTGTAAGGGTGTCTAAGATTTTCACATCCCTACACAGACTATCGTACAAATGCAGATGAATGTCAAGGCTTGGGTGCCCAAGTCTATTTTTCCTTAACGCACATCCATTATATAGTCCTGATAGATCTAATTAATGATCTCATTCCTTCCTTCAGCTAAAAATCTTCTACAACATAAAATATCTCTCTCTCAGACAGTAATTCCAGATTGTGTGCCATGACTGTTGCATAATGAACAAGTAACACCAGCAGATGAAAGCCTGTTTTTGGAGACCATTTCTTTTTACACACTATGCTATTTAACAATTTTAGATCCTGAAACATTAGGTTTGACGAATTGTCTGAAAAAATGCCAGTTTTCCTGTATTTTTGTTATTCTGCTCTACAAGCATTGTTTTTACTGGCGAAGCTGCAGATATGCCAGATAGCAACCCTAAACCCTTCAGAAGAGCTATCCGGTGTGCACCCTCTTCCAAATAAAAAAAAAATGTCAGTAAAGTAAACCTCAGATGAGCTCAGCTGGTTTTTGGGAGATGCTGAGAATTCCATTTCACTAACAGCAAAAAAAAGGTTGCATATTGTTTTGTAAATGTGGGGCCCCCATAAACGGGCTGATAAAAGCTGCAGCCAGACCGAGTCAGCAGCTTATTGGCCCGTGTGTGGGGCCATCCAACGGGCTTTACCTATCGATATCGGGCAGGTTAAAAAATCCCCTCCAGAGCCTGATTTGAGAGGCGGGCGCCCCTAGGCCACGCAGTCCTAGCACCCGCCGCCCACAGCGCTCTAGTGAGCACCGGGGAGCTGCGCGTCCCCATTGTTCCATATAGAGTGGCTGGGCAGCATGCCACCCCTAGG
Source organism: Xenopus laevis (assembly GCF_017654675.1). Classification (NCBI taxonomy): domain Eukaryota; kingdom Metazoa; phylum Chordata; class Amphibia; order Anura; family Pipidae; genus Xenopus; species Xenopus laevis. Next base: position 31,880,877 of record NC_054376.1, read on the forward strand.
AATTTGCTGCCCTAGGCCCGGGCCTTTGTGGCCTCCCACAAATCCCGTCAGAACGCAGCCGCATCTGTGCGTGTATGCGGCCCCGCAATTCGACCACCCGCCTCGGATGCATTATGATCTGATCGTTGGGCCCTAGGGCCCATGATCGGATCAGCCCCATGTCGCCCACTTTAAAGTGGGCATATGGGAGGGGGGGTCCACTCGTTTGGCGTCATCTTTGTCTATGTCTATGGCCACCTTTAGAGACCAGCTAAGGTGATAACAATTGCAGGCTTTCCCAACATTCCAGTGAATTATCAGCCTGACAAAATGGAACTTCAGTAGAACCCTCATTTTTCATTTTTCAGGGGACCAGCAAAGAAATGGTTTAAAATCCGGAAAAAAAATTAAATCAGGGAAATGCTCAATTGTTTTATATTGGTGGGACCACAAAACAAGCATATAATTTGTGAAAACTTGAAAAAGTTGTAAAATTGATCATTTCACAGTAGAATGATTTGTATTTTCAATTATGCTAAATATGCAGCATATGTATACAGAATTCTCTTAATCCAGTTAGTATATAGGCACAAAATCATTACCAACTGTTAGAATATTGCATCTCTTATGATTCAATACGAGAACTTCTCTTCAGGCGGCACTTACCCTGGTAGCTTTAACAGCTGAATCGACATATTTTTATCCAGAAATACATCTCCTTCACTGAAAAAAATTTGATTTTGCCATTTGCACTAAAGATAGATCTCGAGAGATTGGTGTAAAGATGCAACAGCAAAAATAAACATCCGAGTTTTCCATCTCCAACAAGCAATAGTTATATGTGACAATTTAGTTGATGCAAGTGCCAGATTGGCCCAGACAAGTCTAATGACTTTACATTCACACTCGTTTTTTTCTACACATTTTGTTAAGAAGCTTTGAAGCGTAAGGCATAATGGAGCCCTGGAACACTTGCCTTGTACACTCAGTAAGTACAGAGAACTCTTTGCAAGTTGCATCTATAGGTGTTCCCAGTTATGAATTGCCAGAAAGCAACTTTTGTGACCACGCACACCCTGGAACACTCACATTGATACTCCCATTGATACCTGATCTAGAAACTTGTTTGGTAAAGTATCCAGTGATTCCAGTAAATCTGCAGTATAGCTAATTCTGAGCATTTCTTTGGAGTGGGCTTTTCCTTTACCTCATTAAAGGAGAACTAAACCCTAAAAATTAATATCGCTAAAAATGCCATATTTTATATACTGAACTTATTGCATCAGCCTAAAGTTTCAGCTTTTCAAAAGCAGCAATGATCCAGGACTTCAAACTTGTCACAGGGGGTCACCATCTTGGAAAGTGTCTGTGACACTCACATGCTCAGTGGGCTCTGAGCAGCTGTTGAGAAGCTAAGTTTAGGAGTCATTGCAAATTATCCAGCAGAAAAGGAGATTGGTCTGTAATATAAGATGATGCTACAGGGCTTATTATTAAATTCTGATGCTAATTGCACTGGTTTCTGTGCTGCCATGTAGTAATTATCTGTATTAATTACTAATTAGCCTTATATTGTGACATTTAGAGTCCGTGCGTAGTCTAAATTGTGTACATACTGCCATTGTTTCAGGATTTATTTTTAAAAGTTGTAAAGATGTGAAAACACCACTAGATGTCACAATACCATAACAAATATATTAGGTACTGGAAATTGTATATATTCAGTATAAATACATTCTAGCATAAGATGATTGTGGTTGTTACTCAACTATAAGTATAAAGTCCAATGTGATTATTCTGGATATATTTCATAATTAAATGCCTGAGAAACAGTCAACTCCAAAGAAATGTGCAGAACTAGCTCCGTTGTAGAGATACTGGATAAGTTACCAACCAAGTTTCTAGATCAGAGCAACTATTTCCATGCCTCCCCCCCATGAACACAAGTGTGAAGTACCATAAGTTCTTGTCCACTCCCCTTGTGTACATTTGGGCAACGTGTTTAATTTGTTGGATGTACTTTTTTGCATCCACAATTACTACAATACAAACTCACTGACCATTTTACTGAAAGGCAGGGGTGTAACTATAGAGCAAAGCAGACTCTGTAACTGCTGGGGTGAGCAGGAATTATAGGGGCGCCGTTGGACTGGTAAGCAGCTCCAGTAATATGTTCAGGAAAAATGTCTTGTTCCCAGAATTTATGGCACTGTTCCAGATATATCAATAGTTTACTGTTCTCTGACATTTCACTGCCTCTGCTATCCTCTGTCTTTGGGAAAATGTTATATTGCTAATTAACTATAAACTACATTTTAGGTGAAGGTTCCTTTTTAATTGGTTAGTAATATATTAATACCTACTGTGTGAGTACGTATCTGCTAATGACTGCTGTTTAAGTAGCCACACTCATGGCTGTATCTATGGAGGGGGCAAACATCACAACCATAGGGGGCTGGTGTTTTGTTAAGGGACACACCCTAAATAAGTATTTGCAGGGAGTCCTGTGCCCCCCAACATTTCACCCTTTGCTGTCAGAGTGCATATTTTCTTTTTTTAAATACAGTCTATTTCCCAGTTGTAATTAATATACCTTTAGGGGACGCCCGCCACGTCCTGTCTCTTCACCCGGGAGTTTTGCACTTCTGGGGTTTGACGTGGATTCGTGTTCAACGTCATTGTGGTTGGCACAAAGATTAAATATTTAAAGAGGCCTTGGGAAAATAATTACTGGCCAACAAAAGGTCTATTTCATAGTTCCTGGGTGCGTTCCGTGAGTATTTTTGATCTGTTATTGACATTGCCTATTTTTGACCACATCTAGCTCACTGCCTGTCCTGACCACTGCCTTGTTTCAACTATTCTCTTGGATCCTGTTCTGTACCACAATATTGGTGTGTTTGACCTGGCCTGTGCCCCGACTATTCCTGTGTCTCCTGTATTCATACCACATTGTCCGACTGTCATAGACCTGACCTGGTTTTGGACTACGCTTATTGTTTCCCATTCCACTATCTCATGCTTGGTTCCCTTGCTTGCTCAGAACTCTCTCCTTGGGCCTCTCATGTTAAGACCTGTCAGCATCCGAGTAGTGAAGGGCTAGTCATAGGCTGTTATAGGCCGATGAGTGAGCAGCAACTGGGTCTTGGAGTCTGTTCTAAGTTTGGGATACATGCCCATTGGCATCTTGTAAGCCAAGTATGGGGGCTTCCAGACCTATATTGGATGAAAATCAGCCAGGTATCGATCGGCCATAATTAAAGATTCAGTTTTGCAAGCACTGCATCAGCGTATTGGGTCAGTACTCACCCAAGGCCCACTTTAATACATTTGATACATAATTAAAATGTCCAAGCCAATACCCTTGACTGGTCATACTAAATTTTGCTAAAAGTTGGTAGACTGGTAGGTGACTCCATGTGTAATACCTTTGTGTATCCTGTGGTTGGAAAACTTGGCCCTCTGCCCTTATATACTTGGTGCCAGTCCTGAGTACACATTAAGCAGCCAGATCTGGTTATTGTGACCTACTTTAATAAAAGCAGCAACTACAGCACTGCCTGCAGGAATTTATAAGGACATTAATAAAACATGTCTGTTATTTTCTATAGGTTGCAACCCCAATCTGGTTTTCTTGGCTCTTAGACAGCACCCCTTTGTACCTATGTCTGGCTGGGATTTATTTTTACAGTGTGACTTAGTTCAGGCTACAGTGTGACATAAGATAATGATCGCAAAGAAACGCAACTTGTCTCCAGTCCTTCAGCCAAGAGGGCAAGGAGAGATCACTGCAAAGCTGAAAGCTAAAATTTTATATGTTTAATCTCCAGCCAGATTTCAGCAAATCACATTCAATGCTGGTACTGCTAATGTTGACTTAATCAGTGATATAAAAATAAATAAAGATCAAATAAAAGTCTTTAAAGGATATGTAAACCTTACTGAAAAGGAGAATGGCAATGTATAATTGCTCAGGGTGCTTTTCCAAGCACTTTTCAAATTTACATTAATTATATTATTTTCCGTTTCAAAGTCCTTTATTAACTGCCAGTGTAATGAATATTTATAACAAAAGTGGCACCTGCTGAACGTAACTGATTAAAGAAAGTCATAAAATACTTAATTTCCCCTCAAGTGCAGTTTCACCGTAGCCACCAACAACATTTTAATTACTATAGCTGGACTGGCTTGATTTTTATACTGAGTTTAATACATGACTAGGAAATAAAACCAATGTCTTATACTGGGCTGACCTAGGGAATGATCTTGTCTGGTTTTCATGTTGAGGATATGGTGACGTGCACAGCGCTATAGGCAACATGGCAACTGCCACTGAAGTACAGGGTTCAATAATAATTTTAGGTGCATTTTGCTCTTCTTGCACATTTTGCCTGGAGGCAAATATTCCATAAACTGGCCCAGAGAAGACCCACAGACAATGATCTGTGATACCAACAGAATATGCTTGAAAAGAAAATCGTCCAGAATTTGCAGACCCAGTGTTTTTGTGCCCTGTGGCAAGATAAATAAAACAGCTTCAGTCGTCCAGGAAGCATCTCTGTAGAAATGCCAAATATTTGTTGATATTACCTTTTATTCCATACAGACTTCATCCTACTGATGTGTCTATGGACAGGCTCTGCTTTTTTTTCTAGTCTGTCCTACTGAGCTTCTTAAGTTGCCTTGAGCAATCCAGCCTAGTTTCACTGATTTGTTGTCCCAGTTCCAGCTGGCCCGGCCTGTTCCAGTCACCCCGATGTTTTATTTACAGTCCAATTTGCATGAGCATTTATCTGTTCCAGTCTGTACAAACCTCAGTCAAATTTAGAGTAGTTCCTAATTGTTCTGTCTATCTGTTCCTACCATGGCTTCTTCTTTGTCCTCATTTTCAGGTGAAGTCTAGCCTGTAATCCAGAGACAACTGTACACTCCAAAACTTCTATTCCCTTTTAAAGACTGGTGTCTTCAACCTTTCTGACTCTGTCTCTTTCTAGCTAGCTGTCACCCCAGCAGGATTCACAATCTCCTGTGTTGTAAATCATAGTATAGTAACATAGTAAGTTGGGTTGAAAAGACACACGTCTATCAAGTTCAACCTTTCGTCTTTTTTTTTAACCTGCCTAACTGAAGACTCTTCAATTTGCCTCAGAGGGGGGCAAAATGATTTCAAATGACTCTAAAATGACAATCGGACCAGTCCCCGAATCAACTTGTACTATGAGCTATCTTCCATAACCCTGTATTCCCTCACTTGCTAAAAGCCATCCAACCCTAATGTATCAGCCTGTACAAATGATTCAGGGAGAGAATTCCACATCTTTACAGCTCTCACTGTAAAACACCCCTTCCGAATATTTAGGCAGAACCTCCTTTCTTCTAATTGCGTCAGCTGGAAAGACCTATTGGTAAATAAAACATTAGAGAGATTATTATATGATCCCCTTATATATTTATACATAGTTATCATATCACCCCTTAAGTGCCTCTTCTCCAGCGTGAACAACCTCAACTTGGCCAGTCTTTCCTCATAGCCAGGGTCGGACTGGGGGGCCTGGGGCCCACCGGGACTGCTGTCCAGGGCCCCCCGGCCCCCACCTCCCCTTGCTGCGGCGCCAGCGCCGCGCTCCTCCTTGGTGTTGTCCCACGCCGGCGTGCATGCACAGACTGCACCCGTGCTGACGAGAATGCACAGACAGCGCATCGCGCCGGCTATGTTTTTTTTTGAACTATTACGATTGGGGGTCTGGACCGGCGGAGCCCCTTGAAGGTCGGGGCCCACCGGGTATTTTCCCGGTGTCCCGCCGGGCCAGTCCAACACTGCTCATAGCTAAGATTTTCCATACCTTTTACCAGCTTAGTTGCCCTTCTCTGTACCCTCTCTAATACAATAATGTCCTGTTTGAGCGCTGGAGAACAAACAGTACAGCATATTCTAGATGGGGCCTTACCAGTGCTCTATACAGTGGAAGAATGACTCCCTCCTCCCGTGACTCTATGCCCCTTTTAATACAGCTCAAGACCTTATTTGCCCTTGATGCTGCCGACTGGCATTGCTTACTACAGCCAAGTTTATTATCTACAAGGACTCCAAGGTCCTTTTCCATAATGGATTTGCCTAGTGCAGTCCCATTAAGTGTATAAGTTGCTTGCATATATTTACATCGCAGGTGCATGACTTTACATTTATCAACATTGAATCTCATCTGCCACTTAGCTGCCCAGATTGCCAGTTTGTCAAGATCCTGTTGCAAGGATGCCACATTTAATTGGCCTCGATATTTTTGTGTCATCTGCAAACACTGATACATTACTCACAATACCCTCCCCTAAGCCATTAATAAACAAGTTAAATAAAAGTGGCCCAATACTGAGCCCTGAGGGACACCACTAAGAACCTTACTCCAAGTAGAGAATGTACTATTAACAACCACCGTCTGTACTCGATTGTGTAGCCAGTTTCCTATCCACGTGCAAACGACTTCATTAAGCCCAACAGACCTTAGTTTAGAAAGCAGTCATTTGTGGGGCACGGTATCAAATGCTTTGGCAAAATCCAAATAGATCACATCTACTGCCCCCCCCATTGTCCAGCATCTTACTTACCACATCATAAAAAGCAATCACATTTGTCTGACATGACCTAGCCTTCACAAAGCCATGCTGATTGCTGCTCTTAGTGCCATTCGCTAGGACAAATAGTTCTATTTGAACTAGTAGTAGAGAGGTAGTAAGTGGTAGCAGCTGTAAGCAAAACTATGCTCTGCATTCATCTCCATTGGCTAGTTCTACCTAAAAATATGGCAATATCAATTCTGTAATTTAGATTACAATTTAGATTACAACTCTCTTTTTTGCCACCTTTTTTACTTTTGCTAGGGCGTCATGGACTATAAAATGCATTTATATTGTATGTGTTTTAAATGGACAAAGGACACATCTTGTTAAGGACCAGATAGCGCTATTATACTGTATGATTCCCATAAATACTTTCTCTACATTGTCATAATCTGTCTATATTCATGCAATGCAATCGTTTCCATGAGCCCTCATTGAGTTCAGCTCTTCTCTATCAACCTTCAGCCTCCTTCTTCATCGTTAATCAGATCTCCTACACCCCTAGTGTAGGGTGTATTAATGTGATGTAGAGATTATGTGAGCGATGGACAATTTCTAGATATCAATTTATAAATATGTTGATGCTGTATAGAGAAATCATAATAAACAAATAAAAAGTAGGCTTTGGGCAGATACAAAAGGCCTTGAAGGCAGGAGGTAGGAGAGGCTTTGGATAAAAGGGGCTGGAAGAGGTCTGTGGACTGGGAGAAGGCAGGAAACAGATAATGATGATGACGGAGGATGTTTTATAATTCATAAGCTTCTGATATTCTTTTTTTAGGGAAGTAACTAAATGTGGGTGCTCCAAGCCTAGTTCTGCTGTCAGTGAATTTTTTTCCTATGGTGAGTTAAAGATGCTATACTTGGTATCAAGAATAAAAGTAAACATTGTAAATTGGTTTGTAGCCGTCACATTGCAGTGACTGTACTCTCTCTCTTTCTCTCTCTCTCTCTCTCTCTCTCTCTCTCTCTCTCTCTCTCTCTCTCTCTCTCTCTCTCTCGCTGAGTCTTAAAATCCCCATGCATGTATAAAATGTTGTCCTAGTCAGCAAGTCTCTTGTTCCCTGTTGTATTTCACAATGAAAGGAAGGCTGTCCAATAGAAAGATATTCTGATATAAAAGCCTGGGATTAAGCATTCATAATGGAGAGGCGTTACTAGTTTCGTATACAGTGTTCCTAAAATAGAGTGTCGTTCTGGATCTCATGATTACAGTATAGTTTATGGATAGCATGCTTCCTCATATCGACAGCAAAATCTAGTTCTGCATCAGGCACCAGACCATGAGTTAATCTTCCACATCAACACTCTTTTACCGCTCATATGTTATGTGAGAACTGTCACGTCCAACGTACATGAGTGTGTGTTTGGGTAATGATATGACTTTGCACTGCAACTGTGTGAATTTGATATTTTAACAAAAAAGAAGTAGGGGTACAGCAAGGGAATATAATATTTTAATGTTCTGGAATACAGGTATGGGATCCATTATCTGGAAACCTGTTATCCAGAAAGCTCCAAATTACAGAAAGGCCATCTCCCATAGACTCCATTTTACCCAACTAATCCAAATTTTTACAAATTATTTCCTTTTGTTTTGTAATAATAAAACAGTACCTTGTACTTGATCCAAACTAAGATAGAATGAATCCTTAATGGAAGCAAAACAATCCTATTGGGTTCATTTATATGTTTAAATAATTTTCTAGTAGACTTAGGGGGTCATTTACAAAACTCTGATCTGGCTTTTTGGTGTAAAACTTGAATTTTTAATTTTTTTTAGTGGAAAAAGAAAATCACATTTTGTGGGATTTATTATATGGAAGTTCGAATCAGGAAAACCGGCATCTCAGACCTGCCCAGGTTGTGTATAAGTCAATGGGAGAAGTCCCTATCCTATTTGGAAGTTTCGGTGGTCTTCGCTGGAATTAGCCCAAAAATCCAACTATTTCTGGCTCCTTGGGCAAAAATCCGAAAAATATTGGCTTTTCGAGTAAAACCTCCAAAAAAATCTTACAAATTGGGGTTTCAACCAATCTGATTAAATCCATGTTTTTTTAAGAATAAATAGGGTTCCATTGTTGATTCTAGTTTGGTTGGACCTTTTTTATTTAAATGATATATAATATTTAATTATTTTACTAAATAACCCTGCCCATGTATGAAAATCCAATTATGGAAAGATCCCGAGGTCAGGAGTATTCTGGATAACAGGTCCCATATCTGTATTTTAGTTGAAAACGATCTGTGTTCCTGTTAGACATACAACCTGAGATATTGCCATTGTAGTCTAAGGGCAAGCTTTTAATTCGGTAACTTGTGTATTTTTTGCTCTATTTTCATGCAAAGTAGTGAAAAAAAGGAATATGTAAATTAGAAACCACTTAGTAATTATCGTTGTTCTACAATTTATAGATCAACCCAAGTTTTTCTGCAATTTAATAGCAATTTGCGATTAGTTTTTTTTTACAGTTGCAATTTTAATTCATCACCAGAATATATATATATATATATATATATATATATATATATATATATATATATATATATATATATATATATATATATATATATATATGTAAAAAAGCTTGTATTGGAAAAATACAATTGTGTTAATTTCCTGTAAAAATATGATTTTAACCAAAATCTCACTGGTTCATTTATTTTTACAAATTCACCCAGTTAAAATTTCTGTTTTCTTGAACATTGAACGTACCTCATCCCCCCAATGATTTTGCAGAAGCTGGTCAGGTTTTAGCTGCCAAAATGTTTTCATTCAAATTCTCAAGATCTTTTCGATTATTACATCTCAAAACGTTAGGGTAAGTCCACACTGGGCGTTTTGGGGAGATTCGGTCGACTGCTGACTAATCGCCTCGTCTTTGCGGTGACCAATCTCCCCAAACGCCTTCCCTGACTCTGCGCCGGCGCTAATCACACGCAGCGGTTCATTTTCCAAAGTCGCCCGAAGTTGCAGAAACTTTCAGACGACTTCGGAAAACGAATCGCCGCGTGTAATTAGTGCCAGCGGTTTTTCATTTTAACCGGCGCAGAGTGAGGGAAGACGTTTGGGGAGATTGGTCCCTGCAAAAACGAGCCGATTAGTCGCCAGGCGACCAAATCTCCCCAAAACCCCCAGTGTGGCCTGACCCTAACAGTGCAGAAAACTCTGAGATCTAGGTTTTTGACTAGATTTTTACAAATAATAACCAAAACCCCCACAGTTTTTGAATTTGAAAAAAAGAACTGGTTCAATAGTGTTTCTACAAACTGGCATTTTTTTTAACCAGAATACCATTCTGCTAAGCAGATAGTACATTATATTTATATTATATATTATTATAGCTACTGTTTTATTATTACAGATATTTAACAGGAAATCATTTTAAAAATGTCAAATATTGGTTTATAATAAAGTCTATGGAAGATGGCCTTCCCGTATTCAGTGCTTTCTGTATAATGGGTTTCCAGATAACGAATCGTAAAACTGTACTGTTCTGCACCAGGGGTTGCTAGAGATTACTGCTGGCGAATGCTGACAGTCACTGACTGTTTATTTTTGGGGGATGTGAAGTCTATGTGCTGGATATTTTGTGAAATATACTTTCTAGCTTTAATTGTGAGTTATGATATCATACTCCATAGCCAATTTTGTATACAACCTTGCATACTCTGAACAGTCCGTTTCAATTATCACTGTCCCTACTTAGATGAATGTGCAGCTGGAGTTATTTTGCTTTTTCCCATAGCTTTTATGCAGGGCTTTCTGGCTTAGCTTGCACTTTTAGTCTTGTCTAAACTGCCATTGTCTCAGTCTAGCATCAGTAGCTTAATCCTTATTGTTCATGGCCAGCTTTTGGTTCCCATGTCTGACTTTTCCAAAGGTTCTACTTGGAGGTGGCTACTATGTAGGTTTACAGTTACCCAGAATCCTTAAGGAGACATATTGTATTAATACGATAATCTGCCAGTACATTATACTCCTCCTATACTAATAATAGAAGGAATGTGCTTAAAAAGATGTATTTGGGGCTTATTTATTAAAAAACTCCCCCAAAACCCTACTCGTCCTGCCTATATATTTCACCTTCTGCCCAGGCTGTGCAGCACTCAGCACTACAGGACAGGAACCAATCAGTAGTTAGGCTGACCTGAAAGGGAACTGAAGCCTGTTTTTGATTGTGTGACTGCAGGGCTGTGATTGGCTATCCCCTCCTACTGTGCTTCTGGCAGGGACTGTTAGGATACACCCACCCAGTGTCGGACTGGCCCGGCGGGACACCGGGAAAATACCCGGTGGGCCCCGACCTTCAAGGGGCCCCGCCGGGCCAGACCCCCAATTGTAATAGTTAAAAAAAAAAACGTAGCCGGCGCGATGCGCTGTCTGCGCATTCTCGTCGGCACGGGTGCCGTCTGCGCATGCCCGCCGGCATGGGACAACGCCAAAGGGGAGCGCGGCGCTGGTGCCGCAGCAAGGGGAGGCAGGGGCCCTGCAGCAAGGGTAGGCGGGGGCTGGGGGGCTGGCGGGGGCTGGGGGGCCCTGGACAGCAGTCCCGGTGGGCCCCAGGCCCCCCAGTCCGACCCTGCACCCACCCTTCATTCGAAAAACATGGACAGTGATTGTAGCTAATATATATAGTGAGCTGCAATAAATGGGCCATTTTTAAGATCAACATCGCTGATTACACCAGCTCCATTCATTATTGCCTACAATCTTTGGGTTTCCACCAATCCTATATGCCTCCTTTAAAGGAGAAGGAAACCCAGTCGGCGCAAAAACCCTCCCCCCCCTCCCCTGTGTTGCCCACCCTCCCTCCTCCCCCCCGGCCTACCTGTCCCGCTGGGCAAATTCCCCTAACTTGTTACTTACCCTTCTGCGCAGGTCCAGTCTACGGAGTTCACCGACGCCATCTTCTTCCACGCGATCTTCTTCCTGCTTTGACCGGCGTTTTGGGTCCAAAAGTCACGAAGTTTTCCGATTTCGTGACTTTTGTCGCATGCACAGTAGATCTGTACTGGGGAAATGCTCCTACTGCGCATGCGCCGGTCAAAGCAGGAAGAAGATCGCTTGGAAGAAGATGGCGTCGGTGAACTCCGTAGACTGGACGGGTAAGTAACAAGTTAGGGGCATTTGCCCAGTGGGACAGGTAGGCCAGGGGGGAGGAGGGAGGGGAAGCAACACAGGGGAGGGGGGGAGGGTTTTTGCACCGACTGGGTTTCCTTCTCCTTTAACCACAAAACTTATTTTCACTTGCCCTACCTCCCCATCATCAGCCACCACTATTATTAAATCATTATTTCAATTCCAAATATATAACAAAATATAATGTGTGTCCACCCCATCCTATTTCTTCTTCCTGTTTCCCTGTCCTTCTTATGAGCAGCTTCCACTTTGTCTCTTTTTAATACTCTTGCATATATCCTGTTGTGCTTCATCATCATCATCATAGTTATTTTATGATAAATGCAAGTCTCAGATGTTTCTTTAGATGCCTTTTTGTTTATATTCCTCCTATAGATGATTTTGACAGCAAATACAGGAACTGGAACGTGGCAGGGAAAACTGCAAATGTGTTGCATTCTGTGTGTTTGAATATGCAGCAATTTCCCACCATACATCCTGAATGTGTAGTAGCCTTCATTTGATCAGCGTTCTTTATATCCGGTTTGTTGCTCATTCCAATTGCCTCAAGGCTAAAATGTAATTGAATGATTTTGGATTGTCAAATTCAATAAGTTGTTCTGTCTCTCAATCAATTCCGTGGTGGGGACCATATATTATATGTGTGCAAGTCTTAAAAATAGAACTGTCCAGTTGCAGTTGTGCTGAAATATACACAGTTTTTGTACAAAACAGCACGTTTTTGACAACATTTTAAGAGGATGGATATAACCTTAATGTGCCAACACTGGTTAGCAGTTAAGCTGGCCAGACATTGAGTGATCTGATGGATAAATGAGCATAATATAAAGGCGCCATGTTTTTGTCCACTATGCAGAAGTTGTCAAGCGCAATTCGTTTCATCTCTGGAATAAAACACACAAAGAAATGCACCGTTCTCTATAATTTTCTAGAGAGCCTTTCAGCAAGGGTGGCTTAATGCAGGCTACCGTAGGCTATATCTTAGGGGCCCAGTGTGATCTAGTATTTTTTCAATTATTATTTCTATTTTCTTTTCTATTAATATTTATTTTTATTTGCACTGCTGGGTCTGGTTGGGTGCACCAGTTGGGAGAAGAAGGCAGGCGTGCTCCTGGATGCATGCAGATTCAGTGACTTCAATGGTGTGCACCAAACCCGACCCAGTGTAGAGAGCTTGGGTGCTCCCGTGCCTGGATCTGCATGTATCCAGACTCACCAGTAGCCTAGAAGGGGGGCGGGGGCAGTGTGGATGCAGCCTAGGGGCCCCACATGTCAATTATCTGCCACTGCCCCTCAGTGCCTTTTTTACTCTGCAACCATGTGTCCCTTGTGAAGGAATCGGGTAGGTACATGTCTGTGCAGACCACTTTTCTTACAAGAGATAGCTGTGAGCAGAGGGGGGAAATGGTGCTGCACCCCTTAGCCCCCCCTTAGCACCCCACAGTACTCTGAAACTATTATTATTTTATAGAAGAGGTACACTGGCCTGGATAAATAATAAGTGACTATGGTCACTTGGGGGGGGTCTAACAAAATGACAATCACCATTATTTTAAACGTTTACAGCATAATATTAAAAGATATGAGCTGGTTTTCCATTTGGAAAGCACAACATTTCATATCAAAAACAGAACCATTTCCTTATCATTTTCCATTATGCAGTTACCACTGGGAAAGGGAAGCCGTTTGCCCTGTCTCCACATACTAGCATGCTGTATAGAGATGATAGAGCCTTGCCAAGCTTTCTCTTCTCAGTAAATGAAATATCCTGGGAGTTTTGCACAGTGTGTGTTTTTATTTAACTTTATATACCTTTCTTTTTTCACTACTAGCTACATTTTGCTGTGTCTCTCTGAGACTGTGACAGTTATCAAACCAGATGATTTAAATAAATTACAACCATACAGGGAATTGAGTAGTCACTTAATTAGGACCTGTAATGTAATTAGGAGGAGGCCTTTGTAATGCAGAGCTGTCCTGTACGTGTAGATAAGGAGGGTTGTAATGAAATTAGGAATCAACATTTTTTTGGCACTAAAATTCACCCTCTCAATGGCGCAAACAAGTGGCAATAACGATACGGTAAAATTATTTAGGGGGTTATTTATTAAAGTCCGAATGCCAAAAATTCGAAAAATTTGTTTTTTTTACTATAAAATCCAAATTTGTAGTGGAAAAAAAAATCAAATTTTTTTGGAATTTATTATACCCCGAGTATCAGAAAATCCGGCATCTCAGACCTGCCGAGGTTGTAAATAAGTCAATGGGAGAGGTCCCTATCCTATTTGAAAGTTTCTGTGGTCTACACTGAAATTAGCCTGAAAATCAGACTTTTCAGGCAAAAATCCGAAAAACATAAGGTTCAGGTTTTTGATTGATTGTATTGAGTTTGTGGCCGATCCGATTAAATCGTGCTTTTTTAATAATAAATAAGGTCCAATCGCAGACTTTTTTATTTTAAATACTTGGATTTTGATAAATAAGACCCCCATGTTATATTCCTTTGATGAGTAAATTCTTTTTCTCAAATAGGCTTGATTATTTTACTTTTGTTTTTGAGATATAAATGGTGAGTGAATAGTGTATAACTTGTACTTCAATCTAACATGTTTCCACCTGCAAACAACCCAACCATGCTATGTATTTGCAGTGTATTGGACACTGGAATCACCCAGTTACATCAGGGGAAATCTGTCAGAGACTCACAGCATGAGTGTGTTGAAAAAAAAAGATTAGGTTGAATAGCTCATAAAGAAATTATAACTCTCAATACTATATAGGGCTATGCCCTTTATAGTTGTGCCCAGTGTATTAGCGCTCGTAGATTTGTTATAATAGGCTACATTTTAAGATTTGGGTTTAAGTAAAATATCTGAATCCCATCTTGCATTATGCTAAAACATAATGGGGAATGTAAAAAAAAGTCAGCAACAGAAAAAACATTCTCAGTGCGGAAAGTTATGCCCTTGTGCATTTTTCTTTTGTGTCAGTTTAATATAGCTTTTGCCAACCCGGAAACTGCTTAGAGGCAAATTCACTAACCGGTGAAAATTCGCCAGCGCTGGCTTCGCGCAGATCGCAACACTTTGCCAGGCGTAAATTCGCCTGGACAACGCTAATTCACGAAGATTCAAAGTTGCGCACAGGATACCGAATTCTGTCAAAATTACGCTCAGCAGTTCGAAGTTACGCTAGCGTTGACTAATTTGCATATGGCGTGCAGTTAAATTACAATGGCCGTATATGCTGCAGCAAATACATTACATTACACAAGGCCAGGGAACCTTAATAAAATTATATAAAGTTGTTCTATTGCCCTACACATGTGCCCACAGTATAGTTTAGGATCCATATGTTAGCAAATGTAGGGGGGAAGGAGGGTACCCCCAAAAAAAAAATGATGATCTTTTTCAGTCTATCACCCTTTAAATAGGAAAAAACGCCAGCGTTTTTTGGGATTTAGAAAAATGTTCAACTTCTTTTTGAGGAACTCCTATCTACTCTATTGTACTTTGCCTGGTCTGAGGTGGCGAAGGCAAGTCTGGTAATAGAGGTAACGGTGAATTTGCGTAGTAACGCTCTTTCGCCAGACCGAAAATTCGCCTGGCGTTAAGAGTGTGAAGTTGCACCAGAGTCTATCTCCTTGGCGAAATTACACCAGCGAAATTACGCCAGTAAATCAGCAAAGTGCCGAAATGACGTCAGAGGGAAGTGTTCAGTCCAAGCAGGCTCAGCTTCTCTATCAGATGCTGAGGAATGATAGTGTTGAATGCTGAACTGAAGTCTATGAACAGCATTCAAACGTAGGTATCTTTTTTGTCCAGATGAGAGAGGGCTGTTGAGCAATTTTGAAGGTATGTGAACTGTAGGGTGTCCAGTGCTGGTGGCAGCAGGATTTTGATGTGTTTCTTGACAAGCTTCTCAATACAATAAAAATTGAAATGTGTGCTGCCACAAAAAAAAAAAGTAGAAAATTTATTAGGACATGAAACCTAGGTTTCATGTCCTAATAAATTTTCTACGTTTTAAAAAACATTTAGTTCTTGACTATTGGAGATCCTCACATTTTTTTACTTTTTGAATTTAGTGTCTAAGCTTCTCAATACACTTCATAATGATGGGGGTGAGTGCCACAGGACGGTAGTAGTTGAGGCAGGACACTGATGACTTCTTTGGCACGGGGACAATGGTGGCGGTTTTGAAGCACTTCTGGACAGTGGAGGTGATCAGGGAGATGTTAAAGATGTTAGTGACATGGATATTGTCTGGTCCTGCAGCCTTCCGTGGGTTTACTCTTTCCAGAGTCATCCTCACGTCAGCCACCGTCAGAGGCAGTGCCTGGTCACTAGGCAGAGTGATGGTCTTCCTCATTCCTGTGTTGTTCTGTGCTTCAAACCGTGCATAGAAGTCGTTCAGCACATCTGCAATGGAGGTGTCCCTGTCACAGGCAGATGGTGTTTGTTGACCTGTAGTTTGTGATAGCCTGGATACCCTGCCACATGCGCCGTATGTCGCCATTCTCCTGGAAGAAGCGGTGTATTCTCTGAGTGTATGTGCGCTTAGCTACTCTGATGGCACAGAAAAGTTTGGCTCTCGTTCTCAGGGCAACTTTGTCACCTTCCCTGAAAGCAGAGTCTTGGGCCCTCAGTAACACACGCACCTCTTGTGGGTCTCATCAGCAATAATGACGAGTCACCATACAGAGAGGAGGTGCAGCGGTTAACAGACTGGTGCAGAGCCAACAACCTGTCTCGCAATGTAGACAAAACAAAGGAGATGGTTCTTGACTTTAGGAAGACTAGGAGTGACCACTTGCCACTGTACATCGCTACATCTAATGTGGAGATCGTCAAAAGCACCAAATTCCTTGGTGTCCACCTGGCGGAGAACCTCACCTGGTCCCACAACACCAGCTACTTAGCCAAGAAAGCCCAACAGCGCCTCTACTTCCTGCGCAAGCTGAGGAAATCCCATCTCCCACCATCCATACTCAAAACCTTCTACAGAGGGACTATCGAGAGCATCCTGAGCAGCTGTATCACTGTCTGGGCTGGGAACTGCACTGTCATGGAGCGCAAGACCCTCCAGAGGATAGTGAAGACAGCAGAGAAGATCATAGGTGTCTCTCTTCCTTCCATCACAGACATTTACACCATTCGCTGCATCCATAAAGCCTAGGGTTGCCACCCGGCCAGTATTTTACCGGCCTAGCCGGTAAAATACCTGCCAAGGCCGGGGCCGGTATTACAAATTTACCGGCAATGTAGCTGCCGGTAAATTTGTAATACGATCAAAAGGAGCCCTCGGCCTGCCCCCAATCCCCTGCAACTTACCTTTTTTTTTCCCTCTTCTAGCGTCCGCGGGTCTCCGTCGTGTGGCCCCGCCCCCTTTGACGTCACGCCCCGCCCTTTTGACGTCACGTCCCGCCCCTTTTGAGGCCCCGCCCCCAGCAGCCGGTAAAAGAATTTATAAAAGGTGGCATCCCTAATAAAGCCACCAGCATTGTGGCTGATCCAACACACCCCTCACACTCACTCTTCACACTCCTGCCATCTGGTAAAATGTACCGAAGCATTAGGGCCCTCACTACCAGACTGTGTAACAGTTTCTTCCCCGAAAGCCATAAGGCTCCTGAATACTCCGGGACCGGAAAGATCTCTCTCACACACACTCCATCTTACTATATACCACAGCGTTACACAGCCACTGTACGCCATTGTATAAATAAATAGCCATTGGATACAATTGTTCTCTATGAGCACATCTGCACTTTGTCATGTTCTTTATCAGGCTCAAGGTTGTTTTACAATGGATCTCATGCAGTTACTATTTGCATTGATATCATGCAATGCTCTGACACTATTTTGCTGGTGAGAAATAGGGATATAGCGAACTGTTCGCCCGCGAACTAGTTCGCGCGAACTTCGACCGTTCGTGTTCGCCGAATGTTCGCGAACGTTTGGGAACGTTCGCATTGTGAGTTCGCGTTCGATCGTTCGACCATTCGACCATTCGAATTCCTTCGACCGCTAAAAATCGAACGATTTCCATTCGTTCGAACGATTGTAAGCATTCGATCGAATGAAAAGCATTCGATCGAATGGCTTCGATCGTTCGATTCGAATGAAAATCCTTCGATCGAACGATTAAAATCCTTCGATCTTTCGAATCTAACAATTTTACCGGGTGTTCGAAGTTCGCGAACTGTTCGCGAACGTTCGCATTTTTTGCCGGTGTTCGCGAACGGCGTTCGCGAACACCAAATCGGCAGTTCGCTACATCCCTAGTGAGAAATATATAATTTATATAGTTGTAATTCTGTTGCACCTTCATGCCTTTAGTAACTTATCGTTATTGCCACCATGACAGGTTTCACCTCTGAACTCTTGTCCTTTTGCACTTCCCATTCTATTTTAAGAGGCCGACATCTTCTTGGGATCCTGTCTTTATTTATAGCTTTGTCACTAGAATAAGCAATACTGTGCTAAAGGCAAAGGCTTTCCCAGCTGTGCCTACTCATCAATAGAGCCAGTCAATGCAAGGACAGGTAGGGGTGAGACATAGCTGCCTCACTTCCCACAACCCACATCTATAGTACTGGTCTTGCTGCATGTTATTTATATTTAAAAAACTGATCAATATAAAGGGTTTCCATAGTTCACTCCACATCAGGAATATATGCATTTTAGATGCAGTCATAATTAGCTATTAACATAAATATCTCTGAAGTAGTTGCTATTGGACGTACATTTTATTCCTCATATGACTATATTTAAAATATATGGTTTGTATTGCATATATGTAATGATGGAAACTGTGTGATCTCGATATACAGTAAATAATATTCACTACATTGTGAAACAGGAGGGTATTAGAGGTCACTGAGGAGTCCCGTGACCATTGAGGTTGCAGTGCTTTTAAACAGGTCTTTGGGACTTTAAGGTGACTTCTATACTCCTTCTATTTTAAAACAAGCATATAACCTAGTAACGACAGTAGAGCGATGTAATCCCAGGCAATCCTTTAAAAACATTGATCCCATATCAATTTGACTGATATTGCCAATAATTATAGAGTACACAGCTATTGGTTTACTGACAGGCATGGAAAATGGTAGGGTCAGAGTGAGGTGACCTGCTGCTGCTGTATCGCAGGACAGTGATTGATAATATTGATTATACAGTATAATAAAGCATACTTGTCAGACCAACACAATATGTTTGGCAGTTTGGTGATACAGTTGTAATAGAGAATGTATGAGAAAAATATTTTATCATAAATATATAAATCTGTACCTTAAAAAAGTAGTGTATGGCAAAAGGATGTCACAGAAAACAAAACAATAGCATAGCATCTATTATCTGGAAACTACTCATCCAGAATACTATTTCCTATTTAATTTTTGGCAACAGTTTTTGCAAATCCATGCTAGAATTCCACTATATGATGTGGAAAACATGCAGATTTAATTTTTAGCCACTTCTACCCTTCCATGTCAACCATTAGGGCAGAGACCCGCTGCGATTCAGGAGATTAATCTCCCGGCGAAAAATCTCCTCTTCTTCAGGTCGAACTGCCTCCCCTGCCTTCCCGCTGACTAGAATTTAAATCGCCAGCGGGATGGTAATCGGAGCATCTCATTTTCCGAAGTGGCTTGTAGAAACTGGTTGGAACGACATGGCTCTTCGTAGCCAGTTCCGGATAGTGCTCTCTGATACTGGCAGCTTTGTTTATGACGATCCCTAAGCAGCCCAGACCACACTGAGCATGTGCACAGTCTTAGTCTTGCAAAGATGTTTCACAAAGTTACAAGATGGGGACCCCCTGCAGCCAACTTTGAAAGCATAAATTATTTGTTTGATTAGGTTTGTGGTGCAGTAAGTTCATGTTTATATTTAGTATACAACATACAGCATTTCTAGCCTTATTCTATTTTAGACTTTACATGCACTTTAAAGAGTGAAACATATTTATAGATAGTTTCTATTTTTTTACATAAACATAAAGGCACTATATGAGGACATACCTTACTGCATGAGTGCCCATCCTTTGCTAATGTGAGGTCTGTTTTTGTCCCATTAGGATCAAGAAAAGATCTTTCCAAGAAAGATCATTTGCTTCTGTACATACGTGTAGAGCTGAATCGTCAGATATAC
This sequence comes from Xenopus laevis, assembly GCF_017654675.1. Classification (NCBI taxonomy): domain Eukaryota; kingdom Metazoa; phylum Chordata; class Amphibia; order Anura; family Pipidae; genus Xenopus; species Xenopus laevis. The sequence goes on from NC_054376.1 coordinate 31,900,770, forward strand.
AAGTAGAAGCAATAGAATTCTACCTGTATCTGACCATTCAGCACTTACAATGGCCGATGTTTGGGTCTCTTCAAAGGCACCCGTTCAAAATTTTCCATCCAGCCGACCGATATCCAAGTCTTCTGCCAATATCGGTCGGCTCTTTTCCCACCATACACGAACCGAATATCGTAATAAAATTAGTTTTGTATAATATTATCTGTTCATCTAGGGCCACCTTAACTGTGTGAACAGAACTGTCTTGCTCTACACAGGTTGGCTGTTATACATGAGTGGCAGCAGTATTAGATATTATTTCAACTGCAACCATCTCAATATCCATGGGTATAGCATCTCAGTTAGTAGGTACCAGTAGATTACTTTGCTTTATTGATGCCTGGGGAGGATGGAGTTCAGGGAACCTACAATATACTGTATACCCAACAGAACTCAATCATATAGGTAAATGTAGGTAAGTGCATACATAATTTCTAGGAATGCAAAGAGCTCTATCACATATTCTTCTGACAGAGAAATTATTAATCACCTATATTTCCTGTATAACCATTGGCATGCCAAGCATTCCTATTTAAAGAAGGGTGGAACATATGACTACTAAAAGAAGAATGGTATATTGGTGTTAGCAAAATAAACCAAGTCACCTGACCCTTAAGAAATTACATTTATTAAAAAAATATTTTTTTGCTTTGTCCATCAATTGGGTTTTCCAATGACCTATATAATGGAAGTGACCAACTCTTGTTTTAGGGTCCAGGAAGGACTACTGCACTTCCATACTGATGACATTTTACCTGCTAATACAAGTAACAGGGGGAAACACAATGCACCTGCTTAGTCAAATAAATTATGTTCTATACCTGAAAGGTGGGATTCATGTACGTAAAATTTCTACGCAGTAACCTGTCATCTTCCATGATCCTCCCAAGCTCCACCCATGACCCATTCTAGCTTTTCCCCTGTCCCTCGCTCTCTCCATTCTGTTAGCCACCCCCCCCCTGGAAACCATGGACCCTAGTCGATTGCCCAGATTGTCTTTATGGTAACCCTCCACTGGTTCTGGAGAATAGTTCCCCTTTAACGCGAAAACTTGTGAAATGAAATGTACTTGTTTATAACAATTAAGAATTACTTTGAACTGATCTGTGTTCCCACTAAACCCATTAGGGTAAGGCCACACGAGGAGATTCGGGGAGATTTTGTCGCCTGGCGACTAATCGCCTCGTCTTTTGAGCGACTATCTCGCCGAATTGCCTCAGCGTTTTTCCCCAGAGGCTAGAATAAAAAGTCGCCTGCGCTAATGCACACGCGGCGATGCGTTTTCTATAGTCGCCCGAAGTTGCCTCACTGAGGCAACTTTGGGCCACTATTGAAACGGAGGCAACTTTGGGCGACTATTGAAAACGCATTGCCGCGTGTGCATTAGCGCAGGCGACTTTTCAGTCTAACCTATGGGGAAAAACGCTGAGGCAGTTCGGGGAGATAGTCGCTCAAAAGACGAAGCGATTAGTCACCAGGCGATAAAATCTCCCTGAATCTCCTCGTGTGGACTAGCCCTTACGTAAAGATAGATAAGAGTCCATAGTTATACAATGAAACCAATTATGGTCAAGGCGAAAAAAAATAGTAAAAAAACAGTAAATAAATAAAAGTTGTTCATAATCCCCCAACGCCACAGATTAAATAAATTTAATAACAGGCATTTACTCAATTTATTTTATATAAATATATAACACAAAGTTCTGATTCTTGTAGAGGAGCATGATCATTCAGGTCCTGAGGGCCAGTGACCTGCTAAAGTGCACAGAATTAAGATTTAATCATGTGAAAAAGAAAGGTGATATTCATAATTCTTGCCTTGGGTTATAGTCATTTCAGCTTCACTGGCCTGTTCTGCCCTCTGCTTGACTTTCAGACAGCGGCATTGTGACAAGGTAAGGCTAATATCCAGCAGGGTTCAGAGGCGAAATGTAATTGTTATCTTTATCCACATTCATTAATCTTACTTTCACTGTCTTCGAAGCTTGCCCAGTATGTATCTGGCATTTAATTATAAATGTCATATACTCTTCTTTCACAGTCCTTGGGGTTTGTCCACTATACACACACACACTTATGATTAAAGGACAGGTATATACTGAAGGAAGATATGAGTGTTAGAGTAATGAAAGGAGAGCTATCAGATTAATCTCAATTGCTCATTGATTGCTATGGTATTAACTTGATCCTATATGAGTCCCATTCAGAAGCATTTTATTAAAAGAGAACTAAACCATAAAAATGAATATGGTTGGAAAATGCCATATTTTACATACTGAGTTTATTGTACCAGTTTAGTTTCAGCTTGTCAATAGCAGCAATGATCCAGGACTTCTAACGTGTTACAAGGAGTCACCATCTTGGAAAATGATGTGTGGGCTCTGAGCAGCTGTTGAGAAGCTAAATTTAGGGGTTGTCGCAAATGATCAAACAGAAAATTAGGTTTGTCTGTAATATAAGCTGATGCTAATTGCACTGGTTTAATTATCTGTATTAAGTACTAATCAGCCTTATATTGTGACATTTCTATTCTGTATATACTCTGTATATGTACATGTATATTCTTTTCTTTTAAACCCTGGTTTGCTTGGCCTTTAATATTTTTTCGGTTTTATAAACCGCCTGTTCCAACCCCCTTTTGCCCGTGATTCGTACTATAGGCACTTCCGACCTTCCTCTTGGCAGCTGCTGGCACAGGTACATATTTGTGGGCAATATCTTGAGTGCTGCTTGCACAGGTAAACAGATGATTAGGGGCAATATGAGGGATTTTTGGCTGCTGCTGGCACAGATACATATTTGGGAGTAATATGATGGATTTATGGCTGCTGCTGGCACAGATACATACTTGGGGGCAATATGATGGAGTTTTGGCTCCTGCTGACTCTGGTACATATTTGGGGTGATATTGTGTTTTCTTAGCTGCTGCTGGCACAAGTACAGGGGGCAATATGAGGGATTGGCTGCTGCTGGCTCAGGTATAAGGGCAATTCGGTGTCTGTTGGCACAGGTTCACAGATATTTGGGGCAATATGATGGATTTTTGGCTCCTGCTGGCACAGGTACAAATTAGAGGCAATATAATGGATTTTTTTGGCTACCGCTGGCATAGGTACAGATTTGGGGTAAAAATAAGCAATATGATGGATGTTTTATCTTATGTTGGCACAAGTACAGCATGGGGGGGGCAATATGAGGTATTGACTGCCGTTGGCATAGGTACAAATAGGGACAATATGATAGGTGCTGGCACAGGTACCTGGGGCAACATGATGGCTGCTGGACAGGTACAGAGGGCAATATGAATGGTAAGGTGGGAATTGGTAATGCAGGTAGCTTGATACAAATGGGATTGGGAGGGGCATGTGGGAGTCCTTCCCTTCTGTCTGCTACCCACCCTACATTGCACACCATTGCACATACAGTGCTGCTTTTTACCAAACAGCACTGTTCCCTTCAATTTGAGATGCTGCTACTCCCATTTTATTTTGTGCTCTTTGGGCTCCAGCACTTGTGTTTGTGGGATTGGAAAATGAAGAGTACAGGGTGCTTAAATTAATAGGTGTACTAGGCACCAAAATGTCAGAGTTTCAGTGCTGAAACTCTGACTTGATTTTGGAGAGCAAAATCAAGCATGAGATTCAAATTGTAAAATAAATGGAACTGGATTAGGTGATTTAATAATGGAGAAATATTTAGGGTTTATTTCTATTAGTAACAGTCTTCAACATTATGTGGTATCAGCAGCATATCAAATCACTAAAGCTAATTGTTCACCTTGTAAAATGAGGCACAGACTTAGGGGGGTATTGAAAAAAATAAAATGCAACAGAAATGGCACAGTGCAGCCATGAAGAAATACTATCCTTTAGACAAGAGATATTTGTAACGTTACAAATATGTTGGAGTTCAACATATTGAGGTCAGTGTGGATCCCCTTACTCACAGGAATGTACAAAGAAAAGAGCAAGCAGTCACCCTTGGGTTAGAGGAGAGGCCCTTTTCACCTTCAGCACCACTAACGGACCTTCACTATGGCAGCAGTGGAATCTATGCCATCTGAGAATGTTACAGCTATTTGAATACAAATGAGTAGAGGGCACACCAATAAAACAAAAGTTAAGACTAAAGAGGTGCATATAACAATTTGCCAAAAAGTGGTCACAGACTAAAAATTGCAAATATTTTGGACTTGCACACTCCATAAATAATTTTAGTATTCATACAGTGGTGTTTGTAAAAAAGATTCTTTATATATAATATGTTGTCAATGCATACAATTATTTTTTCTCTTTTCTGCAGGGTAAGCCAAGCATATAACAAATTATTTACAGTATTTTGAATTTACCAAACCAGCAAAATTCCCCTTGATAAAGGCTTTAATGCCAAAACATCTGGGTAATTCTCATTCTCTGAAAAGGGTTGTGCTTGGCTCTCGTGTTACAGATTGGTGGTATGTAAATTCAAAATACTCTGTCAACAATATGTTATATGCTCGACTTACCCTACTTGTAGAGAAAAGATAGTTTTGTAAGAGAACAAATAAAAATCCAGGGGGAACACTGGCAGGGGCATGATCAGGGGCGTAACTACAGTGAAAGCAGAACCTGTGGCTGCAGGGGGCCCAGGAGGTAGTATAAGGGCCCCACGAGGCCCTAATTCTTATACAATTTTTTATACAGAGGTCAACCTGGAAATTTTGGGGCCTGAAAAATAACTTGCTGTGGGGTCCAGTAATATCTAGTTATGCCACTGGGCATAATATTTTATCTGTTCTGCATGGATCTATACATGGATATGGAGATGTAGGATATACAGTGCTAATTCTTTGAGGATATCACACCTCAGATGCCATTAATCCTTGTTTACATATGTAGTGACTATACGGATACACTCATACTCATTCTTTTAGTGATTTCTTTGCCTCCATACTCCTCACCGCTGAGTTTCCGCCTTTCACTAAACTGCTTGCTCTAAGTGACTTAGAATTGCTATAGAAAAGTGCTGGCTTTGTTGACATAACAAACTCAGGTGAGCACTTTATCCACTTTTGCAGATATGACACGGTGACTTGGTGAGCTAATAGACCAGTGTTGGCACAGCGAAAGTAAATATTCTACTTGCCATTTACTTTGCTGTATATTTATATTTGTAGACTTTTTCTTTATTATTCAAATGTCATGTATGTTATTACAAATAGACACAATATATATGCATTTAATTCAGTAATGATACGAGGCTACAAAACTGAATGCTGGGTAAGCAGAAGCTGTAAGAATCAGGGCGTCAAAAAGTTAAGAAGGTAAGTACCCAGAGAGAAGGAAAATGAATTATACTCTACCGGAGGATGTTGAGTCTCCACATAAACCTCCCTTTTACCCCAGACACTATTCTGTGGCAACTCCATTTGAACCTGTCTAATTAATCTCTTGCTCCGTTAAGTGTTTTGCATCCTTCAAACCCCATGGAAGAAAAGTGTTATACAAAAACTTTTCTTCCCCTTTTTCTCTTTTTTGACCTTCAATGCTTAAATGTGTGTCCTGTGAAAGACAATTAAGGCTATTAAGGTTATTTTCAATATCACAGTGTATTTTCTGCCAAGACTTTCTTCCTATTGTATATAACTATAGAGAGAGAACTAGAGCCGCCGAGGGAGGCCAGTGGGGTACAGACTGATTAGCAGCTGCATTGAAGAACATCAAAAAAAAGGAATAGAAAAGTACCCCGTCTGTAACAATTAAATCAGTGTCTAGTAATAGATTAGTTCCCTACCATTCAGATTAGTAGTTAACTTAAATTAAAGTGCAGTGAGTGCCTGATCATTTAATTCATCAACAATTTTGAGTAAAATCATTGACTTCCCAAATCAATTAATTCCCAAGCCAATTCATAAATATTTAAATATAAATACAAATATAAAGTGCCGTTTAGTGCATATATCCAATGACTGTTGCCAGATTAATAATGACAGTTCATTGACAATTCATGATTAGGCTCAAATGTAATTAAAATGACCACAATTAACTAGGAGGTGCCAATTAATTATAAGAAACAGAGTGCATTTACAAAGGTTGGTGTCCTAGAAAAAATTCATACTTCTACTAGAATTATAAAGTGCCATGCAATGAGTATCAATTACTAGAGAGGTAGATTAATTAAGAATAAAGCTCTAAATCTAATTTAAATTATGACCAGGAGTTGGGAAAAGGCCAAACAAAGTGCTACAGTCTTGCAGTAAAGTAGAAAGATGTAATGAAAAAAAAAGACGCCTATGGGCGAGTCGCTATTATCTCTGGTTTTTAACAAACTTTTTATCTTTGGTTCATTTTAAGTGGGTTGGGTTCATCCATTGTTGCTACGGTCGACTTTATATCTCTCAATTCTTCTTTCCATTCTAAGGGGCCGATGATTTGTGGCTTTTCAGGTCTAACATAGCCTCAATTAAGATCAGTGCAAGTTAATTTACAAGGCCACAGTCTCGGTTACCCTGTCCTGCCTTCTCCTTTGTGGTGTCCCAGTCTTAGTAACTAATAGGCAGCTAGCTTTGGGACAGCTCCACCGTCTATTTTTTTCATTATATCTTCCTACTTTACTGCAAGACTGTAGCACTTTGTTTCTTTTATTTAGTACCTTTCCAGTATATGGCAGCCACTGCTTAAAGGGATCCTGTCATCGGAAAACATGTTTTTTTCAAAACACATCAGTTAATAGCGCTACTCCAACAGAATTCTGTACTGAAATCCATTTCTCAAAAGAGCAAACAGATTTTTTTCAATTTTGAAATCTGACATGGGGCTAGACATTTTATCAATTTCCCAGCTGCCCCCAGTCATGTGACTTGTGCCTGCACTTTAGGAGAGAAATGCTTTCTGGCAGGCTGCTGTTTTTCCTTCTCAATGTAACTGAATGTGTCTCAGTGGGACATGGGTTTTTACTATTGAGTGCTGTTCTTAGATCTACCAGGCAGCTGTTATCTTGTGTTAGGGAGCTGCTATCTGGTTACCTTCCCATTGTTCTTTTGTTTGGCTGCTGGGGGAAAAAAGGGAGGGGGGCGATATCACTCCAACTTGCAGTACAGCAGTAAAGAGTGATTGAAGTTTATCAGAGCACAAGTCACATGACTTGGGACAGCTGGGAAATTGACAATATGTCTAGCCCCATGTCAGATTTCAAAATTGAATATAAAAACATCTGTTTGCTCTTTTGAGAAATGGATTTCAGTGCAGAATTCTGCTGGAGCAGCACTATTAACTGATTCATTTTGAAAAAAAAATTTTTTCCCATGACAGTATCCCTTTAACAAACAACGAAACATCCAGAATTGATATAAATCTACTTGGTGACAATTCTCACGCTTCTAAGAAAAATCATTAATGATTCCCTGTTATCTCACTGCAGAACACACATGTATCAAAGTCTGCATGATCTGACATGACTAAGAATGTCCATTTCTTGGAATGATAACAATAACATGCACATTTCTATTCACATGAATCACACATTGCATTGACTGGAAGGCTTTTTCTATCACTGCTGATGGGAAAATAAAAAAACCTGTCATTTTCCAGAAGAGGTCAGAGTTTACGGATCAGTCTGGTCAGCACATTTTTCCATGTAATCGTGTTTTGCCATGGTTTACTTTCCGCATGGTGTCGTTTTTGTAGTGTATCCATCCCCTAGTCTCTGCCCCACAGTACCCAGTGAATCTAATATAGAATAGCCAATTCTAAGCAACTTTTCAATTGGGATTCAGTATTTATTGTTACAGTTTTCTTCATTTGTTTTTATTTAGAATTTATTTTATAACCCAGGATTCCAAGTGTTACAAGCTTGATCTCAATAGAACATTCATAAATAATTTTTTTAGTCCAGAGTCCCCAACATATGTGACAAGGTTATTGGCGATGCAAAGTCTGTTAAAAGCTTAATGGATGAATGCAGAGGGGTAGCTGGAGAGCAAGCACATTGGGGTGTGTCATACTACCACATGAAGGTAATGGGAATCCTGTTTGAGACATAGGAAGAACAAAATATACAAATAAGGAAAACAAAAACAAAGATCAATTAACATAATTTAAAACTAGCAAAGATATTTTATGTTCACATTCACCAGCTCTAATTTTTATAGTTTTGAATTATTTTCCTTCTTCTTCTAACTCTTTTCAGCTTTCAAATGGGGGTCACTGACCCCATCTAAAAACAAATGCTCTGGAAGTCTTCTATACTTTTTATTGCTCACCTTTCTATTCAGGCTCTCTCCCATTCATATTCCAGTCTCTTATTCAAACCCATGCATGGTTGCTAGGTTATTTTGAACTTAAACTTCTCAGGTAGCAGGCTGGCACAAACCGGACCCAATGTAGCTGACGTGGTGAAGATTATTTGTTTAAGGAAAACACATCTCAGAAAGCCTTATGCGTTTCGTGCCAAAGAAATACATTTTTTTGCCAGTATTGTTTGGCTGTAGAAATTTTTACCAGTTCTGGGACAAGTGCACCTTTATTTTTTGGTGAGTTCACTCCCAATAAGATTGGTTATTATTTTGGACATTATTACAATGTATAGGGTCATTTGGACCCTAGCAACCAGATTGCTGAATTTGCAAACTGGAGAGCTGCTGATTACTGAATAAAAAGCTAAATAATGCAAAAACCACAAATAATAGAAAATTAAAACCAATTACAAATTGTCCAGAATATCACTCTATACATCATAATAAAAGGTTATTCAAAGGTGAACAATCCCTTTAAGCAAAAAATTAGCATGTACCTAAAGTTTTACAAATGGCCATCAGAGAATTATTATCTATGCGTTTCCTAGCTTCAATGATATCAGTGTAGAGAAATGTACAAGACAAAATAATGAATGGTGAAGACTCCTAAGATAGAATATCTCATTATGTGAGCAGCATGTAACAACCCTGATAAAAATAAAAACTACATATACAAGTAAAAGAGAATTTTAATGATACCTGTGGAACTATAATCCTTTTACCAGTTTAGCAGTCGTGGGGTACAAGAAACTGAATTATTTCTACAGTAGGTAAATTAGAAATCTGCTGCTACCTTTCCCTGCCTTAGACATTCGGTGGAAAAAAATTGAAAATATGTCTATTATTTATTATTGTGATACAGCACTCAAAGTTAGAAGGTAAACCTCTTGTTTGCATTTAAAATTGTATTTATCGGTTTATTGACAATTTTATGTAGTGTATATGCCCAACCTTTTATAGTGTTGCTTAGTAAATAAAGCACTATAATATGAATGCAGGTTTTTCTGTACTGCTTTAGTTCATATTGTATGCCCAGCTTTGCGCAGTGCTCTATAAATAAACCAATAATAATTTTAATACTGAGACTCACTTGGAAAAAGGTATCCCTTGAGGGGGTTTTGCTACACAACACATTTTCTTATTTCCCCAGTGACGTGCCTTAGGTTTAGCTAGTTCACAGCTAGTTCATCTCAGGGCTTTGGTTATTCAGCAATCCATTAAATGACATGAACTGTTCCATTGACATGTCAATTTTCTGTGCATTAATGCTTACGTGTCTAGGGGAATAGCATGACTGCGACAGGTGCAAGTGCTGGAGCATAAAATTGTTTCCCGACAGGTGGCCATAGACACACAGATCCTATCGTACGAATCGAGGATTCGTACGATTTTCGGAATGTGTGTGGCGTGTGCTGACATCTTTCGTCCGGCGGAGATCGGTCGTGTGGTCGATATGTCAGGTTTGATTTTGACCCAATCGATCCCGCCGGAACCCAGGGCACATCGTAATCGGATCGTTCTGCCATACGGCCGAACAATCAGATTACACCCGATATAGCAATGTTTGTTAATGGCATATCGGGGAAAGATCCGCTCGTTTGGCGATGTTGCCAAACGAGCGGATCTTTGCATCTATGGCCACCTTAAGGGACCATAAATGGGGCAGTTGCACAAGGATCAGTCTCAGGTGCAAGCTGCAACTCAAACAGGCTTAATTATGCTCTGTACTATCTACCTGTGTAATCTGTGTAGTACCTACAGAATGAGGTGCAACTTGTGCTGCATTCTAACATGATAATGCAATAAAATGCCCAAAGTTTGCCCAGGTTTAGTCGCCCATAACATGATTGTAAATGCAACTGGCTGATTACTAGGACAGTACTGGGTTACTAGACCAATATCAAACGTTATACCTTTTATTACATTACCCCCTGTGATAGACTGAGCAAAGGAATATGGGAAAAAGCATGTTTTTTTCACTTTGTGCTCATACTAATCATCACCCACTAGCTGCTGCACCAGCTAAACCAGTTTTATAAGGACCATTTACTACTACCAGGGAAATAAAGCAAAACAGCGTCTTCCTGTGTGTAGTTTCCTTATCACCGCCATCTTGGCACACCACATTGACGTTTCTATGTAATTATGTGGGTGTATCAGTGTCCCTTGGGCACAAGGGAGTTGGATACATCCCATGTGGCCATAACAATACTGACAGGTCTTCCCGTTGGTGTACATGAAGTTTCTCATGGCGTTGTACCTGTTACAACTGATTTATTTATTTTTTGTTCTCATCTGGGTGTAACGTACAGTGAAACAGGTAAAACTAAAACCAACCAGTAGTCAAACATAGTGTTTGAATGTTTAGAGCACAAAGGGAAATAGAGCCAACTACTAAATGCATTGGCAACAGGAAATATATATATATATATATATATATATATATATATATATATATATATGTGTGTGTGTGTGTGAAATGCACAATATAAAACTCTTTATAAATTGGTAATCTTCCTGATTACCATAGCTGAGCCTGACGTTCTGAGGTTCAGCTCGGGATACCCAAACCTTCACAGACCTTTGGTCCTAACTATTGTCGTATTAGTTACAGAGCAAGTATCCTGTGTATTTGCCCTGTAGAAATATAATGTATATTTCAGGCTGTGCTTGTAAGTACAAGAGTCTTCAATCTTCTTATCATAATAGCAGTTTATTTACAGCATTGGTAATTGCACATGGGTGGAGTGTCACATGAAATAGCTTCTTAGGTAAGCACCTGGTTGGAGCTGTTATCTGACAGCACCTTTAGCTGTAGCTTAAGCTTCTGGAACATATCAACAATAATAATAAGAAAGCAATCTAATGCTGAGCATCTTTACTAAGAAGAACAATTCTTGGATTTCTTTACAGAAATTATGGAATTATGTTTTTTTCAAAAAAACTCAAGATTTGTAAAGTGTAATACAAAACTTTAGCAAGTAAAAGCAGTCAAGATCCTATAGATGTCAATGGGAGCTCTGCTGATCCTATGGTACCTTTTTTTTAAAGGAGAAATAAACCCCCCAATAAGAAAAGCCACTACCCTACTACCCTAGGTAGTCCCCCTTCTGCATAGTTTGTTACCCCTGAAACTGCCCCTCATAGTTTGCCTGGGTATTGGTGCAGAGAAAGAGCAGCGGAGCTCATGGGCGCCATCTTCCGGATCTCCGATCCTTTTCCCTTCTGCAATATCCTGCACTTTTGGCGCATGTACAGTTGCTACAAACCGGTAGACTGCTCCAACTGCACATGCACCAATATGAAGCTCACTTACAGAAGAAGATAAAGATTCAGAAGGTGGCCGTCCATGAGCTCTGCTGCACTTACTGTGCTCCAATATGTGAGCAAACTCTTAGGGGCACTTTCAGGGGTAATAAACTATGCGGGGGAAAGCAGGGAGGGGGACTACCTAGGGTAGTAGGTAGGGGATTTTTTTTACTTATTGGGGGGTTAATTCTCCTCTAAGCCATTTGGACTTGTCAAGGGTTTTAGATTTATATTCAGATCTTTTAACAAATTACAAATTGAAGCATTTGTGATTTTAGAGAAACAGAGTTTAGAAAGACTCTAATTAAACCCATTGAAAACCTGAATAAAATTTGAATGTTGACAAAAATGGGCCTCCAAGACACCAAGTCAGGGGAAAAGAAAAAGAGATGCCAACTATCAATGGAAAGTGCAGAATGTGTTGTCATCAAAGTGTTTGATTGGTAAAGATCCCTTATCAGGAATCCCCAGGTTCCAAGTATTCTGAATGACAGGTCCCATACCTGTATCACTTCTATTCTTGACTATAGTCATTGGTAATATTTATTACATTTGTTAGTTGGATATAGTGACTGCTGAGGACGTTAAAATTACAATGCAAGAAATTCCACAGCTGAAATATTTACCTATTCACATTATAAATGTATTGTTTGTATGGGGATTGCCCTACTTAGGAATTTAACCTAAACCGCACTAATAATGTTTGGGGGAACTTTTAGCATGATATAGACATCCAAGTCTTTCACAATGTGGGGTCCGTGACCCCCATTTTAGAATAAGGCATATAATTAAAAAAAATAAAAAATGAAGACCAGTTGAGCAGTTAGTAGGACATTCTATAACATTCTTAAAGTTCATTTGAAGGTGAACTACCACTTTAAGGGGCAAATTAACTAACTAGTGAAAATTCGCCAGCGCTGGCTTCGCGCACATCGCAACACTTCGCCAGGCGTAAATTCGCCTGGGCAACGCTAATTCACGAAGATCCGAAGTTGCGCACAGGGTAACGAATGCTGACAAAATTACGCCAGCGAAATTACGCTCAGCAGTTTGAAGTTACGCTAGCGTTGGCTAATTTGCATACGGCGTGCAGTACAATGGACGTATATGCTGCAGCAAATACATTACACTACACAAGGCCAGGGAACCTTAATAAAATTATATAAAGTTATTATATTGCCCTACACATGTGCCCACAGTATAGTTTAGGAGCCATATGTTAGCAAATGTAGGGGGGAAGGAGGGTACCCCCCAAAAAAAATTACAATCTTTTTCAGTCTATCACCCTTTAAATAGGAAAAAACGCCAGCGTTTTTTAGGACTTAAAAACATTTTCAACTATCTTCTGAGGAACTCCTATCAACTCTATTGCACTTCGCCTGGTCTGAGGTGGCGAAGGCAAGTCTGGCGATAGAGGTAACGGTCAGTAAAATCAAAAACTTAGTGAATTTGCGTAGTAACACTGCCGAAAATTCGCCTGCCGTTAGAGGGCGAAGTTGCGCCAGAGTCTATCTCCTTGGCAAAATTACGCCAGCGAAATTTTGCCAGCTACCATTAGTAAATCGGCAAATTGCCGAAATGACGTCACGTTAGCCACTTCGCCCTTTAGTAAATTTTCCACCATGAATCCACACCAATGTACAAGCTATGCTCTGCAATCTGCATGCATAAATGATGTAGTAGGTGCTAAATCAAAACTGACTGGGTGCTGACATAGGGCGTAGGACAGGGCACGCTTGCAATAATCACCTGTGAGAATCAGAAATGCTTCCTGGGAAATGCATCAGGTTAATGGTTCAGGTTTTTCCTTTTTCTTGAAAAGATTTCAGACTGAAACCTAGATGCTGAAAGATAGACAGACAGACAGATACAAATAAATGGTGTAGAATAAATGTAGATAAAGTCTGTCTAACCAGTCAAACAAGCTAACAGAGTGATACTAAACATAAGTAGCCGCTACTAGTGGAGTTAACGATGTGACTGCAGTTAAACTATTATGAGATTTATGGCACATGATTAGCACTTCCCCTAATAGGTTTAGCTATGTTATGTATGCACAGGAGATATGTTCCATATTAATGCCTGCTTCAGGGAGTACAGGCCCACAGGGCACACATAGATTCATTTACTCTTCTTAGACAAAACCCCCTGCAAATGCAGTAATGCTGTCCCTGTGTAAAACCCTAAGGGCTCTTACACACAGGTTGTTTTTCCTGCACTCCCCTGCTTTGTGCTTTCTTCTGTTCAGATGCATGGGAGCGCAGGAGAAGACGCACTCAATTATTGTCAGGGACTGTTCTCACATAGACCCATGTAAGCGCCAAACGCAGGTGGGACGCAGCAACTCGCATTTCATCTGCGTTTGGCGCATACATGCGTCTGTGTGAGTACAGCCCCCTTGACAATAATTGAGTGCGTCTACTCCTGCGCTCCCCTGCGGCTGAACGGAAAGCGCAACACAACACAGGAAAAACTGCTCATGTGTAAGAGCCCAAAGTCAATGGCAGCTGCTAGGAGGGGCCTATACACCTGCACAAATTTACCTATAACGGGCAAAATTACACCAGCGCAGTAAACCACAGCAGCCAATCAGCAACAAGCTGCCAAAGGGGGGTCATTTATGACAACCCAGGAAGAACCCAGCAAATGCATCAAGGTGCACAAGAGGTTTCTGTTCTTGCATCCATTTTTTTGCAGTTCTTGCCTTCCACTTGGTAAATGAGTCCTAATGAAGGCTTATCTTATTGGTTGCTATGGGTTTCCAGACACATAGGGGGTTATTTACAAAAATCCAAATTCTTCTCATTATTTAAGTAAAAAAGTCAGAACAAACGAGAATCCACGATTTGACCCTATTTATTATTTAAAAAGCTCGATTTAATCGTATCAAGGAAAAACTCGATAAAATCGAGCGAGAACCAGAATCTACGGAATCTATAAAATTCAGATTTTATAGGGAAAAAAACTATCCTGACTTTAATAAATAACCCCCATAATGTGCACAAGGTTACTAAGGGGGTTATGTACTTAACTCTGAATGCAAAAATCCTGAAAAATTCATGATTTTTTTCAAATAAAATCGGACTTTTAAAAAAATCAAGAATTTTTCGGAATTTATTAAACCCAGAGGATGGAAAAGTCCTATTCCACATGGGATAGGGACCTCTATAAAAACGGTTACTAAGGGGGTTATTTACTTAACTCTGAATGCAAAAATCCCGAAAAACTCATGATTTTTTAAAAATAAAATCGGACTTTTAAAAAAATCAAGAATTTTTCGGAATTTATTAAACCCAGAGGATGGAAAAGTCAGAATCTGAACATCTGGCATCTCAGACCTGTCGAAGTTGCATATAAGTCAATGGGAGAAGTCCAAATGATTTTTTAATGTGCGCTGGGTTTTTGGCAATACCCCAAAGTTTTCGGACTTTTCAGCCAAAATTCTGAGTTTTCGTGTGAAAAATCCAGAAAATTTGTGAAAATCGAATGAAAGATCTGAAAAAATCGCGAAAATCTGATTTTCCAGGATTTTTTCATATTTTTTCCAGCAAATTTTTTTTCAGGAAAGTGTATTAATAAATACGCCCAAAAAACCCGTGCGGATTTAGTCAGAGTTAAATTCGGACTTTGATAAATAACCCCCTAAGTGTTTGGAAGACCTTGAACAACTGAATTCCATTACAGCACATGGTCCCCCATTCACCCTTTGTGAGATTTAAGTTATTTCTTCAACTGCAAGAGGCCTACCAGTGAATGATAAATGTAAAGGAGGGTGGACAGAGGATGAATGTTTTCAAGATCTCCATGCACATGTAGGGTTGTCACCTGGCCGGTATTTTACCAGTCTGGCCAGTAAAAATTATGGTTGATACCAATGTTATTAATAGGGGGAAAAAAAATATATATTGGAAGGCCGGTATTTTTTTCCAGAAAAGGTGGCAACCCTATGCACATGAGACCTAAGGGGCTTCATCAGATGCAGAAATATGTATCTCTGTCATATGCAAAAAATAATCTCAAGCACGCCAGCCTCTGTTTATCCTCCATTTAACTACAGCCCCTGTGCTCTGTGTGTGCGTATATATAGTGCACCCCAGATGCAGCATTGTAATTCCACAAACCATTCACTATTACATGAATAGACACAGGTTGTGCAATTCATTCAGTGTGTGTAGCTCAGCCACATATTAAATTGCCGGTGGGTATACAGGTATGGGATATAGAATGCTCGGGACCTGAGGTTTTCTTGATTATGGGTCTTTCCATAATTTGGATAACCATACCTTAAATCTACTAAACAATTATTTAAACATTAATTCAATTTAATAGAATTATTTTGCTACCAATAAGGGTCATTTATATTTTAGTTGGGAAAAAGAACAAGGTACAGTAGTGTATTTTTTTAAAAAAATTATTAATTTAATTAAAATAGAGGCTATGAGAGATGGCCTTATTGTAATTTGGATCCTTCTGGATAATGGGTATCCAGATAACGAATCCCATACATGTATATATTTTATAACACAGATATCATAATTTGAGTTTCACCAAATGCTATTTTTATTTTTTACATTATTCTGGAGGACAGGTGTATAATATTAAATCATGCGCCCTTAGGTTCTCACATGCCCTACATGCTCACAGTGAGTGGACAGTGGCAGTGAGTTTCCTGGCTAATGTCCTACCACCCCCCCCCCCAGTTTACTCATAATTAAGTCACAGGCCAGCATAAGGCAGGGGGAGGGAAATCTCCGAAATGTGCATGCCACTGCTCACGTACAACACAGACACTCGAGTAGGGAGAACCAATGGTTGCTGTGGAGACTTTCAGTAAAAAAAAGGAACCCTGCAATTCATAATGACATGAATAAATCAGCACTTCACGTCTAACAAACTATTGCCAAAATTGCAACTCAATATATACCTGTATATATTCAAGAGGACCCTCCCTGTCCCATGGAGCTTACAGTCTAAGTGATTGACACAAAAAGAATTGAATTTATTGTCGTTAAACTAATTTATACCAAAGTGTATAACGTTATAACTTGCTGACACTATATAAACTGAATGATGATGCTGTTGATACGTAGGGGCAGATTTATCAAGGGTTGAATTTCGAGGGTTAAAAAACCCTCGAATTCAACCCTCGAAGTAAAATCCTTCGAATTCGAATATCGAATTTCTGAAATTCGATGGTCGAAGTACCCAAAAAAAAAAATTTGAATATTTTTGCATTCAAATTATTCACTCGAGCTTAGTAAATCTGCCCCATAATGTCAGCTGTCAGTTTTAGGACTGGTGTACTACTCAGAGTTCCAGTAGTGCCATTTCATTTTCATGTACCCATGTGTAGAAGTTAATAAAGAATTGTAATAGGCAAATTCATTGCCATGAATTGGCTTCAGATACAGAGCCACCTTCCCTGATTGGGTTATGTCATGGCATATATTTAAATCAAATAGTGTAAATGGACAAAATCTATTTTGGGGGGCCTTAGTTATCAAAATCCAAGTCTTGTGAAGTCTGACCAAACTAGAATCCATGATTTGACCTTATTTATTATTAAAAAAGCACAAATGAATCGGTTCGGGGAAAACCTGGAAAAAACGTACGAAAAACCAATGATACAATTCTTTAGAGATTTTTTGTCCAAAAAGTCTGAAACAGTTGGATTTTTAGGCTAATGGGATTTCTGGTGAAATGTCGCTAGCGTTTGCCTCTTCACCCTTTAGTAAATCTACCCCTATGGGAGACCGTACATAATTTAGAGTTTTCTGGATTACAGGTTTCCAGATAATGGATTATTTCTGTGTATTCCTGTAATACTTAATGGAGATGTATTTATCAGTAATGCTGGATTTGCAGGTTGCCCTTGTAGGGATTCCTTTTCATGTTTCTGCGTCTATGTGTAAAGAAGCTGCCGCTATCATTCTATCAATGAGCATTCAATTAGCCTTGTCACCTTGTGTGGTAGTCCCCCACCCAAACCCCCCACCCAGGACAAATTATTCTTAGAATGACATTTCCATGGTGAAAAGAAAAAAGCGTCTGGTTTAAGGTTAAGGAATCCCCATCCCCCGAACTTCCATATAAAAAAAAACCGCATCCGGTGTATTACTGTTGCGTCCAAGATGTGTATATGGAAGTTTTCATCAATAGAAATGTATTAAATTTGTTCTTTTTCCTGGATATGTTTTTAAAAAAAGATGGTTACGTGCACATTCACTGGTCCCATGTTATATTACTAATTTAGTATGCATGCAGGCACTTGTATTTTCAAAAACAAGTAAAAAAGTTGTTTTTTAATTACAAGGTTATGATCATAAAACAGTTTTATGATTGTAACCTTGTAATTATAAAAAAAAAAGTACTTTTGTAAAATACATGCACCTTCATGCATATCAAATGAGTAATATAACATTTGCACTTCCATTGTACTTGTACTTCACTTGGCCTTGGAATGCACCCATAACACCTTTATATGTGTCCAAAATGTTATAAGGCTTATTGGCCTTTTCTCACACGAGGGTATCACTGAATGTGGCATTTGTAGTGGGATATCCCAGTCTTACACCGTACTCGTTGAACAAGTACCTGTATCCTATGCACATACAACATGTATTTATGTATATGGTTATTTATATAAAATACTTGTATATGCAGCTCTGTGTATTAAATTAATGCCGTACAGACTTACAAAGCACAGATGGGGGAACAGAGATGCAATAAATATAAAGTAAAAATAGACAGTTTATAAAGAATAAATCCCAGGGCTTAAGAAGACACAGGAGTAAGCAGGACCTTGCTCTGTAGAGCTTACAATCTGATACAGTTCAGTCCATGTCATATAGCCTTCAGCTGGCCATAGACGCAACGATCCGGTCGTACGAATTGGTCGTTTAGTCGATCAGACATGTTAAAAGATATCTGTCGGCTGCCGATAATATCTCTGCATGTATTGCCGATCGTACGCGATTTTCAGTGGGAGACACTAGCTTTGTCAGACATAACTTTCGTACGATTGCTGTCAGTGGCAGAACATCGGCTGATCTGTTCTTTTACTACTTTATTTGATCAGAATGGTAAGACTTTGATCTGAATGGTTAGTGGCGGGAGATGGCAAAGTCCGATCGTACGTTGATTCGTACAATCGGATCTTTGCGTCTATGGCCAGCTTTACAGCGTATTATCTTTCTGCACTGTCTGGTGGGTTGGAGGAAGATTATAGTGGCTGAGTATGTAGCTGTTGAAGATAAAACTATTATGCAGGGGTGACTGTTACCTTGTCTTCTTTAAGCGATCTGTCGGATTTTCCCTTGTAATGTACCCGGCCAACAGGTACAGGTTCAACTGGAAGCAATATTTGTAGTAGTAATAAGGAATAGCCTTACCTGCCTCATAGGCTATTCCTTGTTACTACTACAAATATTGCTTCCTGTTGAAGATAAAGGCAGGGGTGTAACTACAGAGGAAGCAAACCCTGGGGGTGCAGGAGGTACAGGGGGCCCCATGAAACCCTAATTAATAAGCAATTTAAAAATATAATAGTAAAACAGGACAACCACTGGATAAGTTGGAGGCCCTTGTTGCTGGGGGGCCCAGTGACATTTAGTTACACCACTGGATAAAGGTGCTGACTCTGCTATGTATAGGTCATGTTGCTTACTAAATTTCCCTAAATATTTGAACCGCTTATCCTGCACCTGCAAGGATTTTCTGTGCTTAATCTTACACTTATCTTATATTAGGGATCAGGAACTCAATCCTACTGGTTCAGGACAGTCAATAGCTTGTGACATCCACCCAAACCTGCTCCCTTCTCAGCAGGAACCAGTTTGACACGATTCGCACTCACTTGTGACCAGGCTATGCCTATTAGTATCCAACTGAGATTTCTCAGTCATGCTGGAAAGTCATGTGGAAGAAAGTCTTTGGCAAACAGCTCACTATAATGGGGCCATGTACAAAGAAGTATGTAAGTTACCCTAATAACTTTGAAGATGAATGGATTGGATGCAGCTAGTCCTCTCTAAACACCACCCCAGTCCAAAAGTCTTATCCACCACTGATCCTCATAATCCTAAGGAAATGATTAGTCCCAAGTGGCAAGGTAATAAATGCTATTAACTGCAATAACTACAGCTTACAGATCCCAGTTAACCAACTGGTATCTATTTTAGGGAAAATAAAAGGCCACCACCTATCCTCTTAAACTGAGGGGCTACATGTCACCTCTTGTGCCATGATAATATGAATGCTTAAAGGAGAACTAAAGCCTATCTAAAGATTAGGCTAGAAAAGTTGTACATCATGTTTTAGGATTCGGTGCCAGCCCAAGGCAACCACTGCCCTTTAGCAGGGAAGATCTATGCCCCCAAATATGCCCCAGTAGCTCCCCATCTTCTTTTCTGTTGATTCACTGCACATGCTCTGTGCTGCTGTCACTTACTGAGCTTAGGGACCCACTCACAATATACAGTACACTATGAATAGAAATGTCACAATATAAGGCTGATACGTAATCAATACAGATAATTACTACATGGCAGCACAGAAACCAGTGCAATTAGCATCAGAATTTAATAATCAGCCTTGTAGCATCAGCTTATATTACAGGCAAACCTTATTTTCTGCTTGATAATTTGCAACAACCCCTAAGCTTAGCTTCTCAACAGCTGCTCAGAGCCCACTGAGCATGTGAGTGTCACAGACACTTTCCAAGATGGTGACTCTCTGTGACAAGTTTGAAGTCCTGAATCATTGCTGCTATTGAGAAGCTGAAACTTTAGGCTAGTGCAATAAGGTCATTATATAAAATATGGCAATTTTAGCCATATTTGTTTTTAGGGTTTAGTTCTCCTTTAAGAAGCTGAGCAGCAGTATAAATAATGGATATATGGCCAAGCATGGATGGATTGGGACAGAGAGCAAGTGAAATAGAGGAGTTGCCTGTATGGCATAGATGCACTTTTAAATGTAAATGATATCAACTTACTCAGCTGTCCAAAATCTCATGTTTCTCTTTAACTGCATTGCTGACCATGTCACTGAGAGCATAAAGCTCAGTCCATAGAATGTGACCTGCTTTGGGGAATAAAATTCTTTGCCTTATTAAAAGCCTCTGCTGTGTTCATGCGAGTGTACAATCTAAGCCAAAAAAATATATTTATACACTTTATTTAGCATCTGTTTCAAATTTATGTGTGTATAAATCCATGAAAATCAGTCAACCTTCAATTCACTATTCATACATGAGTCAGAATAAACTCTTGACTCTGCTCCGCTACTTATCCTGTTCTGACGCAACTTGATTACACTAGAAAGCCACAGACATAAGGATTGGGCTTACAGGGAACAAAACAGCCTATAAAATTGATGACCTTTATTGCAGGTCATTTTTATACTTATGCTATCATTCTTTCCACTGCCTCCTTCCTCGCAGATTTCAATCATTAAGGGGCCCATTCACTAAGTTCGAGTGAAGGAATAGAAGAAAAAAAACTTCGAATTTCGAAGTGTTTTTTTGGCTACTTCAACCATCGAATGGGCTACTTCGACCTTCGACTACGACTTCGACTTTGAATCGAACGATTCAAACTAAAAATTGTTCGACTATTCGACCATTCGATAGTCAAAGTACTGTCTCTTTAAGAAAAAACTTTGACCCCCTAGTTTGCCTCCTAAAAGCTACCGAAGTCCATGTTAGCCTATGGGGAAGGTCCCCATAGGCTTTCCAAGTTTTTTCTGATGGAAGGATAATCCTTGGATCGATGGATTAAAGTTAAGTTTTTTCTGATCGAACGATTAATCCTTTGATCGTTCGATCGAACGAATTGCGCAAAATCCTTCGACTTCGATATTCGAAGTCGAAGGATTTGAATTCGAGGGTCGAATGTCGAGGGTTAATTAAGCCTCGATATTCGACTGGCGAATTAAAATCCTTCGACTTCGGCAGCAGATAACAGATATACCCTGTCCAATACAATGGTGTTTTATCTGTTATCTGCTATGTAACCTGTGCTTTTTATCCTTTTTCTCATGCTTGAATGGCTGCCCCCATGGCTACACAGCAGCTTAAATATATAAACAATAGTAGTGTTTCTGAAGCAAACACTCCAATTTTACTAGTGCAGGGCAACACTGCATTATATGTATTTCTATTACTTTAAAACACTTACATTTTTTGATGTTACTGTTACTTTATGGGGGTTATTTATCAAAGTACGAATTTATCTCAATATTTTCTGGAAAAAAAAAAACAACAACCATATCCTCACAGGATTTTTGGGCTTATATATTAATACACTTTCCCAAAAATGTTCATGATTTTTTCGGATTTTTCACCCGAAAACTCTGAAAACTTCGGGGTATTGCCAAAAACCCAGTGCACATCAAAAAAAATCATTGGGACTTCTCCCATTGACTTATATGCAACCTCGACAGCTCTGAGATGCCGGATTTTTAGATTCTGACTTTTCCCATCCTCTGGGTTTAATACATTCCGAAAAATGTGTGATTTTTTAAAAGTCTGATTTTATTAAAATTCGGAGTTTAGTAAATAACCCCCTAAGTGTCTCCTCTCCAGTGTAAACAATCACAACTTGGACAGTCCTTCTTCATAACTGAGAATTTCTATTCCCTTTATCAACTTAGTTGTCCTGCTTTGACTTTCTTTCTATTTCTCTTAATTTCTCTATTTCGATATTGTTCCTTTTGAGACCAAAACAGCACCACATATTCTAGATGGGGGCCTTACCAGTACTCATAATATAAGTAGAGTAGAGTTTTGATTCTATACTGTAATATTCTGTAAATGCACATTCACATTTATTATTTGTGCTAAACTGGGAAACTTAAAGCTGAAACTACTCCCACTGTTAATTTTAGGAATTATATATACCATGACTTATAATAAAATGCATTTAATGTAACACCTAAAATAAAATCCAAAGCCAATGATTACAGAGAGGGGTAAATGACCTTGCTAGTTCTAATGGTATGCAGTTAGCATCACCTTACTAGCCCCACTGCTATGTCAATAAGCATTTTAATGGTCATTCCTTTTGATTTACTGTTCTCACCAGCATACACTGCAAGTACATTTGACCTATACCTAGAGCAGACTGTGTTTTGGATGGAATAAGAGTTCATATTATGCATTTTCACCTTGTTGATCTTGTAATTATTACTGACTATGTTAAACACGGAGTGGTCCAAGCTCTCTGGGCTTTTATAACGCTTGTGAGTTGGGCAAAACGCCCCCAAAATATGATATGGGATATAAGTGTCAAAGTCAACCTTATTTCATTAATAGCAAATCTGGCTCTACAAATGTAACAATTACAACATTTGGGTGCCTGTAAAGCCAGATTGCTGTTTGTACATGATACATCTTTCACTAGTAAGCAATGGCTGAATATTTTCATGCTCTAAGGGACAGCCCATTGAAATAAAAAAAATCTATTTATCTGAATAGCAAAGCTCTTGGATGAGAAATAAAGACACTGTGTTTCCTAAGAATCAAGAAGTGAAAGCAGTAACCTCAGTGAACACACTGTCCCTGCCCACACCCTGATATCACTATAAAGCAGAGAATCTGAGAACACTGCCATTGTCTCATGCCATTGGCCATGTACTCCAGGGAAGCTTTTCATTTGCCTTAGTTTAAGTGTATCTATTGGTTTGTTTTCAATTCACAGATTATATATAATCAGAGGCCATTACAATCCATCCACAGTCTCTACCCAGACTCCATTATCCCCATTGCTACTATAGACACCATCTCTTACTACTATACCTGCTATCCCACAGTGATACTCCCTTCCCAGAGACTATTATCCCACTGTTACTATAGACACCATCTCTCACTACTATACCTGCTATCCCACAGTCACAGTCCCTTCCCAGAGACTATTATCCCACTGTTACTATAGACACCATCTCTCCCTACTATACCTGCTATCCCATAGTCACAGTCCCTTCCCAGAGACTATTATCCCATTGTTACTATAGACACCATCTCTCCCTACTATACCTGCTATCCCACAGTCACATTCCCTTCCCAGAGACTATTATCCCATTGTTACTATAGACACCATCTCTCCCTACTATACCTGCTATCCCATAGTCACAGTCCCTTCCCAGAGACTATTATCCCATTGTTACTATAGACACCATCTCTCCCTACTATACCTGCTATCCCATAGTCACAGTCCCTTCCCAGAGACTATTATCCCACTGTTACTATAGGCACCATTTCCCCTACTATACCTGCTATCCCATAGTCACATTCCCTTCCCAGAGACTAGTATCCCACTGCTACTATAGGCATCATCTCTCCCTACTATACCTGCTATCCCATAGCCACAGTCCCTTCCCAGAGACTATTATCCCACTGTTACTATAGGCACCATCTCTCCCTACTATACCTGCTATCCAACAGCCACACTCCCTTCCAAGACTATTATCCACTGTTACCATAGGCACCATCTCTCCCTACTATACCTGCTATCCCACAGTCACAGTCCCTTCCCAGAGACTATTATCCCACTGTTACTATAGACACCATCTCTCCCTACTATACCTGCTATCCCATAGTCACAGTCCCTTCCCAGAGACTATTATCCCACTGTTACTATAGACACCATCTCTCCCTACTATTCCTGCTATCCCATAGTCACAGTCCCTTCCCAGAGACTATTATCCCACTGTTACTATAGACACCATCTCTCCCTACTATACCTGCTATCCCACAGTCACACTCCCTTCCCAGAGACTATTATCCATTGTTACTATAGACACCATTTCCCCTACTATACCTGCTATCCCATAGTCACAGTCCCTTCCCAGAGACTATTATCCCACTGTTACTATAGGCACCATCTCTCCCTACTATACCTGCTATCCAGCGCCGTTTCTGTATCCATTGCCGCCTGAGGCAGTAATGCCGCCCCCCCAGCCCGATTCGATTTCCGGGGGGGAGGCAGCAACGCTAGTGCGGAGAGCGCAATTGCGCTCTCTCGCCCTAGTAAAGCCGAATTTCCGGTTCAAAAACCGGAAATTCGGCTCTTAAAGGCACCAGGAGCGGCTTTTTGCCGCCCCTGGAAACCTAGCTGGCGATGCCGCCTGAGGCGAGCGCCTCAGCTCGCCTCATTGGCGGATCGCCCCTGCTGCTATCCCACAGTCACACTCCCTTCCCAGAGACTATTATCCCACTGTTACTATAGACACCATCTCTCCCTACTATACCTGCTATCCCATAGTCACAGTCCCTTCCCAGAGACTATTATCCCACTGTTACTATAGGCACCATCTCCCCCTACTATAACTGCTATCCCACAGTCACAGTCCCTTCTCAGAGCTAGTATCACCACTGTTATTATAGGCACAATCTCACCCTATTGTTCCAGATATCCCGCAGCCACAATAATGTTATCTAGCATCTCTATTTCTACAACACAAGCTGCTGTGGTACCTTCAGTCAATATCTTGCATTACCAAGAAACAGAGAAAATTTTTTGTGGTGTTACCCCGGCTTTTACCCACTGTAGACATCTCTTCTCCCGACATCATCTGGCCTAGAAGAAGTTATCATAATACCAGCCTATAAACATGTAAAGGCAAGCTACGTGGCATCAGTTTACTCTTCATTGTATAATTGTTAAAACAAGTGATTCATCCCCTTCCTGGCCCCTTAGAAAAGCAGGGAAGGTTTCATTTTTCCACCCCTCCTGCCTGCTGCAATGTTAGATCTATTCCCGCTGCTTTAGCGTAGCATATAACTTGGGAATGTTATTACAGCCGTTCAGTTCCAGTGCAGCCTTACAATACTTATAAAATGAATATGTCAGGCTGGCCTGAAATCTGTCCATGTGACAAGGGGACTTTTGTTAGTTACTGGGATGCCTAAGACAAATATTGGCAAAGCTGCACAACCAGTGTTTACCTTTATAGAATGGAACAATGATTTAATTTATGATTTATTTCTCAGTGAATCTGGAAACCCTGCTGCACAAGGTTTCAAAAGTCCATGTATACCAACATACAAAATCAGATCGCACTCACAACAGCAAATGTGCTGAAACCCTTAGGGTATTTAATTGAGATCTCCACACCAGTGGGATCTACAGTGGTAGTAGAGATCTCAATAAAACACCCTGAAGCAAAGGAACTGTAGTAGTTAGGGTGAAAATGGTTAAAAGGAGCCAAAGAGAGATGCAATTTACTTATTTAACGTATTTTAGGCCAACTATTCATTCAGAACCACTGGTTTAATAGCTCAGATACGAGCCTAATAATTCCGAACCATATATCTAAATGTGAAGACACATTTATATACATACAACTAGATTATAGAGCCTTGCACTTTATTTCCTAGTAGGAACCAGAGTAGGTGCCATGTCCCATTTAAATAATGTAACTAGGAATGTGGCAATGATAATGGGTAAAGTAAAAGAACTGTACTGGTTGGGGTGAGAAGGGCTAAAAGAACATGTGTGTCACTGAATGGGGAGGCTTGTAAATCAATAAATTCCATGACAGAGATACAAAGCTACATGTGCATGAGTTTAGTTTGTAGCATGAGTTTAGTTTGTAGGATGTAGGGTACCATCCACTGAATCCGCTTGTGTAGCTGTATATCTCCATGTATTGATCGGTATTGCTGTGGACCAGCTATCATTTGCCTCACTTATTCCGGCATTAGCAACTGGGATGTACATGAAATCCACAACTGGGCTTGACAGCCTTGTGTGCTTTTCTGGATCCAGTACCTTGGATGCTCAGCATTTTATTATAGTAATTTTGTCAGTTTGGATGAAGAAGTCCATGGGCATTAGGGAAATGGATAACTGGGAAACAGAAGCCTGTGCACATCAAATACTTTGGTGCCTGGAGAGCAAAAGTCTATAACATCAGTAAATTTGCCAGCTGGGATGCAGAAGCCCATATGTAGGGGTGAATTTGGTAGATGGGAAGCAGAAGCCCGTATGTAGAGGCAGTGGCGTTAGATGTTACTCGGCCCCACAGCAAAATTTATTATAGGGTCCCAACATACCCAGGAGGTTGTCCTGTTTTACCAATATGTATTGAATTGTATATGAATTACAGCCTCATGGGGCCCTTATACCTCCTGTGCCCCCCTGCAGCCACAGGGTTTGCTTCCTCTGTAGTTATGCTCCTGTGTAGGGTTGAGTTTGGTAGCTGGGAAGCAGAAGCTCATGTGTGAGGGTGAATTTGGTAGCTGGGATGCAGATGCCTGTATGTAGGGGTGAATTTGGTAGCTGGGAAGTAGAAGCCCATGTGTGAGGGTGAATTTGGTAGCTGGGATGCAGAAGCCCATGTGTAAAGGTGAATTTGGTAGCTGGGATGCAGAAACCATTATGTAGGAAGGAATTTGGCAGCTGGAAAGCAGAAGCCTTTATGTAGGGGTGAATTTGGTAGCTGGGAAGTAGAAGCCTATGTGTGAGGGTGAATTTGGTAGCTGGGATGCAGAAACCATTATGTAGGGGTGAATTTGGCAGCTGGGATGCAGAAGCCCATGTGCATGAATACATATGGTATCTGGGTCGGATGCAAGCATACCTCCCCACTATCCAGTTTTTAGAGGGACAGTCCCTCTTTTGACAGCTCAACCTGCAGTCCCTCATTTGTACTGGAAAATCCCGTTTTTCTCTGCACTGAACAGCCAGAAAAAGAAACAAATTTTCTAACTTAATTGACTTTTGGCAGAGAGCCCAGAACAGCCACAACGTTCAGATAAGATACTATGTAACAATTTCGAGATAAGCAAATAAGTAATTGTAACAATATAAGATAACAGGTCCCTTGGGAAATGTTAGACTCGCAGCTTAAAGGGCAATTCACCTGCATTAGCAAAACTGTAATAACTGAAAAAAAAAAAAAACCGAAATATGTTCAAACTTTCATAACCTGACACATTTTGTAAAATGAACATGGTAATCAGGGGGTGTGGCAACAAAAAAGGGCGTGGTCAAAACATAAGTTGCCACTTTTTTGTCCCTCTTTGTATTTGCATAATGTTAGGAGGTATCATGTGCAAGAGGCCGGAGCATGTTCGAATTTGGTAAGTGGGCGCAGAGCTGAACGTGCATCTCATGACCAGGCTGGGCAGCCCCGGTATCACTAATGCACAGACACGTTCCATCACAGAAGGGCGAGCTCATGTGAGGGGGAGAGGGGGGAGACGTTTCCCCTGAACTGGACCATCACTAAGGCACCAGGGGGACAGCTTAGAGCCCCGCCTTCGCTCTCTCCGGTTGGCTTTGCAGCTTTCATCGCTCTCGCACACCCCCTTAGAGCAGCCAATCCAACGTCTTGCCGGTTCCTGCAAAGCCTTAAAGCCCCCTACAGTGACTCACACATGTAACACGTGTATGATTCGCCTGCCTCTCAACAATGCACCTCGTTGTACACTCCCTCCATTACAGCCTGCCATTATATACGGTGCCGTTAATCACACTGTCCTGTCGCGCTGCTGTGAATGGGATGAATGTAATTAGGGATGAACCTGCGCTCATTTAAAGCTGTGCGATCCCCACACTGCCAGTCAATGAACAGATAGCGCGACTGCTAATAAGACAAGGAAGCTGAGATACAGGGCGAGTAGCAGAAGTCGTGTTGCAGATATGACTATAAATTAGCAGGCGGTTTCGTCAGAAACAAGTAACACTCATGTGGCACGTGACATTGAAGAGTTAAAGGACGGGTTGAAGTGACGTCACTGGGGGCTTGGCGGAGGGGCGGGGCATCCCACGCTGAATGGGGCACATTGTACGCTCAGTGACACAAAAAACCGGCACTGCTGAGAGATACGCGCTGCCACAGACAGACAGACTGACTGACTGACACACACACAGGGGCAAGAGACAAGCTAGCCGGCCGGAGAGTTCCAGGAAGAGAAGGTCCCTAGGCTGAAGAGCCATGATAGCCTCCCACTTGTTGGCATATTTCTTCACTGAGCTCAACCATGACCAAGTTCAGAAGGTATAAGTGCACCTGACATGTAATATAATCGTGATATATAATGTCACATGTGTCTCTAGAACGATGTGCATGTATGGACTATGTCTATAATGTCTATATATAACATGTCGCCCTTTAAGTGATGATGGAGAACTGCAGCACTGTGTACTTGATGTACTTGATGTACTTGATGTACTTGATGATAGTGTAGTTCAGCTGGCACATCCCTCCTCACCTTGTGCCCATTTCATTCTGCTGGAAGTCTGAGTGTCTGAGATCCACAATGTATGATTTTGCCAGGCTGCTGTTATATATTAGTACAGTATTCATGGGAATGGGAGGGAAGTGCTGATTTGGGGGGGGGGGGGGGTAGGGAAGTACTGATTTTGGGGGAGAGGTAGGGAAGTACTGATTTTGGGGGAGAGGTTTGGGAAGTACTGATTTTGGGGGAGAGGTAGGGAAGTACTGATTTGGGGTAGAGGTAGGGAAGTACTGATTTTGGAGGGAGAGGTAAGGGAAGTGCTGATTTTGGGGGGAGAGGTAGGGAAGTACTAATTTTGGGGGGAGAGGTAGGGAAGTACTGATTTTGGGGGGAGAGGTAGGGAAGTACTGATTTTGGGGGAGAGGTAGGGAAGTACTGATTTGGGGAGAGGTAGGGTAAGGGAAGTACTGATTTGGGGGAGAGGTAGGGAAGTACTAATTTTGGGGGGAGAG
This sequence comes from Xenopus laevis, assembly GCF_017654675.1. Lineage (NCBI taxonomy): Eukaryota > Metazoa > Chordata > Amphibia > Anura > Pipidae > Xenopus > Xenopus laevis. The sequence continues at coordinate 31,930,084 of NC_054376.1, forward strand.
GTAGGGAAGTACTGATTTTGGGGGAGAGGTAGGGAAGTACTTATTTTGGGGGGAGAGGTAGGGAAGTACTGTTTTTGACTGACGTCTTGTGATGTCGATTACCTGCACGTGTCCCTGGGAGAGAGGAGAATGTGATACGGGGTGTGGGGCCATTCTTGATGCCTTATTTAGTGTGATGTCTCCCTGGGGTACTAATAATAAGCACAGTACTAGCAGATGAGTGAGTGGCTCCTTATGGTGCACTGCTGCTCGCCCGAGTAACAAGGTACGGAACCCCAAGCAGCAGCCTGACAAGCGCTTTTTCGAGCGAGAGATATGTGTATAGATTATGACACGGCCACTGAGTATCCGGGACTAGTCACTCATCATCCTGTAAGACGAGTTGTCAGTGCAGCTGACGAGTAGAGACGTAGAAGAGAGGGGTCGGAGAAGGATGATGCTGCTGCTGCTCGCTGGGAGGCTGAAGGTGGGCGGTGGGGAGGATAAAGTGGTCCAATTGTAAACCACCCCTCCTCCCACGCAGTTTCAGCACCCATAGTTTTTTCAAGGTCACGCGCTGTGCATTTAGTCCATCCCGCCACTAAACTGAAGTATCGACTACATAAATCATTTCCCACCCATATACCTGCTTTCCTGGGCTGCTGGACCCAGATCGAATGCTCATTAACCTTTCAAATTTTCCTTTTGCTAGGTGTCAGCACTACGATTCCCAGCATCCTCTAACAGCCCTCGCCTCTCATTGGTTACTGGGAATTGTCCAGGCAACTGGAAGGCCCAAGGCACCACCGCTAGGTGTAAAAGGGCAGAGACTGGGTTTATGAGAAATGTCAGTGGGATGATCAGTGGCATAACTAGATATTACTGGGCCCAACAGCAAATTATTTTTCAGGCCCCCAAAAAATGTCTTATTTACCAATATCTATTGAAATTGTATATGAATTAGGGTCTCATGGGGCCCCTACACTTCTTGTACCCCCCTGCAGCCGCTCACACCTCATTAATCTCTGAAGGCACTAGATAAAATGGCAGCGGCCAATAATGAGGATCTCTGAGAGTTTACATTTTTCATTAGTTGCAGAGGCTCCAACATGGCAACATTCTGGCAAAATGATCAGCAGCAAAACTGTACTACAGATCTAGTCTTATTTAGCAGCAGGGCTTTAGGTGCCACATGGTAGGAGATATTATATACTCTTTTCTGGTGCGGCAAGGAGCATCTGGCACTATAGAAATCAGGTATCCAATATGTACAGCACAACAATTGCTTGTCAGGGGTTACTGGGAATTGTAGTACAGCAGCAACCATTTCCACAGGTCATATTCTTTACTAGTGGCAGCTGATGTATTGCTTGTGACTGTGCACTCCCACCGAGCACAATTATTGATCAGAACGATGTAGAGGCATCCAGAGGCGGAATGTGATCTGCTTAACATCATCAGTACCCAGTATCTTCTAATTAAAGGGAATCTAATATCCTTCCTTTTATAACCTAAATATATTTCCATTTATGTCAGACTTTAACTTCCCCAACCCAAAGAGGAGTGTAACATGTCAGTGTGCATACATTCTGCCATTACACTGTTTGGGAATTCAGGCTTCCATTTGCATCATGCCCCAGGTGGAGGGAGGAGAGAAACATCCATCAGCAGCAGCACACCCCGTCCTCTGTGCCTGCAGAATTCTGCAGTAATGGGTGTAGTCATATTCATTTCCATTCTACTAGGTGCACAATCACTTATCTGTGAAAAAATAGTTCTCTCGGGTCATAACTAGGGTTGCCACCTTTTCTGGAAAAAATTACAGGCCTCCCTATATATTTATATTTTTAAAGGCCAGGCTGGTAAAATACTGGCCAGGTGACAACCCTAGTCCTTACAGTGATATTGTGTGGTAATGAAATCACCTCACAGAGAGCTGGCAGCCATTTTGTGTTCCCAGAGAGTCTCCTCTGGTACTACAGCCTGCCAAATGCTTGTGTTTTACAGGGCTGTAAACGTCATCTTTTCAACACATTGTGGTGCGCACAAAGAATTTGGTGTGAAAACAACATTTTGTATTCATTTTGACCTGAGCTCAAAGTTTTTAAAAACTGCACACACAAGTTTAAAATGTGTGCGCACAAGAATTTATTTGCCCACATAGCCGAGAAGGAATTAGAGAGAATGCCGCTTCCAAAATATGAGGAAGGAGAGGAATGGCAAACAATGCACCCTGGCACTGGTATTCACAAATGTATCCATTAGTAATATGTGGTCCATATCTTACAGAATGCAATGTATAGCTACATTTGGCTCCAGGGTCGGACTGGGGGGCTTTGGGCCCACCGGGGCTATTGCCCCAGGGCCCCGCTCCGGCCCCCGCTGCTGCTCCGGCGTGCTTCATCGGATGCAGTGCGCATGCGCGCGGCGCCGCATTTGTGCGCACGCACGCGGCGCCGCATTTGTGCGCACGCGCAGCAATACCTTTGTGCGCATGCGCAGATCCTCTTTTCTACCGCGACCCCCGACAAAGTGGGGTCGCGCAGCCAAATTAAGTAGCGGATCTGGGCCGGCGGGGCCCACAAGAGCCCGGGGCCCACCGGGTTTTTTCCCGGTGTCCCGCCGGCCCAGTCCGACACTGTTTGGCTCTCAGGGGATGCTGGGAGTTGTAGTTGAAATTTGGGATGCACAGAATCCACAATTTTGGATTTGGCCAAGCCGCTGATCCTTCGCGAAAGATTCGGCAAGGGGAAAACATTTTTTACTTCCTTGTTTTGTGACAAAAAGTCACGCGATTTCTCTCCCCGTCCATAATTTGCATATGCATATTAGGATTTGGATTCAGTTCAGCCGGGCAGAAGGATTTGGCCGAATCTTGCTGAAAGAGGCCGAATCCTGGCTGAATCCCGATCCGAATCCTGGATTTGGTACATCCCTAGTTGAAATGAAAGGATAGTGGATGAGTGAAATGAAAGGGTAGTGGATGTTCACATGCTGCTGAGAGAAATCACAAAGGAGAGAAGCAGAGCACGTGACGTAGTAGTACTCTTCAGGGGGAATTGACTGTATTTGTTTTAGTAGCTGAGTGCAGAGGCAGCCCAGAAATGCATTTGTCGAGTGTGGAGGGAGGAGGCTTAACATACCCATTTCCTTCCTTCTTTGTCCCACATACGTGTTTTGTGTACATTTGCACATTGGCACAGGCAGTCCCATTCCTGTCCTGGGGGTCTGTTGTGCTTTAGAGGGGTACAAACAGGGGTGTCTGCCTATTGCTTTACTGCTAGTGGGGCCTCACACTGGGGTATAAATGTGGGACAGCATGTGTGTGATAAGGCAAGATGGTGTCAGCAAAGGCAGCAATATTACAATTATGTGTAATTATTAGTAGAAAGTTAATTTTACTTCTGGTATATGATACTTATGTATTTTAATATATATGTAAGCGGTGAGAATGGCTTCTGGGGCAGTCCCTTTTTACGTGGAATTTCCTTGGTTTCCACATTCCGAGAAGCAGGCCATTATTAGGCAGAAAGCAGCCCTTCACACCCCCTCACACTTCAGTTTGCATAAAGTGATGCAACCAGATCCGTGGCTGCTCAGTGGAGGAATTCGGACTGATTTACTTGCTCTGCAACATCACAGAAACATGACGGAAATGCCACGCTGCTCAGCCAGACATTGTTCTTATGAAAGCATGTGATGCTTGGAGACTGGAGAGGCAGTGCATATAGACTCATTGTGTAACTTTCTGCTCAGAGCTTTGCCCAAGGAGTGCCACTGTGCAGGGCCATTGTTATGATAAATTTTTGGTTTTCATTTTCCATGACGGATCTGCCACACTGTTTAGCAACATGTCAGTTTTTCAAAGGCTCTCAGGATCAATGCCAAAGTCAAATCAGTATTGGCATACTAAGCTGACAATGTCCACCTTATCCATTTAACACTGACCAGACACATAAAATCATGTGAAACAAATGGGGTCATTTACAATGCCCGATGCTGTGTACACAGACGATGCACCATGCCTAAAGAGGTTGTTCACCTTTAGGGTCAGGCCGCACTGGGCGTTTTGGGGAGATTTGGTCGCCTGGCGACTAATCGCCTCGTTTTTGTGGCGACCGATCTCCCCAAACCCTTCCCTCACTCTGCACCGGCTAAAATGAAAAAACGCCGGCGCTAATCACACGCGGCGATTCATTTTCCGAAGTCGCCCGAAGTTTCCTCGTGAGGCAACTTCGGGCGACTTCGGAAAATGAATTGTTGCGTGTGATTAACGCCGTCGTTTTTTCATTTTAGCTGGCGCAGAGTGAGGGAAGGCATTTGGGGAGATTGGTCGCCGCAAAAATGAGGCGATTAGTCGCCAGGCGACCAAATCTCCCCAAAACGCCCGGTGTGGCCTGACCCTTAAAGGAGAAGGAAACCCCCAGGGCGCTAAACCCCTCCCCCCTCCCCTGTGCTGCCCCCCTCCCTCCTCCCCCCTGGCCTACCTGTCCCCCTGGGCAAATGCCCCTAACTTTTTACTCACCCCTCTGCGCAGGTCCTGTCCACTGAGTACGCAGTCGCCATCTTCTCCCACGCGCGTCTTCTTCCTGCTCTGATCGGCGTTTTCTGGCGCATGCGCAGTAGGAACAGGTACCGGTACGGCTCTACTGCGCATGCGCCGAATGTCACAAAGTGAAATCGGAAAACTTCGTGACATTCGGCGCATGCGCAGTAGAGCCGTACCGGTACCTGTTCCTACTGCGCATGCGCCAGAAAACGCCGATCAGAGCAGGAAGAAGACGCGCGTGGGAGAAGATGGCGACTGCGTACTCCGTGGACAGGACCTGCGCAGAGGGGTGAGTAAAAAGTTAGGGGCATTTGCCCAGGGGGACAGGTAGGCCAGGGGGGAGGAGGGAGGGGGGGCAGCACAGGGGAGGGGGGGAGGGGTTTAGCGCCCTGGGGGTTTCCTTCTCCTTTAAACAAGCTATTAGTATGATATAGAGAGTGATATTTCAAGACGTTTTCATTTTTTATCATTTGTGGTTTATTTGAGTTATTTTACTTTTTAATCAGCAGCTCTCCTGTTTGCAAATTCAGCAATCCAGTTGCTAGGGTCCAAATTAACCTAGCAACCATGCATTGCTATGAATAAGAGACTGGAGTATGAATAGGAGAGGGCCTGAATAGAAAGATGAGTAATAAAAAGTAGCAATAAATATGCATTTGTAGCCTTACAAAACATTTTTTTGATGGGGTCAGTGACCCCCATTTGAAATCCGATAAAAAAAATTTGAAAAGTTGCTTAGAATTATCCATTCTATATAACATACAAAAAGTTAACTTTATGGTTTGTCCCTTAAATCCAAGAGGGACAGGCATCTAGGCACTGCCAATTTGGTCACCCTCTATGGCGGCCTCCTGAAAATCAGATATTTTTCTGGCAGGCTTTAAAATCTAGCCAGGTAAAGGCCACATTGTTGCACTAATGCAGTCCTTGTCTGATCTAGTCTCCTAAGGCCTACAGGCCAACAACTGGATCAGCCTGATTTGGTCCAGCACTAGGGTGTCTGGGCAGCTTACGTCTTGCAGCCTTTGAGGTAGTGATGAACTATAGCTTCCAGCTAGAGTTGCCACCTGGCCCGTATTTTACCGGCCTAGCCGGAAAAAATGATGGTTTATCCCAATGTTAATAGGGAAAAAAGATAAATATATATATTTTTTTCCAGAAAAGGTGGCAACCCTACTTCCAGCCACCCTCTGCTTGACACCAAAAGTTCAGCAGAGAGGTGGTGTTGGGGTTTCTAGTATGATATCTACAGGTTTTGTGCTTAATCAAATGACTCACCACAAATCGGAATAAGGTAAACATATTAAAAGCATATATTCCCTATAATAAGAGGGAATTGAACAAGATTCAGTTCAATTTCTGCCATGACTTTTTTAGTCTTGTCATACTGTAATTGCTCTCGCTATTATCTGGGGATTTAACTGATCTCTCTGAACTGATGATGCCATATCCTAGAGATCCGATCTGGCCTACATGGAACTTGCTAAATGCTAAGATCTAACCAGATGCCATATTATTGCAGGAAACTATTCAGGGCACAGCTCTCTGTCAGGGGTTTGCAATGAAGGTCTGTTATCTGTCTGACTCTAATCCACTCTTTATATGCCTTTCTTAAAAGGTAAAAATGATGACACATGAATAAAAATTTACCAAAAAATTGACCCTGTAGGGTGGAATCTTCATATAAGTTTTTCCTTTTCTCCAGGTTGACAAGTACCTATACCACATGCGCCTGTCAGATGAGACACTTTTGGAAGTGTCCAGCCGATTTGAGAAGCAGATGGAGAAAGGGCTTGGGGAAGAGACCAGTCCCACTGCTTGCGTGAAGATGCTGCCCACTTTTGTACGATCCACTCCAGATGGGACAGGTATGATATGGGGACAGATAGGATATGGGGGCAGGTAGGATATTGGAACAGGTAGGATATGGGGACAGGTAGGATAGGGGGCAGGTAGGATATTGGAACAGGTAGGATATGGGGACAGGTAGGATATGGGGGCAGGTAGGATATGGGGACAGATAGGATATGGGGACAGATAGGATATGGGGACAGATAGTATATGGGGACAGCTGCTGTAGGGAATTTTTAGAAGGCTTCTCAGGATTGGTACCTTCTTGGACATTTTATACACTACTCTTATAGTTAAGTATATAACACAGTTGTGAAAAGATACATTATTCAATGTTTAATATTACAGAGAAAAAGGAAATCATTAAAATAACAACATTTTAATTATTTGCTTACAATGGACTGGTTAGGGATCCCATAGCTGTACTGGAACAGATATAGACGGTGTGCCAGGTGGGTCATGCACATGCGCAACAAACTAACTTTGACTATATGATGATATGCTATGCCCTAACTGAATTGATTTAGGCAATTAAATTCAGCAAATGCTGCATGACAGGAGTGCCCATACTTTACTAATGCGGGGTCTACTTTTAGTGATGATGTCTCATTATGATCCATAGACATAAAATTATTGTTAACATTCTGTTCCATGGAAAATATTACTTAAATATGGATTTTTGAGAAAATTAATATTGCTATATATAACAACCAATTATTTATTTTGTAGCCGTAACATAATAAATATCTGAATGAAAACCATGAAATAGGAGGGTGATTTAGAAAAGCTGTTTGTTGACAGTGTCTTGAGATATACTGATAACCAGCTAAAGGTCTACTGGTAGATCCCGAACTACCTTTTGGACACCCCTGCTGTATAATGCAATGATATAGGCTTATCCCATGTCTGCAGCATCCAGTGCGTTACTGCAGGTAGGATATCAGCATGCTGGGTGGAGTTGATATTTTAATCTAGTTCCTTGTTTGCTGAATGATGCCCCAGTTAATGTTTGGTTGTTAAGATACAGATCGAATTAGGGCTGCCTGAGTAACTAGAATGACTAACAAAAGATAATAATGGAGTAGATTTACCCAGTCTGGCACCCTGGTAGCTTGTTCAGTTAAACAAGAAGACAACTGCCTTCGGACATTTGTTTCCCACTTTCAGTGGAAAGCCACTCGGCCCACCAGGGAGCAGTGAAGAAATGCCTTTTGGATCCCTATGGAAAAAAGATTGGTGTTAATTCTCTGCCACATTTGGTGTTGTATGCACGTTGAAGTAAATTAAAATCACAGTTCTATCCACCACCTACGGGCCTTTTGTTTGTCAAACCTGTCTTGCAGGTATCTGCACCCTGCATCTCATTGCTAATTGTCAGTCACACTATTTCTTAAAGAACCAGTAACACCAAAAAATTTAAGTTTTTTAAAGTAATGAAAATAATGTAATGTTGCCCTGCACTGGTAAAACTGATGTGTTTGCTTCAGAAACACTACTATAGTTCAAATAAACAAGCTGCTGAGTAGCAATGGCGGAAATTGAAAAAAGGCTATATGGCACAGGATAAGTAGTGGATAAAGAGAACATTATGTTCTACAGAGCTTATCTGCTATCTGTTGTGTAACCTGAGCCTTTCTACTTTGAATGGCTGCCCCCATTGCTCCACAGCAGCTTATTTATATAAATAATAGTAGTGTTTCTGAAGCACACACACCAGTTTTACCAGTGCAGGGCTACACTGCATTATATTTTTATTACTTTAAAACAATTTCATTTGTTGATGTTACTGGTCCTTTAATATGAATACAGCTGCTTCTTAACCCCAACTGTTTATATAAAGGAAGTGACAAGTAAGCCTTATTGACACATACTGGAGTTGAGAAACACTGATTAAACAATCGAGGCTGTTGTTATTCACTATTCACCTGGCATTTCCACTCTTGTCATAATGATTTGGTGTCAGTATACCCTGCGAGTGCCTAAATATATACCAGATCAAACACAATGGTTTCTATGTACACATTTGCCTGTACACAAACCCTGTAGGCATAATCCTGTACACAAACAGACCAACTCAAGATTTCTGTTGCCCAACCAGATTTTTCATTAGTCAGTGCCTTATATTTCCTGGGCTCCTTCACAGTCACTAAGTCTGGCTAATGGGAATGATACTTGGCTGATGCCCTCTAAGATCTGGGCACAAGCACGGCCAGACTCATTTGGGTGGTAAACATGGGCTTAGATTCATAGGGGCAAATTCAATAAAGGGTGAATTTTCACCAACAAACGATCCGCCACACTTCAAGCCACTTCGCCAGGCACTAATTCACTAAAATGTGAAGTTGCGTGTATGCAGCCGAACGTTGGCGAAGTTTTGCTAGCATTCCTTAGTGATCTTTCGCTAGTGGTCAATTCTGCCGAGTGAAACTAAGTTATTACTCTTATGCTTAGGACAATTTGAATAGGACGGGTACATAGAGGTCGTATGGAGGTTTTTATTAGAGATGTTGGTGCAAATGCTTGAATTGGCCACTTATTATTACAAATGTCCAAGGAAAGAAATAATAAAAGAGATCCTCTAATGCCCTAGATATGAGCCCACCCATAAACAAATGTGGCATGACCCTCAAATGGTTGGGAAAAAAATGTAAACACAAAAATCTTTAATAGTTAGGACTTTTAAAGACAATCCCGCTTTAAAAAATGCATACAGGATATGATGTCACTGACATAAGATTGAGGAGGATGTAGCTTCATCTTAGTTCCCCAAGTCTAAGGTGTTGAAGGAAACTGCCTGGTGAAAGGGGTAACGTTCTGTAAAATTCACACTTTAGTGAATTTGTGGAATAACGATTGTTCACTTGAGCTAAAATTCACCTGGTGATAGGGCGTGAAAACGACACTAGCGGCAGTCTCTTTCGCTAGCGAATTGTCGTCTATGCCTGTTAGTAAATTGGCAATGTCCCTGCAGATTTCTGTTGAATTTTCTCTAGCCTGCGGCCAGTAAATCTGCCCCATAGAGTCCTGCCCATGGTGCCACTTTGTTTAGATGGCAGAGTATTGCAGGACAGGGAGAGTTAAATGAGCGCTGGCTGCATTTGATTTGAATGGCCGCTTCACTGTATCAGAACAATGGTCCCGGGCAAAGTGATCCAAGCATAGCACATTCCCTGGCTAGAATATAATGGTGCCAGAAAGGTCACATCAGGCCAGGAACATGATGCCTGCTCAGATGCCTGCTCAGATAAATCTGTGTCTGCTACTGAAACCCATTATGTAACGACCACAAAGAACCACGTGCCCACCCTGTCTACCCTTTATGTGCCGGGCCAAAATTCAACAGCTTCCTAGGCATTATTTAAAAGACATTTTGACTGTGAGTAACAAAAGGAAGGCGATTAAGGACTTACAATCTTATGTAACATCCTTCTGTTTCGATGGTATACTGGTATCCTCCCTTGATTATGAAAACAAGCTGGCTTTTTTTGCAGCCTGCTTACAAAAACAGATTGTGTGCATGAGGCTTAAATGTCCGCATTTAAAGGAGCAGTGCCACTAACAGTAAGTATTGATCTGTAAATCTGTCGATCAAGATGACTAGACAGAGCTGCAATTAAGGGGGATCAAGAAAGACAACTCTGTGCTCCCTTCTTTGTAAGTCTACAGTGCAGAAGTTTTATGTAGCGTAAAACTCTAGAATCTCCACGTTCCCCAAACATCTCTATTCTGAGTAGGATCTCCATCTGTGTCATATCGTGTATAATAAGGCAAGACGTGTCAGTTGCTTTAGTTACTCCAAACAGAATTCAGCTGAGATACAGGGGTTATAGTTCAGTAACAACTGGAGAGGTGCATGGATTCTAAATATTGGGGTATACAGGGTATACAGCCCAAGGTCTAACTCAAGAACAACTCTGTCCCTAGAATGAATGTTTTCCTTTATCTCGCTTCCAGAAAATGGAGACTTTTTGGCCCTGGATCTTGGAGGGACAAATTTCCGTGTGCTGCGAGTAAAAGTGACTGATAATGGAATGAAGAAAGTGGAGATGGAGAACCAGATATATGCTATCCCAGCAGATCTCATGCGAGGCAGCGGGGAACAGGTGAGAGCATGGCAGGAAGATATGTACATATACTTACATATGCAGAGAGTGGGAACTAGAGGGGTAAGAGAAAGCTTTAACAGTTATGAGGGCTAGAATGCATCATGAGAATGAACAATAAAGAGAAAGCTAGATGTATGACTTCCACACTGTATTTTTCCATCATATGTGTCTACTTCCTCATGTCTATCTCCTGATACAGCCTGCCTATTTCATATTGTTTCCCTTTGATATAACTGTCCCCTAATATGTCTCTCCTGATCTGTCTCCCACGTTTTTTTTACTTTTTGTCCTTCCACATTTTCAGCTCTCTCAAAATCTACCTCTCTTTTCCTAAATGTTTCATTTCCTCTACAATTCTTGACACTCTTTTTTCTTCTTTTCTCTCATTGTATGCAAACCCCATTGTCTTTCTCCTCCTGCTTAATCTGCTCCTTGTGCCTTTTTCAATTCATGTTGCGGTAATATATTGAAAACCTTTTTAATGCAAAAAGTTATTGAGAAAGCAGTCTCATGAACTCTGTACACTCATGTACTATACACCGGGGAAGAGAGAGTGCAAAATTGGTCAGTGATTCCTAGCACACAGTGAAGTCTGTGTGTCCAGTTGTGGCCCAAAGTACCAGTAAATGAAACAGCAAAAAGTAACAAAGAAGCCACTGATGCACAACTTAGAGCGGAGCTTGTGCTGACCAGATATTTCCCTTACATACCTCCAGACATTGCTTCATAGGTTATATAGTCACAAGTTGACTATATAACATATATATATATATGTAACTCTGTAACCCTGCAACATCTGAAATAAGGAAAGAACTAAGTGTCTCCTTGAGAATTTGCCGATAGCACCTGGACTCAGTATCAATTTTCTTTTAATCCAACTGCCTGACTAAAATACCAGTCCCAGTTCAGACCTTGCTGTATTTGCTGCATATCTTATTCAGTTCACTGCTTTACTCTGATATGTTTTATCAAGAGACTTGTAAAGGAAACCATAAAAAGCTTTGTACTGAGAATTCTGGCCAAGCCATTGAGGGTTTTTTTTTCTATAATTGTCAGGCAGTCTGACTTTTGTCAGCCAATCTTATGGAAAAGGGGAACGTTTGAAAGCCAAGTTATGTACCTGTTGAGAGGAGAAGTCAGTGGGCAGGGCACCCTAGTAGTCCTCATACACATATGCACAGGGGATGGGTTAGAATGGTATCACAGACTGGCCTAGACCTTCAGTGCCCCTCACTACTGCTCCAAGCTCTCTTTTTTGCAAGTCAAACCCCAGTATAAGAACCACTGCTGTATTGCCTTAATGCTTTTTTTTGAGACCTACCTTGCACTGCTGGTTCAGTAAGAGGTTAGGTTATAAGAAGTGATCCATCCATATGATACTAACTGATCCACCAAGGCGATAGACTAATTTACCAATGTTCCTATTATGCAGCTTACAGTTTTACCTGTGCTTCTGTAAAAAAGAAAGAAACAAAATTGTTGGTGGGACATAAAAACCTATAACATATTTGTTAATGACGATCGATGTACAGATGATATTGTTCTCTGGCTGGTGTGTAACCACTTGTATGACTGCAACCTCCTACTTGTATTCTATTCTATCACGTTATGACATTTTTTCCCCATTGCAGCTTTTTGACCACATTGTAGAATGCCTGGCCAGCTTCATGGAGAAGTTGAACATCAAGGACCAGAAACTGCCTTTGGGATTCACTTTTTCCTTCCCCTGTCACCAGACCAAACTGGATGAGGTAAGTGGCTCGAAAACGTAATAATTCCTTATGAATTTGACCATTGCAATCAATACTTAGTAGGAGTGTAAATAGGTATGCCCCTGAAATGTGCACCAAGCTAAATTTAGAAATTATTATTTGATTAGATGAAAAACATTCTGCATAATAGTACACCTTCAATATGGCCCTTTTCAACTCTCATCATAAAAAACACATATTGCCCAAATGTTAGCACCTATAACTCCTACTGTGCAAGACAAATTTGGTGTTTTTGAGGCATTGATCAGTAGCTGTTAATATATAATAATATGCAGGACTGGCACTAGGGGTAAGCAGTAGAGGCACCTGCCTAGAGTGAAATTAGTTTGAGAAGAGTGGTTCAATTTCAGAAACTGTTGTCTCGACTAGAATCTCTTTCTTCCTTCTGTAGAGTATCCTAGTGAACTGGACAAAAGGATTTAAAGCCTGTGGAGTTGAAGGAAAAGATGTGGTCACCCTTTTAAGGAAGGCAATCAAGAAAAGAGGAGTAAGTGAACTCTTACATAAGATCTGTTCTCCATAGCCAAAGAAAGAACAGCATAGGTTGAGATCTGTAATTCCTAGCTGAGAAACTTATTTTTATACATAATATAATTTTATCATTAGTATTTCTATCATGATATCAGCTCCTAAATATATTTAGTGTACATGTACATGCTCCTGTTTAGTCTGTTATTGTAGTAGTTGTGTAATTTTACAACAGTCTTGGACATCTGGGGCTATAAGAATATTGTTGTACTTCAATTTCCTCAATCTCAGCTGGGAGCTGGGAGTTGTTATTGAGCAATATCTGGAGTGCCACTTGTTCTGTGCCATGGTTTGTCGAGTGCACAAGGCGTTGCCTAGACATTGCCATTAATCTTATCACTTGCCTGCACTTGTGAGAATTTGAATTACCGGAATGTAATCCTACAGTCTAAATTCCGACAGCCGAGTAACACCACACAAAAGCTGGACCTACACATTCAGATTTTTGTTGTCATACGAATAAAATCTGTTTCGTACGATTATATCTCCATATGTATGGCCAGCTTTACAAAGAAGGGTGAATGTTGAGAAATGACAAGGTCCATTCTCCAAAGTCAAAGAAATAACAACGTAGCCTGGGATCCTTCATTTCTAGCTAAGAAATGTACATTGATGAAAAAATATCACTTTATCATTAGTTTAGTATTTGACAGTAAACATTTATTGTTTTCTGTTTTAGGATTTTGACATTGATATTGTAGCGGTGGTGAATGATACTGTAGGAACCATGATGACTTGTGGATATGATGACCACAACTGTGAGATTGGAATCATTGTCGGTAAGAATACAATACAGGTTGAAATGCATTCCACAGTTATTCTTATAGGATCTGATGAATTAAGGCCAGCAGATACAGTAGTATTAGCAGCAGATGGATGCCCTACTCTTTGCAGTCATTAAAGAGATGCCAACAGTTTTGTTATCACTTCTTCTTCATAGGTACAGGAACCAATGCATGTTACATGGAAGAAATGCGCCACATCGATCTAGTGGAGGGGGACGAGGGACGGATGTGCATTAACATGGAGTGGGGAGCTTTTGGGGATGATGGCTCCTTGGAAGACATCAGGACACAGTTTGATAGGGAAATCGACATGGGATCTTTAAACCCAGGGAAACAACTGTAAGTATTAAAGAGTCAGTTAATATTAAAATGCTTCTGAAAGTGTGGGAATTTACAGAAGGTATGGGTATCTAGGGCTTTTGGGTTTTTGTTGTACTACAATTCCCACCTGGGGAATTGCCATTGAGTACGTGGAGTGCAGCATGTTCCATGATTTGCTTTTACAGGATCAAGTGCACAAGACGTTTTCTATGAAACAGTTTCCTTACCACTTGCCATCGCTTGCCAACACTTTTCAGAATTACAGCAGCTCAGTAAATATGCAGTTTAAGTTCCAACAGAATAGGGTGAATGTTGAGAAATGTTTGGCTGGGATACAGTAATGGAGGCTGCCCAGCTTGCTTTTGTGTCTTTTAACAGTGGCTAAATGGATGTTAGAATGGAATGTCTTTGGGAAAGGCATAATAGTCCTTTAGAGACCAGTGTGGATGACAGCACATACATCTTGATTGTGCCAAGTGTTATTTGGTTTAATATATCATCAGTCTAGCATGTGAGTGTATTGAATACTGTAGTTCTGTTATGTTACAAAAGGGCAAATATTAGAGTTCAATATGTCAGTGGTCACCTATATTTATGAAGATTCACCTATAAACCCAAGGAATGCACTGAATCCCAAATTTCGTTTAGAAGTAGGCTGGCCTTTTACTTCAGGATTCAGCTCCCTCATCCTAATTTCCCCTTATTTATATATGGGGATTCGGTTCGGTTTGGCCAAATCTTCCATGGAAGATTCAGCATTTGGTTGAATCAGGAAAAAGCACATTATGTGCATCCAAAGTTCACACATACCTCTTCATCTCAAAATGCAATGGTCTTGTTGGCAAATGCTTTCATGGGAGTATTGATTACATTTTAGCTTCAAAGCATTGTTTGACAGTTAGAACATGATTTTAGGCTACAGTAACTGGAATACCATACAGTGTCCTCTCTGACCAACAACTCAACTGTAATCCTAGGTTTGAGAAGATGATCAGTGGAATGTATATGGGGGAGCTAGTGAGGCTTATCCTTGTGAAAATGGCCAAAGAAGACCTGCTGTTTGAAGGCAGAATCACGGCTGATCTCCTGACCCGTGGCCATTTTGAAACTCGCTTTGTTTCGGAAATTGAGAAGTAAGTTAAGGTCCTTGTCATATATGAAT
The DNA here is from genome assembly GCF_017654675.1 of Xenopus laevis. NCBI lineage: Eukaryota > Metazoa > Chordata > Amphibia > Anura > Pipidae > Xenopus > Xenopus laevis. Next base: position 31,945,137 of record NC_054376.1, read on the forward strand.
TGCCTCACTACACTTTCCAGAGAAAGACTGGCTAAATTGCACAACACCAAAAGCATCTGCTTTCTGTAAAATGAGTTTGCAGAACAGAAAATTATAGCAATTATCAAATTCTAGTGAAAAATTTTGAAACTGAAAGTTTTCCTTTGGATGCTGCTTTATGGAACCCCACCCTTTTATGGGAATTAGCAGATACACATGGTTACACTCTATGAACTTTACTCTAAAGTCTAATATTGCTAGTGCAGGTCTTTTGATAACATTCTGTAATAGTGCATGCATTATTATATTTTATTTGTCTTCTTAGGGACAAGGAAGGGATCAAAATAGCACATGAGATCCTGACCAAACTTGGCTTGGAGCCATCACACGAGGACTCTGTGGCTACACACCGCATATGTCAGATTGTGTCAACCCGTTCTGCCAGTCTGTGTGCAGCCACACTTGGTGCCATACTACGGAGAATCCAGGAAAACAAAGGTGCTGAGAGGCTGAAATCCACAGTGGGAGTTGATGGATCTGTCTACAAAAACCATCCCCAGTAAGTGAAAACAGTAACTGGGCAAATCACATGAATGAATTTAGCATCTAATGTTCTGAAGTTTCACCTTTGCCAAAGACAAAGTGATAGAAAAGTAAATCAGTTCATCAACTCTCTTTTCAGCTTTGCCAGACGTCTTCAAAAGACTGTCCGCCGCCTGGTGCCAGAATGCGATGTTCGTTTCATTCGTTCAGAGGATGGAAGTGGGAAAGGAGCAGCTATGGTGACGGCTGTGGCCTACAGACTGGCTGACCAACAGCATGAACGGGAGAAGACCCTGGAGGCCTTTAATCTTAACATGGAGCAGCTCCTGGAAGTCAAGAAGATCATGAGGCAAGAGATGGACAGAGGTCTGAAAAAGGAAAGTCATGAAGAGGCAACAGTCAAGATGTTACCCACATTCGTGCGTTCAACCCCTGATGGCACAGGTGAGGAGACCAGAGCTGTTTTTAGATGAGCAAAGGGATGATTTGTGGGGATCTATTTGTATAAAGTGGGAATGCCCAATGTTGGACCATTCAGTGCTTGGTGAAGGATGATACATAAGGTATATCACCCTGTGTTTCTGTGAATTACAGTTTAATATTGTCTTAATGCTGGATTGGGCACCCTAGACTAATCTGAATGTATTATGGGAAGATAACTTGGTACCATTGGATTTATGACAGCACTTACGTTCTGTTTCAGAGAAGGGAGATTTCCTAGCACTGGACCTCGGAGGCACCAATTTCCGCGTACTGCTTGTTCGAGTTCGCAATGGGAGACGAGGAGTGGAAATGCACAATAAAATCTACACAATTCCCCAGGACGCGATGGTGGGAACAGGAGAAGAGGTGAGATGAGCACCACAAAACATTTTTCTATTTGTTTTACGAGAGACACTTCCAGACTGATAACCCGGGCTTAGGGTCTCCATATTTTATGAAGGTAACTTCCAGCCCTCCTATGTGAAAGTGGCATCAAGCATCATTTTTATCCTCCAAGCCAGTAAAATACCAGCCAGGTGGCAGCCTTAGTTTCACCAACCAGAGTAATTTGCTTGAGCGGAAGGCAGTGATCACACAGTGAGGGTCATTTACCAACACTGGGCAAATTTGCCCATCGGCAGTAACCCATGGCAACCAATCAAATTGATGTAGTCATTGTTCTACTTGCAGCTGGCTTTAAAAAGCTATTCACTGATTGGTTACTATGGGTAATTGCCCATGGGCAAATTTGCCCAGTGTTGATAAATGAGCCCCAATGTCCTTACAGAATTCTGGTGGAACTGTGCAACCTTCTGTTAAGGAAGAAATTGTAGAATAAGCAAAATATATTTTACTATGTTTTTTTTTTCTTATACTAGACTCTTCCATTTATACATTAGACTGTAACAACCCATTATTTCCCTGCAGCTCTTTGACCACATTGTTCATTGTATTGCGGATTTTCTGGAGTACATGGGCATGAAAGGAGTCTCCCTGCCTCTTGGATTCACCTTTTCTTTTCCTTGCCACCAGAACAGTCTGAATGAGGTAATTGTATAATGCGTTATAATGTCTGTGGCAACAGATTTCTGTTGGTTGAAGAGTGAGCGTGATGACATTTACTAACATTGATTATGGAAGGTCAACCAGCACACTCTTGTGGCAGAGACTATATAGTGCTCTTGTCAGATTCTAGTGCAGACAGATGACAGCAGCTGTTGCTCTGCTGCCAAAGATTATAATGAAAAAAAAATTTGCATTGCACTTCTATAATTTATTAGCAGAGCACTAGATATTCTGGTGTCCATGTTTTTGGCACTTATCATGTAGAAAGGACATGAGTACAGGAATGGGACCTATTATCCAAAATGCTCTGAACCTGGGGTATTCCGTAATTTGGATATTCATACCTTAAGTCTACTAGAAAAACATGTAAACATTATTAAACCCAATAGGCTGGTTTTGCATCCAATAAGGATGAATTATATCTTAGTTTGGATCAAGTACAAGGTACTGTTTTATTATTACAGAGAAAAAGGGAATCATTTTTAAAACTTTGGATTATTTGGATAAAATGGAGTCTATGGCCTTTCTGTAATTCTGAGCTTTTTGAATAACGGTTTTTCAGATAAGGGATCCCATGATAATAAACTGGGAAACCAGAGTTGAATATGGTAGTTGTGTGCACAAACACAGCCCACTAGCAATGATTTCTCACAGCAGCCCAAGGTTAGCATCATAATAATGCAATACTGTTTAACCCCATGTAGAGAAACAGATGCAAACTGAGAAATAAAAAAAGCCTTAACCTGCGTTAGCACACATCCACTTACTGGACTCCTTCTCTCTTTCATTCTATTCAGGGAATTCTACTCAAGTGGACAAAAGGCTTTAAGGCTACTGGATGTGAAGGAGAGGATGTTGTACATCTGCTGAAGGAAGCCATCCATAGGCACGAGGTGAATATCACAGCCCTGCATTCGTGTTTTTTAACAGTAAAGTTGTTATAAGGTCTATATGAACCCAGTGTTAGTAAAGGTAAAGGCACCTGTCTGTGGCTTTCCTTTGTCTCTTGAGCTTACATCTGTACATGGGCAGTGAGAATTCCATGGAGCCAAGGGGGAGCTCATACTGGCAGACAGACACAGAGGGCAGATTAAGAGGGGTTTACTATTTTCCTGAGGACTTTCCTTGTCTTTAAATGTTCACTGTTAGGTCATGTAAATGAAAATAACTTAAGAAAGAGAATGGATCACACACATATACACATGTCTTATGTGACGTATTTATCTTTGGCAGGAGTTTGATCTGGATGTAGTGGCTGTTGTGAATGACACAGTGGGCACCATGATGACCTGTGGCTATGAGGACCCTCACTGTGAGATGGGGCTCATTGTAGGTAAGAGATAACACATCACTGGGAAATGTAAACTATATACACTAAAACGCAGATGCTTCAAAGCATTTCTGAATGACAACATCCCATCCAACTCACAATGCCATAAATGCCTCAGCTTATTTACCGCCGGGCTCTGTTATTTGCAGAAAAGGTGTTCATGTGTCTTTGCTCTTAATATACAGGTACTGGCAGCAATGCCTGCTACATGGAGGAGATGAGAAATGTGGAGCTGGTGGATGGGGAGGAGGGCAGAATGTGCATTAATATGGAGTGGGGAGCCTTTGGGGACAATGACTGCCTGGAGGCAGTTCGCACAGATTTCGACAGAGCTGTGGATGAACTCTCCCTCAACCCCGGAAAGCAGAGGTATGGAGAAGAAATGTGACTTCAATGTAAAAAAACTCTCTAAGCAAATTTATCAAGGGTCGAATTGAAAATTCAAATTTTTTTTATGGTCAAAACTGTCAAATTCGACTAGGGAGTTATCCAAATTTGATTCGAGTTTTTTTAAAAAAGATTTCATTCGATTTTAGAGATTTAAATACTCTGGGATTAATTTGGAGATGTTTGCAGCCTTTTTTTTCTGAGAAAAACCTCCAATCAAGTTTGATCAAATTTGAATCGAATTCTATTAGAATTTTTGGGTCGTTTAAATTCGTCCGAGTATAAAAAATTAGATTTTATCGATAGATTTCGACTAGTCAAATTTTTGAATTCATGGGAGTTTTAAAAAACTCAATTGAATTCAAAATGTGACCCTTGATAAATGTGCCTCAAAATGCAAACTGATCTGTCAAGAAGCCATTCTAAGTTCCCTTTCTTGGATGAACTCCATACATTAATATAATCTTCTGGCTACAGGTATGAGAAGATGATCAGCGGCATGTACTTGGGAGAGATCGTCAGAAACATCTTGATTGATTTCACCAAAAGGGGGCTTCTTTTCCGAGGGAAGATTTCAGAAAGGCTCAAGACCAGGGGCATCTTTGAAACCAAGTTCTTATCGCAAATAGAGAGGTAAGAAATCCAAAGCAGCACTTATTCAACTGGAGTAGGAGAATATCTAGATGCCCTTAGGTTTAGCTTGTAGAATGCTGCTGGTGACCAACTAACTCTAGTTTCTTTCTCACAGTGATCGATTGGCTTTGCTGCAGGTCCGCTCCATCCTACAGCACCTTGGCTTAAACAGCACCTGCGATGACAGTATCATTGTAAAAGAAGTATGCGCGGTGGTGGCACGGAGAGCTGCTCAGCTGTGTGGAGCTGGAGTTGCAGCAGTGGTGGATAAGATCAGAGAGAATCGAGGCCTGGAGAATCTAAAGGTCACAGTAGGAGTGGATGGGACTCTCTACAAACTTCACCCACAGTAAGATACGAGAGGGACACAATTTGGGGCTCATTTATAAACACTGGGCCAATTTGCATCTGAGCAGTAACCCATAGCAAACATTCTGATGATTGCTTTCAGTGTTCACCCTGCAACTGACTGAAATAAAGCCAATCACTGATTGGTTGTTATCGGTTACTGCCCACGTGCATTTGTTTATAAATGAGAACAAAAAAAATGGGTGCCAAAAGCCAGTGTGGACACGACAAAATTAAATGGGATTTCAATAATATATGCAAACAAAAAATAGTATAGGAAGGATATACTCACAGTCCACCCCATTCCACGGAGTCCCTCCAAAAAATCAATCAAGAGTAATTAAAAGTACAAAAGCATTTTTTAGGACATATTGAATGGAGACCTAACGCATTTCGGGCACTTACTGATAGGCTAATGGGCACACCCCTGTACATGTCATATATAGGGGACCAATCAAGGCATGTACAGGGGTGTGCCCATTAGCCTATCAGTAAGTGCCCGAAACGCGTTAGGTCTCCATTCAATATGTCCTAATAAATGCTTTTGTCGTTTTAATTGCCCTTGATTGATTTTTTGGAGGGACTCACAACTATTGTTGTTTTTTCATTTATAAATGAGCCTCAGTACTATACAGCAGCAATGCAGCTCATATATTTTAAGGCAGATAAGAACCATGTTCCTATATATTATTACTATTCTTCATTTCTATAGCGTTGACCTGATTTTGCCAAAAGATAAGTTATTATTAATGGGACAGTCAATGCAGTTATTTACACCTGGATAAGCAAGTATATTATGTTGATATTATTCTGTACAAAAAATATTCATTTTACATATTTGCATACCTTTTCCAGGCAATTCAATTGTACTTTTCTTTTTGTTAAACCCAATTTGCAGCTTTTCTTCCATCATGCACCAGACCGTGAAAGATGTATCCCCGAAATGCCAAGTGACATTTTTACAGTCAGAAGATGGCAGTGGGAAGGGAGCTGCTCTGATCACTGCTGTGGCGTGCAGAATCCGCGAAGCAGGCGAACGCTAGGATGGAGCAGGAGACAGTTGTGCTCATTCCCACACATAGACTTTCTGCAGCCTCCATCCTTCATCTTCCTTAGCATCATGTGGTCCCCAAATCTCAACGACTGATACACCTTCCTGGGAAATGTACAAAAAAGGGGCTGCCAATGAGCTTCCATGCATTCATCTGACTTTTTTTATTTAGGTGATAACAGCAATATGCAGAGGAAATTCCAGTTAGCTGCATTAATACAGATTTCTAGTTGTACATTTGGCGATGGTAGATGCCCAGTGGGGTCACATAGCACAAAAGCTTTTCCAATATGGCTGAATAGCAGTGGGCTGCAATAGAGAGCCAAAGAGAGATGGGACACCCAGTTGGTAAGATTTCCCCTTTGGTGGAAACCGTTCATTTAGAAACTCTTTGCAGTCCATTCACTGTAGAATAAGTCGCCATTTGTAAAAGCGATAAATAACCATGAATTTGCCATTTGCTGCTGCTGCTACGTGGAAAGACCACACTTGATTAAAAGAAACTAAATATGTGAATGGAGAAAAGTCTATGGCACGAGTAGAACCTGCTGTTCGATTCTAATAAGGAGTGTTTTATGTGTACCATGAAAGCACCTATATTTATAGAAAAAGGAACAGTTTATTTATTTTTTTCTACAGCAGTTAATAATTATTGATATGTTATGACTGATATGTATTTTTCTACCTTGCAGGCACGTGTATAGAGAGGCCTGAAAGATGCCTTAGAGATTTAAATACCATTGTACTCATTGTTATGCACACCTAGCCTGTTGTTTTTCAACTACATTTCCTAGAATACGTTACAGGGGATTCCGGGAGTTGCAGTTGAAATACCATAGACACATTTCCTAGCTCTATTTTTCTAGGAATTTTTACAAAGATTCTCTTTGGGCATTTGTTTTAAAGAAATACCTGTGCTTCCAAACTGTAACTCTTTCCGGATACAAACAGACTTGAATGTATTCAATGTTAATGGAGTGAGAGATGTGTGTGTGGTTCTACATTGTGCAACCCTTAAAGCCTTTATCCAAACTCCCAACACAGGACACATATGGGGCAAATTCACGAAGATTCGTAGTTGCGCCAGGCGTAACTTCGCCAGGCGTAGTTTCGCCAGCGCTCCGCAAATTCACTAAAATCCGAAGTTGCGCTCAGGGGTAGCGTAAGGTTGCGAAGTTGCGCTAGCGTTGATTCACTAAGCGAAGCGAAGTTACGCTAGCGATGGTTAATTTGCATACGGCGCCAAATTCAAATTTCAATGGAGGAATACGTAGAATCACTACAAATGCCTGGGAAAACGTCAAAACATCATATAAAAAATTTTTTTTGCCCTACACATGTGTCCACTGTATAGTTAAGTTGCCATGAGTTAGGAAATGTAGGGGGGAAGGAGGAGAGCCCCAAAAATTTTTTCAATCTTTTTCAGCCTATCACCCATAATATAGAAAAAACGCCAGCGTTTTTTGGGACTTAGACTTTTTTGAAGCAATCCCTATCTACTCTATTGCGCTTAGCCTGGTCTGAGGTGGCGAAGGAAGTCTGGCGTAAAAGGTAGCGTTCAGTACAATGCGCACGTTAGTGAATTTGCGTAGTTACGTCCGTTGCGCAAATTCGCCAGGCATAAGCGTGCGAAGTAACACTAGCGAATTTACACCAGCGTTCGTTAGTGAATTTGCGAAGAAACGAAAATGACCAACGCTAGCGAATTGATGCTAGCGTTAGGCGCTTCGGCGCATAGTGAATTTTCCCCATAAACGTTTCCTACGGCAGCACCAAGCCCCTGTTTGCGAGATGATTGAAGAACTCTATGAGCCCGATGAGAGTAGTATCATTTTAATCTGCATTTTATTTAGAAACTGTAGAGATAAGGTTAGGTTACATTATGGTATACCTCATAACTCATTCCTTGCGGCTTCTAAGGAGAATGCTTACCAAAATGTCATCAGTATATAGATACATCCCATGATGGAACCAAATATGCGCACATATTATATAGAGGGGAACACATGCTTATGATATACGGTACGTGTCTACATAAAACTGTATTATAGTCATTCTGTGTATGTCTTGAAGGTGTTACAATTAAAAGTAAAAAAAAATGAAAGGAGCTACAATTGAACCATAATGTAAAGTTCTTTGATGGTACCACATCCTGTGGGCCCAATAAGCTTAACCATATAATACAGGACCTTAAATACACCATTTTTCTGCAGTAGCGGGCGCAACACTTGCTTTGGTTCTAGAAGCCATATCAACCAATCAGCAGGCAGTATTTAATCATCTACTCTTTGAAAGCAAGCATTGCATTCATTTCTGTAGGTGACTAGACCTGGGCTAAATGAGGTTTACTTAACGGACACATATGAGTATAAGCACACCGCATGCCACATTCTGGCGTCTTTGGGTCCATGCAAGAAGAAGACAACCATCACGCTCTGTAGTTCTGCATCTCAACACAGTAGGGTTAATGTTTAATGTTGGCCTTTGGGAATCTCTATGCCATGTCTTACCCATACAGGTAGTCTGTTTCATGTGCAGAGTCAAGAAGAGTCACTTGTTTATTTATATTTGCTATGTTATTGGATTTCTTTACTTGTAATTTAATAAATTTGCAGAATGCTTTAGTGCAAATGGAACTGGGTGTGTTTGTTCATTATTCAAATTTATCTTTATAACGGTTTCTTGTTATGCTTGTGAGTTGTGTGCTTTGCTGTTTATATATATATATTGTGTGTAGACAGGCCATATGCTCTGGGACTGGTAAAATTGATGTTGATTTATAGGCTCAGGGTTATGGATACATATAATCCTATTTATTTTTTAAATATGTTAATTTATTTTTTAAATATGTTAATAGTAAAAAAATGAAGCAGGAAGGGGTGGGACTTTTAACATCAGAGGGGGGTCAGCTGATTCTGAACACATATTTTTCATCTGTCTACACAAATGAGGAACCCGTTAATGAAGGTTTCCTTCTTGAAAGTCCCAATTCTAGTAATACAACTAATGATGCATGGTTCACACATGAGGAAATTCAAAAGAGACTAGAACATGTTAAGATAAATAAAGGTCCAGGGCCAGATGGTATTCATCCCAGGGTACTTAGCGAGCTTAGCTCTGTGATTGCCAAACCTCTTTGATTTTTTTTCAGGATTCTTTGAGGTCTGGCATAGTGCAGAGAGACTGGCAAATTGCTAATGTGGTGCCGCTATTCAAAAAGGGACCCCTTTCTCAGCCTCAAAACTATAGGCCAGTTAGTCTGACGTCAGTGGTAGGAAAGATTTTCGAAGGGTTAATAAAGGATAAGATACTGGACTTCATAGCAAATCATAATACTATGAGTTTGTGCCAGCAAGGTTTTATGCATAATAGATCTTGCCAGACTAACTTAATTTCATTTTATGAGAAGGTAAGCAGGGACCTTGATTCTGGGATGGCAGTGGATGTGATTTACTTAGACTTTGCTAAAGCATTTGATACAGTGCCACACAAAAGGTTACTGGTTAAATTAAGGAATGTTGGCCTGGAACATAGTATTTGTACCTGGATAGAGAACTGGCTAAAAGATACAAAGACTGGTGGTAAATGGAACATTTTCTAATTGGACCAGTGTTGTTAGTGGAGTACCGCAGGGCTCTGTACTAGATCCCTTGCTTTTTAACTTGTTTATTAATGACCTGGAGGTGGCCATTGAAATACTGTTTCTATTTTGCAGATAATACTTAATTGTGCAGAACTACAGGTTCCATGCAGGACGCTGCCACTTTGCAGAGTGGTTTGTCTAAATTGGGAAACTGGGCAGTAAACTGGAAAATGAGGTTCAATGTTGATAAATGCAGGTTATGCACTTTGGCAAAAATAATATAAATGCAAGTTATACACTAAATGGCAGTGTGTTGGTAGTTTCCTTAAATGAGAAGGATCTAGGGGTCTTTGTAGATAACAAGTTGTCTAATTCTGGGCAGTGTCATTCTGTGACTACTAAAGCAAATAAAGTTCTGTCTTGCATAAAAAAGGGCATTAACTCAAGGGATGAAAACATAATTATGCCTCTTTATAGGTCCCTGGTAAGGCCTCACCTGGAGTACGCAGTGCAGTTTTGGACTCCAGTCCTTTAGAGGGATATAAATGAGCTGGAGAGAGTGCAGAGACTAAGTGCAACTAAATTGGTTAGAGGGATGGAAGACTTTTTGAGAAATTTTGAGGGTAGACTGTCAAGGTTGGGGTTGTTTTCTCTGCGATGGGACATTATTACACTTTACAAGTATGAGGACATTATAGCAAATAGCAGGGGACCTTTTTACCCATAAAGTGGATCACCGTACCAGAGGCCAGCCCTTCAGACTAGAAGAAAAGAACTTTCATTTGAAGCAACGTAGGTGGTTCTTCACAGTCAGGACAGTGAGTTTGTGGAATGCACTGCCGGGTGATGTTGTGATGCTGATTCAGTTAATGCCTTTAAGAATGGCTTGGATAATTTCTTGGACAGACATAATATAAAAGGCTATTGTGATATATGGGTATATATAATTTATGTGAAAGTAGGGAGGGGTGTGTGTATGGATGCTGTGTTTTCATTTGGAAGGGTTGAACTTGATGGACTTTTTTCAACCCGATTTAACTATATGACTATGTAGCTATCCTAGGGATCAGTGGGACAAAGAAACTGTATTTTCTATTCTATGGGTGCAAATACTTGGAGGGCTCATGGGTGCAAAATTGTTCCTCTCACTACCTGAAGGTAGACATGCCTTAAAGGAATTGTTCAGTATAAAAACTGGGTAAACAGATAGTCTGTGCAAAATAAAACATGTTTCTAATATAGTTAGGCAAAAATGTCATGAATAAAGGTTGGAGTGACTGGATGTCTGGCATAATTGGCAGGACACTACCTCCTGCTTTGCAGCTCTCTTGGGGGCAGAGGCAACCCAGCCAGCCTGCTCCCACCACCCCTTCCCCTGTACCTCGTGCGCACATCCGATGTGACACTTGCGTGCGCTCCCGTGCTTGGTGACGTTTGTGCACGCAAAAGGGCTTGTAGAGGAGTCCAGTCCAGTATAGGGGTAGGCACCCCCCAATTGTTGCACCCTAGGCAGTTGCCTCTTCTCCCTACCTCTAGTCCCGGCCCTGCTTGGGGGGTATATTTATCAAAGAGTGAAGAGATCACCACAGTCCGCTAGAGTGAAAGTTTTCTTCCAGTACCACTAGGGGAACAGGCATGGATTTGTGGCAAGGCCACAAAGGCCTGGACCTAGGACGGCAAAATTTCAGGGGCGTCATGCCGCCCAGCCACCTCACAACTAGCATCGGGCAGCCGCAGCTCCCCAGTAATCTGGCGAATGCATGCCTGCGTGCGCACGCTCGCTCACGTGGGGGGCAGTGTTTGTCAAAGGCAGCCGGCTCTAGGCCCTTGCAGACTAGTGGCGACATATGAGGAAATCCGGCCCTGTATGGGAGAAAACTTTGGCAGCAATACATAAATCATCCAGGGCTGTAAGAGTTAGAGAAATTAATTACAAATCAGTCACTAGGCAGTCACTAGGCACTACACACCAGTTAAACTAAAATAAGAAATCAAAAAATGTTTCCAAATAGTTCTGAGACATGTTGGAGGTGTGAGCAGGATAGGGGCATACGTTCACATTTATATACTGGAAGGAGATTTTAAAAGACATAGAGTCACAAAAATAACAATGAAAGAAAAAAGATCTACCCCTAATCCTAATGAATATTATAGTAAAGAGGAATAGCCTGTTATAAGATATACTTACCTTGCATTTGCTTAATCCAGCTAAAACATTGATACCGAGACACTGGAAGAAGGCCTCTCCTCCAACACATAGTGAATGGCGGAACCTAGTAGAGGAGATTAGGAAATTAGAAGAAATTACACATATGCTCTATAACACGAGCGATAGGTACTGGAAAATCTGAGAACCCTGGCTCTCATTCCTTAAAGCGTCACCCCCCACAACAGAGTAGGCAGATTTACACTATATCATAATATAATATACTTATGCAACCAATTACTAACTAGTTGTGTAACTCTTGTTTTGGTGGATTGCTAAAAGGTTGGTTCAGTGACTGAGGTTATTCTGGTCTTTCTTCATTATTTGAGGAGCCATGACCTCATTGACAACGGCCCACAGCATCAGACTGGTGGCGCACTGCCTTAGCACATGTGGTTCTAAAGAAAACACAACCACATCTGCTGGAAGGGTAGTGGGGTGGTGTACAACAACCTTCTCTCCAGCTGATTTTGAACTACAACTTCCAGCATCCCTGGATCAGCAAGAGCTTTGCTGGGCGAAGTTAGACATTGCTGTATCAGATTCATAAAGTCTGTAACGGCATTACTAGCACTAGTCCTATATACATATACATATCTGCCCTCATTTATTTTCCAGTCTTTACCAAACAAACCTCAACCTAGATAACTTCTCTTAAAACAAACATGCTTTTTAGTTGGGTATAGTCATTTCTCATGCTGGAAGTCTATTGCAGCTAATTGAAGTCAGAGCTGTACAGACGCAGCACAGGAGCAGCGCCGTTGGCGAATAAACATGCTGCAGCCTCAACAACAGATGTTTGAGATGGAATAATTTTCTAATGAAGCATACTCCTAAGTAGCAGGAGTTGCCTTTAATATTAATGAAGCACAGCTGTGATTGATACAGGGATACCCCCTACCCCTTTATTAAAGAACCAGGCATATATTGAAAGTAAAACTAGTAGGGTACATAAAAATTACTTTGTAGCTCTGTAGGTTACTGTTCCGGTATCTAACCCTTTAAGTGTCGGCTCACCATCAGGTTAACTTTTAATATGTTATAGAATGGCCAATTCTAAGCAAATTGTAATCATATTTTTTATCATTTGCTTCTTCTTCTGACTATTTCCAGCTTTCAAATGGGGGTCACGGACCACATCTAAAAATGAATGATCTGTGAGGCTGCAAGTTTATTGTTATTGTTACTTTTTATTAAAGTGGACCTGTCACCCAGACACAAAAATCTGTATAATAAAAGTCCTTTTCAAATTAAACATGAAATCCAATTTCTATTTTTTATTAAAGCATTCATAGCTGCTGTAAGCTCATTTAAACATCTCAGCTGTCAATCAAATATTGTCTGCCCCTCCTCTGTCTGCCCTCCATTCAGCACTTACTAGATGTCACTGCTCTCCACACATTCCCCCGTTCTCTTAACCATTTAATTGTGTATCCACAATAATTTTGAAATCCCAGACTGAATGAAACAGAATTCAAATAATTGATATAGTGTAATTAAAGTTAATTTTGCTTGACTAATGTGATAAAATAGGATTTTGAATAATTTCTTTGGGTGACGGGTCCCCTTTAATTATCTTTGTATTCAGTCCTCTCGTATTCATATTCCTGTCTCTTATTCATATCATATCATCGTTGCTAATTTCGACCATAGCAGCCAAATTGCAAACTGGAGAGCTGCTGAATAAAAAGCTAAATATGAAAAAAACACAAATAATAAAAAATTAAAATCAATTGCAAATTGTCCCAGAATATCACTCTCTACATCATACTAAAAGTTTACTGAAATGTGAACAACCTCTTTAAAATTCTGGCCACATATTGAATGCACCTGCATGGCGATTAATTTAGATGCATTCTGCAGACTGAACTGATTTATGTGCAGCCATGTAGGATGTGGTTTCAATATATCACTAGGAATAAGCAGAGAGGTGGCATAACTGTGTACTTCCAAACAGTTAAATTGCAAAGCCTCTTTACTTAAAGGGCATGTAAAGACTAACATAGAATAAGGCTAGAAATGCTGTATTTTGTATACTAAATATAAACATGAACTTACTTACAAGCCTAATCAAACAAATAATTTATGCTTTCAAAGTTGGCTACAGGGGGTCACCATCTTGTAACTTTGTTAAACATCTTTGCAATACTAAGACTGTGCACATGCTCAGTGTGGTCTGGGCTGCTTAGGGATCCCCCTGCTGTTCATAAGTATGATTGTTTCCCTGCTCAGCAGTTAGGGACCGTCTGACAATTCCTATCCACAGCAGTAAATGAAGGGAGAATTTCACTGCATACAGTCAGGTTTCTTATAAAAACAGTACACATTTTTTAATTAAAGTATATTGGAGATATGATTCTTTTTCATTACAGAAAGTAAAAATTGGATTTTATTTTTTTGCCTTTACATGCCCTTTAATCTTTCAGGATTTATTGAAGTCTGGCATGGTGCTGACAAACTGGCCAATTGCCAGTGGTGCCAATGTGGTGGCGCTATTCAAAAATGGATCCTGTCCTCACCCTCACCAACCTTAGGCTGGCTAGTTTGACGTCAGTTGTAGGAAAGTTTTTTTGAAGGGGTAATAAGGGATAAGATATTGGACTTCATTGCAGATCATAATGCTGTGCCAGCATGGTTTTATGTGTAACAGATCTTGCCAGACTAAATGAATTACCTTTTATGAGAAGGTAAGCAGGAACCGCAGGAACCACAGGAACCGCAGGAACCGCAGGAACCGCAGGAACCGCAGGAACCTCAACTCTGTGATGGCAGTGAATGTGATCTACTTGGACTTCGCTAAAGCTTTTGATACAGTCAAAAGGTTAATGGTTAAGGAATATTGGCCTGCAACATAGTATTTGTACCTGGATATAGAACTGGCTGAAAAATAGATTACAAAGGTTAGACTCCAGTTTGGACTCCAGTCCTTAAGAGGGATATAAATGAGCTGGAGAGAGTGCAGAGACTAAGTGCAACTAAACTGGTTAGAGGGATGGAAGACTTAAATTATGAGGGTAGACTGTCAAGGTTGGGGTTGTTTTCTTTGGAAAAAAAGACTCTTGAGAGGGGACATGATAACACTTTATAACTACGTTAGAGAACAATATAGATGGCCAGTGGTAGATATTTTCTCCATTAAAAAGGATCACCACATCAGAGGCCTGTTTAGACTAGAGGAAAATAACTTATATTTACAGCAACCTAGGTGGTTCTTCACAGTGGGGACAGTGAGGTTGGGGAATGCCCTGCTGGATGTTGTTGATGGCTGATTCTGTTAATGCTTTTAAAGGAGAACTAAACCCCCTTGCTAATAAAAAAAACCTACCCCCTACCCTCCATAGTCCCCCCTCCCTGCCCCCACCGCACAGGTGTTAACATCAGTAAATGCCCCTAAGGTGGAAATTACCCCTCGTTGCAGAGTCAGTGCATCGAAGCTCACGGGTGCCATCTTCTGGCACTTTAGTAATCTTCAGGTCTCAATTAGGCGCTTTGGTAATTTTTGTCACTTTTGGCGCATGCACAGTTGTAACAACCCGGAAAACTTCTCCAACTGCGCATACACCAATACAGCGCTTACTTACCAAAGCGCTGAAGATGGCCCCCATGAGCTCCTCTCAACTGACTCTGAATGAGGGGTACTTACCGGCTTATGGGCATTTACTTGTGTTAACACCTTTGTGGGGGGAGCAATGAGGGGGGACTATGGAGGGTAGGGGTAGGGGTTTTTATTAGCAAGGGGGTTTAGTTCTCCTTTAAGAGGGGCTTGGATGATTTCTAGGACAAGCATAATATCCAAATCAAAAGCAACTGGACATTTAGAGTTTTTTCTTGTAAACATTTCACCACTCATCGGAGTGGCTCTTTCAGTTCAACTCCTCAGATGTAGACTCAGAAGTCTATTTACATATCAAGGAAAAGGACCACACCTTTGAGGACAACAATAAATAAATTTAAACAGGTCACCATTAAATTCTACCTGCTGATTGGTGAGTTATTGCTCCTGGGCAAACTTAGTGCCTTTTATTACATAAGCCGCTAAATGTCCTGTTGCCTTTGATTTAATTCTGCTATATACTGTACATCATGACCTGGATAAATGAGAATCTTTATAGACATAATATCCAAGGCTATAGTGATACTAAATTCTATAATTAGTATAGATATTGGTATTTATAGTTTATGTGAGTGTATGGAAGGGTCAGTGTGTTTGTGTGTATGAGCGATGGCTTTCATTTGGAGATGAACCCAACTTAACTATGTAACTATGTCATAAATGCATTGCTGCCTAGGGGGATCATCTTTCAACCATAGGCCAAATGTCCCAATAGACTATCACTAAAGGGAACAATTCCAATAGTGAAACACTGTTGCAGCAGAGAGAGAGAGAGAGGGGTCCTGTGCCAGGAGGGGGATTGTGCCAGTGTCTTCTCTCTGAATCAGATGCTGATTATACATGTGTGAATCCCTGAGCTCCATCCAAAGTCAGCTGCCAGAGCTTTTCACTACGTTAAACACCTGCTTTCCACTGTAAACACAATAAGCTCTGAGAGACAGCAACCTCTTGCCTTCTGCAATGAAAAGAACATGGCACCAGTATTAACATCCTCTTTTCATTCAGAGTTTTCATTCTTTTAATGCTTCTATGATACAGACTGATCCTAATATGCAATTACATCTAGCTGGAAAAGAACGTCAAAGTGGTCTGTCTCCCACTTCTGCTAATTAAAGGGGCCTGATCTTCAGGACTAGAGTTATAAATTGGGGGGCATTGCAGGAAGACCCCAATTGATGAAGTTCAGAGTTATCCAATGCATGACCTTCCAGCTGCTCAACTACTTCTCTCACCATCCCCAGCCAGGCTTCACTGCTATTCTGAAGTTAAAGGGCATGTAAAGGCAAAAAAATAAAATCCCATTTTTACTTTCTTTAATGAAAAAGAAATTAATTAAAGTATATCTCCAATATACTTTAATTAAAAAATGTGTACCGTTTTTATAAGAAACCTGACTGTATGCAGTGAAATTCTCCCTTCATTTATTGCTGTGGATAGGAATTGTCAGATGATCCCTAACTTCTGAGCAGGGAATAGGGATGTAGCGAACGGCGGAAAAAATGTTCGCGAACATATTCGCGAACTTGCGACAAAACATGCGAATAGTTCGCGAACGTCGCGAACCCCATAGACTTCAATTGGAAGGCGAATTTTAAAAGCTAGAAAAGACATTTCTGGCCAGAAAAATGATTTTAAAGTTGTTTAAAGGGTGCAACGACCTGGACAGTGGCATGCCAGAGGGGGATCAAGGGCAAAAATGTATCTGAAAAATCCATTGTTGACACAGCGCTGCGTTTTGTGCTGTAAAGGGCAGAAATCACACTACGTCACTCAGGTGATGTTTCTGGACACGGAATGTGAAAAAGCTCACACAGCTAGGTGGCACTTGGTTAAAGACTGGGCAAACAATGCCTGCAAGGGCAACGTATACACTACAGCAGTGGATACGGAATATATTATTGCTGCTTGGAAAACGTCACTCAGGTGGTGTTTCTGGAGACGGTATTATTATTGATATTTAGACAGAATGTGAAAAAGCTCACACAGCTATGTGGCAGTTGTTTGAAGAACACACTGGGCAAACAAATTGAAACAATGCCTGCAAGGTCAACGTATACACTACAGCAGTGGATACGGAATATATTATTGCTGCATGGAAAACGTCACTCAGGTGGTGTTTCTGGAGACGGTATTATTATTGATATTTAGACAGAATGTGAACAAGCTCACACAGCTAGGTGGCACTTGGTTAAAGACTGGGCAAATAATGCCTGCAAGGTCAACGTATACACTACAGCCGTTGGATACGGAATATATTATTGCTGCTTGAAAAACGTCACTCGGGTGGTGTTTCTGGAGACGGTATTATTATTGATATTTAGACAGCTAGGTGGCAGTTGTTTGAAGAACAGATGCAGATGAGAGATCAGCAGCAGGACAGCTGCCCACAGCAGCTACATACAGAGCACTGCAGTAGAAGGTAGATTACTAGCCAGCAAAGCTACCTAACCTAAAATGTCCCTCAAATCCCTGCAGAGTTCTGTCCCTACAATACAGAGCAGTATCAAGTAGATTACTAGCCAGCAAAGTTACTATCAACTGTCCCTCAAATCACTAACAGCTCTCTCCCTACACTAGCTCTTCCAAGCACACACAGGCAGAATGAAAAAACGCTGCAGGGCTTCAGTTTATATATGGAAGGGGAGTGGTCCAGGGGGTGTGGGGGTGGTCCAGGAGGGAGAGCTTCCTGATTGGCTGCCATGTATCTGCTGGTCTGGGGTGAGAGGGCAAAAATAAGCGCCAGCTAAGGCGAACCCAAATTGGCGAACGTCGCGCGACGTTCGCGAACATTCGCCGAACGCGAATAGTCGATGTTCGCGCGAATTAGTTCGCGGGCGAACAGTCCGCGACATCCCTAGCAGGGAAACAATCATACTTATGAACAGCAGGGGAGCCCCCGCCTTATTTCCCAGCCTTGCAGAACTCAAGCAGCTTTGTTTATGACGATCCCTAAGCAGCCCAGACCACACTGAGCATGTGCACAGTCTTAGTCTTGCAAAGATGTATAACAAAGTTACAAGATGGTGACCCCCTGTAGCCAACTTTCAAAGCGTAAATTATTTGTTTGATTAGGCTTGTGGTGCAGTAAGTTCATGTTTATATTTAGTATACAAAATACAGCATTTCTAGCCTTATTCTATTTTAGACTTTACATGCCCTTTAAGCAAAAAGTAATATTGATCTACTTTGTTGTAATATAACAACGCCAGCATTAACTGAACTTATTCTGCCCTGATGGTTTTTACCAATGGTAGGGGAGACCAACACTGAGCATAGAACAATAATGAGTCTTCATCTTGCCTTCTGCATTGGTTGCTGCTGTCCTGGTTACAGACCCCTCAGGGTAGTGTAAAATCAGCTAATGCTTGCAAGTACATGTTTAAATAGGATCCCAACCCAAAAATATTTTATACATAATGAAAGAAATTCTTTTAATTCTATTCATTATAGAATAATATCTAGAAAAAAACTTAGGGGTACATTTACTAAGCTCGAGTGAAGGATTCGAATGAAAAAAATTTCGAAGTATTTTTTTGGGCACTTCGACCATCGAATAGGCTACTACGACCTTCGACTTCGATTCAAACGATTCGACTATTCGACCATTCGATAGTCGAAGTACTGTCTCTCTTAAAAAAAAAACTTCGACTACATACTTCAGCAGTTTAAACCTACCGAGGTACAATGTTAGCCTATGGGACCTTCCCCATCACTTTTCTAAGCTTTTTTTGATCAAAGAAAAATCCTTCGCTTAAAAACGTTCGAAACGTTCGATTCGAAGGATTTTATTGTTAACCCTCGATATTCGACCCTTAGTAAATGTGCCCCTCTATGTTAAAAATGTTCAGTGGGTTTAAAGTTGGAAATACATTTGCAACTGAAAGCAGCATTTATTCATCCCTTTTTTGATTTCTGGTTGTCCTTCAGCTGGCTTCTGCTACATTGCTTCAAGAGTTAGAATATTGACAGCCAGCCAGACTCTGCTTTTAGTAGCAATTCTTCAAAACCTCTGAAATGTTTCAATGAATTGGCATAATATATTGGCGAGTAGCTGACAATCTGACATTTTCTTTCTTTATGGGAACAAACAAATATTCTCTGGCTGAAGATCCCCTCTAATCACCCGTGGGGGCATAATCTGCTGAACGATATTAACAAGATCATCATCATTCATGTTCTTCTGCATTAAGACATTTCTCCAAGCGTGGGTTATAACCTTATACAATGAAGCTGTTTCCCTGGGACATGAACACTAGTGTAATCAATTCATGGCAGCAGCTACAGCTACATCTGCAATTAATTTGCTGGAACTTAACAATTCACTTGTTCTATGATGACAATGTTATTGTGTAATAGTAATGTCTGTTAGGCTAGTTTAGTTAAGTTTATGCATGTGCTGATTGTGGAAGAAAGGGGTACTTCCTTCTCAGCTGAGGGGACATTTTTATATAGACGCCTGCCTCCCCTAAAGCTGCCCCCTAGGAATGGTCCATTAGGCGCTTTTATATAAAGAGGGTCTTACCCTTCTGACACCTGGGCAATGGCATTGCTGTGAAGAAACCAAGACTACAGGAGCCAGCTCTGCGGTGTTGTGCACATGATGGGCATAAAAATATAAATCCATTCTATGCCACCCCATTATATATTTATATTTTTTTCTAAAGAAAAAAAAAAAAGCTCACTAGAATTTAAATTGTCCTGATCAGAAGAATATCATAATAAAACAGTTATTGAACTGGAAAGCCTGGCAGTGAAATGTGTCCATTTACTAAAGTTGGGCTTCCGTGCTGTTTAGGTTGGGTCCACAATCCCTTTTATAATTTCTTCCTACAATAAGATATTTTGGTAAACCAGAGCTAAAACCAGAGGTAAAACAGTTCATAAAAATCCCCACTAGATGGCTATAGAGGCTTATACAAAATAATAAATCCCCTGCCTTCCTGTGAGAGCAATCTTTATGGTAGAAAAAACAATTTCTGGCTTTATGAAAAGATATCTGGTCTTGCAGTGAAGAGGTTAAATATTTTAATACTTTCAGTGTTTTTTTTTCTCTTCATCAGACAAACATTATTGGTTATACATTCCTATCCTTCTGTTGCTGTGTCAACACTGCCAAAGAAATGAAGTCCACAAAAGAGAGAGAGAGAGAGAGAGAGAGAGAGAGAGAGAGAGAGAGAGAGAGAGAGGAAAGAAACCTGCTGAGATTTCAGAGAGTTTTGGGAAGTGTTTTGTGTTGCCATTTCTGAATGAACAAAATACTGTGTGATGTGATGCAACCATACGCTGCACCTACAGGCTGTTCAAGCGCTTTCGGTGCTAGAAAAGCAGAATTTTTGCTGCCGCTAGTAACTTGTGGGTAAAGGCTGCCAGTCCACATAGCCAATCACATACCATATTTTGTGTCCCTAGGAACTTTTTGCAAGATTATGTTGCACTCCAGCTTTTTTTTTTTAAAATTTAAATGTGGCTCATGGGTTAAAAATGATAAGGACCCCTGCTCTAGTTCATTCATTCCAAATTCCAGACCTAATCAAATAAATAACTTATGCTTTCAAAGTTGGCTACAGGGGGTCACCATCTTGTACCTTTGTTAAACATCTTTGCAAGACTAAAACTGTGCACATGCTCAGTGTGGTCTGGGCTGCTTAGGGATCATCATAAACAAAGCTGCTTGAGTTCTGCATGGCTGGGAAGTAAGGCGGGGGCTCCCCCTGCTGTTCATAAGTATGATTGTTTCCCTGCTCAGCAGTTAGGGACCATCTGACAATTCCTATCCACAGCAATAATTGAAGGAAGAATTTCATTGCATACAGTCAGGTTTCTTATAAAAACAATACACATTTTTTAATTAAAGTATATTGGAGATAGGTTTCTTTTTCATTAAAGAAAGTAAAAATTGGATTTTATTTTTTTGCCTTTACATGCCCTTTAAGGCTAGTTACTGTGGATAGCTTTCACCTCACCAAGGAAGTTAGCAGGAAGCTGTACATCTTGGATGGTTAGGTGCGATCCAAATTTCTAAATTTATAGCTTTTGTTGTCAGGGCAGCTTGACTATAACAGAGGAAATAGAGAGGTAATTTTAGAGCACTTACTTTGGGCAGGGAGGCCATGAGTCCCGACAAGAATTTACAAATGCCACTGGATACTGATTTTTTACATGAAGTTTTGTGTAAATGTATGTTAACAGTGGCCGTTTATTGTTCAGAAGGCTGTACCATTGTGTTCCATGACGGAAAGTTCTACAAAAAGTAAAACATGTCAGAAGGAAAACAGAGAACTATTCTGAGGTTGCTCTGGTCAGAAAAGACACAAGAAAAGTCACCCGAGGTTTCTCTTTCCTGAGCAGAACAACATCAGAACAGTTCTCTGTTTTTCTTCTGAATGTTAATCCCTCTGACGGGACAGTTACAAGAGCTGACCAGTAAGTTGTGATGTTGTCACATAAATCATGATTTTGGCCTTTTAAAAACAGCTTAAGAATAGCTTGACAGTAAAAAAATATTTAAATGGAAAAAGTGCCTTAAAAAAGCACTCTGAGCAATTGTACATCATTTTTAAGGTTTCACACTCTTTTTAGTGGACATGGAAGTAAAGAACTAATGGATTTCTTTAGGCAGAGGGGACAGATCAGTTATTATCGCAGTCGTCACACTCTTTCTATACACAAATCAATATTTTTTCCTTTGCCTCCCAGCAACTATTAACTTGCAATAACCTTTACACTCCTGATTTATTCAGACACTTGTTACACTGCTGATTTCACACCCTTCATTCAGAAAAGGAATCATTTTACAGAATGATTAAAAGCGCCCGGTGCCTTCTTAGTTCATAGCTGAATTAACCATTAATGGAAGGCATCATGGAAATCATATGCAGAATAATTGGGATGATGCAAATGACCCTCTCATTTCCACTGCCAGGAACAATGAGGGTTGATTCACAGCACCCAGACGTATTTTCCCCTCACTGTTACCAACATATCCATCACCCAGGCACGACTGGAACAGTATTGATCAATCAATTAACTCTCCAGATACTGATGTTTATGGAATGGAAGCTGCTACTTTGCAATGTATGTTTTGGGCATGTGTTTTCTAAACAAGGATAATATCACAGGGTTGAAAAACACTTATGGTAGCAATAGGATTTGTGTTGTAAATATGTTTGTTCTGCCTATAGTTGTAGTTAAAAAAAAACCACACGTTTTATTGCTTGTAATAAACCACAAAAACAATGCGGCTGAAGAATAATTTGATTTTACACTAGTGCTTGTCTCCTTGTGTCAGGACAGGAGGAGAGAATATATTTAGTCACACTTCTCCCTCCCAGTTAATCCCTTACTGGAACCAATTTGCCCCTTATCTCTTCAGTCAGAAACACACACAGTGCAGAAGAGGAAAGGCCACTTGAAGATCTCTTCCATTTCCATGTGAGTGAGTGTGTCGCATCTGATATGAGGCTTTGTAGTGGGAGATAAGACACTCATACTGCACTTATCATACTTTAGCATTTCATTTTTACATGTGTGTTACAACATTATGAATTATATTTTTATGTTTTTTCGTTTCTGGAACAGATAGTCTGATTTCAGGCTTGGAGTTTTGACCACTGCTGTTATCAT
The DNA here is from genome assembly GCF_017654675.1 of Xenopus laevis. Lineage (NCBI taxonomy): Eukaryota > Metazoa > Chordata > Amphibia > Anura > Pipidae > Xenopus > Xenopus laevis. The sequence goes on from NC_054376.1 coordinate 31,967,981, forward strand.
GCAATGTCTCTGTCAGCACTTCTTCTTATAAATCTATGGGAAACATTGTGCCTAAAGCACTTGCAATGACACAATTATCTATAGCACTGCCCTATCAAACAATAAATGATTAACCAAACAAACAATGTCACATTATGCTGCCTCTTTTAATCTGGATTTAAGATTAACTGGAGTAGATGGCCATACACGGAGAGATCCGCACGTTTGGCAACATCTCTACCCGATATCCCCACATTGGGGTGGGTGATATCGGGCTGATCCGGTCGTGGATGCAAATACAGGCAGTCGGATCGCATGACAGTATCTACGAACAGATGCGGCTGCAATCCAACGGGATTTTTAACCCTGCCCGATCGACATCTGGTCAACTTTCGGCCAGATATCGATCGGGGAAGCCTGTTAGATATCTGGCAGTGTGTTATGAGTTTCCTTAAATGAGAAGGATCTAGGGGTTTTTGTAGATAACAAGTTGTCTAATTCTGGGCAGTGTCATTCTGTGGCTACTAAAGCAAATAAAGTTCTGTCTTGTATAAAAAGGGCATTAACTCAAGGGATGAAAACATAATTATGTCTCTTTATAGGTCCCTGGTGAGGCCTCATCTGGAGTATGCAGTGCAGTTTTGGACTCCAGTCCTTAAGAGGGATATAAATGAGCTGGAGAGAGTGCAGAGACTAAGTGCAACTAAATTGGTTAGAGGGACGGAAGACTTAAATTATGTGGGTAGACTGTCAAGGTTGAGGTTGTTTTCTCTGGAAAAAAGGCGCTTGCGAGGGGACATGATTACACTTTACAAGTACATTAGAGGACATTATAGACAAATAGCAGGGGACCTTTTTACCCATAAAGAGGATCACCGTACCAGAGGCCACCCCTTTAGACTAGAAGAAAAGAACTTTCATTTGAAGCAACGTAGGGGGTTCTTCACAGTCAGGACAGTGAGGTTGTGGAATGCACTGCCGGGTGATGTTGTGATGCTGATTCAGTTAATGCCTTTAAGAATGGCTTGGATGATTTTTTGGACAGACATAATATCAAAGGCTATTGTGATACTAAGCTCTATAGTTAGTATAGATATGGGTATATAGAATTTAATTAAAAGTAGGGAGGGGTGTATGTATGGATGCTGGGTTTTCATTTGGAGGGGTTGAACTTGATGGACTTTGTCTTTTTTCAACCCAATTTAACTATGTAACTATGAATGGGATCCCTTATCTGGAAACCCATTATCCAGACAGCTCTGTATTACAGATGCTTTTTAAAGCAAATAATTCACAATCTTAGAAATGATTCGCCTTTTCTCAGTAATAATAAAACAAATGTTAAAAATTTGAATCATTTGGATAAAATGGCGTCTATGGGAGATTGCCTTCTGGTAATTTGGGGCTTTGTGGATGACAGGTTTCCAGATAACAGATCTGATGCCTTTAAACTATGAGAATCTACAATCCTTATTAAAGGAAACTAAACCCTAAAATTATATATATATTTTAAATACTGAACTTATTGCACGGCCTAAAGTTTCTGTCAGGCTTACCGGTGTGATCCAGACGGAGAAGGAGCTGGAGCTGAAGATCTTGAACTCACAAGCGCCTCACACAACCACTACCCACCTGGAGTGGAACAGGGAGCAGGGTTGTGGAGAGTAGCCAGTGAGACTATCAAACGCGGTACAGAGGATAAGACAAGGCCGTAGTCAAGAAGTCCGAGGTCAGGGCAGGCAGCGAGGTTCGTAACGAGAAGACAGGCAGAAGAGTCGAGGCAGGCAGCAGAAATCGTAGTCCAGGTTCAGGCAGGGTCACAACAGGCAATTCAAGAAGTCAGAGATGCTAGGGTTTCAGTGATAAACCTAATAACCAGGCAATGCATGTCAGTCTGGATCTGGTTTAAATGCATATCCTTTTGGCGCCAAACTAGCGTCCGACGCTGACGTCGCGGAACCGACGCCAGTGCGTCCGTCACAGGCGTTTCCGCCTACGTTCCTGCACCCGCGACCGTCGCCGTCGCCACCGCGTCCGCGACCGTCGCCGGCGCGCATTACCGCGCCCGCGCCTGCGCCGAACGGAACGCATGCGTGTGTTCTTACATTGCCCCCCATCAAGGAGCGGCCTCAGGACGCGACAACCAGCAGGCTTACCAGGATAGGTTCCATGAAATCTGTCCAACAAGTCAGGAGCGTGGATGTTGGATGCCGGTTCCCAAGAATTTTCTTCCGGACCATAACCCTTCCACCTCACCAGGTACTGGAGCCGTTTGCCTCTTAATCTGGAATCCAGGATCTCTTCCACCTCGAATTCCTCTTGACCGTCAACCACCACAGGAAGTGGTGGGGGAGCCGAACGCCCAGGAAATCGGAACATCGAGACCGGTTTTAAAAGAGCAGCATGAAATACAGGATGTATTTTCCAGGACGCTGGAAGTTTAAGCTGGAAGGCCACAGGATTGACTTGGCGGATGACAGAAAAAGGACCCAGGAAACGTTGACCCAACTTCCTACTGGGACAAGACAGCTTAAGGTTAACAGTCGATAACCACACACGGTCACCCACCTTGAACTCTGGGTCGCCTCTCCGCCTCCGATCAGCGTAAGTCTTGAAATTTTGTTGCGCCTTCCTCATGTTTTCTTGGAGCCTTTGGAAATTATTCGATAGAAAAGTTAATCTGTCCTTGACAGCAGGAACTAAAATATCAGAAACAATAGCAGAGGGAAAAGTTACTGGATGAAGACCATAATTTGCGAAAAAAGGGGACTGATTAATTGATGAGTGATGGGAATTATTATAAGCAAACTCCGCCAAAGGAAGAAGATTGACCCAATCGTCTTGGAGGTAAGAAGAATAACATCTCAGGTATTGCTCGAGAGTTTGATTAGTTCGCTCGGTCTGGCCATTGGACTGAGCATGAAACGCAGAAGAAAGAGACACCGAAATCTTGAGTGCTTTGCATAATGATTTCCAGAATTGTGGTCCCCGATCCGACACTACTTCATCTGGAAGGCCATGGAGTCTTACCACTTCTTTAATGAAGGTATCGGCAGTCTCGGAGGCGGAGGGAAGTTTTGGTAGAGATTTAAAATGTGCCATCTTGGTTAACCGATCAACAAAAACAACAATGGTGGAACAATCAGAGGACAATGGTAAATCGGAAATGAAGTCCATAGAAACTGATCCCCATGGACGGGAAGGCACTGGCAGAGGTTGAAGAAGACCAATAGGCCTAGAGTGAGAGTCCTTAGATCTGGAACATATTTCACATGAAGCAACAAACTTAAAACAGTCCTTAGCCATCCCAGGCCACCAAAATACTCTCTTAGCCAAGACAATAGTTTTCTTTATACCTGGATGACCTGCCAATTTAGAATCATGACTATTTTTAAGAACCTCCAGACGCATTGATTCTGGGACAAAAATTTTGCCTTGATGGAAAAGAAGACCTTCCTTAGGCAGTAACGATGGTTCAGAAATGTTTAAAGAAGCGTCCTTAATTCTATCCACCAGGGTTGGTTGAAGCAGAAGAAAGTTATTAGAATTTAGAATTGTCTCAGGGGCCAAGGAAACCTCGTTTTCAGAAGAAAACATTCGAGATAAAGCATCTGCTTTGACATTTTTTGATCCGGGTCGGTAAGTAAGATGAAAATTGAATCTCATAAAAAATAACGCCCATCTTGCTTGTCTGGGTCTAAGTCGTTTAGCTGAACGTAAATACTCCAGATTCCTGTGATCAGTAAAAATGAGAATCGGATGTTTAGACCCTTCGAGGAGGTACCTCCATTCTTCAAGTGCCAGCTTGATAGCGAGTAATTCACGGTCCGCCACATCGTAATTACACTCACTCTTGGCCAGCTTACGAGAAAAGAAGGCAACAGGATGAAGATCCTCTTGAAACCCAGTTCTCTGAGACAACACAGCACCCACCGCAAGTTCCGAAGCATCTACCTCCAAAATGAAAGGAAGGGAAACATCAGGATGGTGAAGAATTGGACCTGAAGTGAAGAGTGTTTTCAATTTCTCAAAGGCCTCCTGAGCCTGAGTAGACCAAACAAACTTTTGATTATTGCGCGTCAGTTCAGTGATTGGAAGAATGACTTGAGAAAAATTTTTTATAAATTTTCTATAGAAATTTGCAAAGCCGATAAAACGTTGAACGGCCTTCTTAGAAGATGGAATCGGCCAATTAAGAATTGCAGAAATCTTCCTCGAGTCCATCTGAAAACCCTGAGGAGAAATACAGAACCCCAAAAAATCTACAGATGATTGTTCGAACACACATTTCTCAACTTTGGCATATAACTGATGGGTGCGTAGACGAGCCAGAACCTTCTTCACATGAACTCTGTGTTCTTCCAAAGAATTAGAAAAAACAAGAATATCATCTAAATAAATGATGACAAATATATCGAGGAAGTCCCTGAAGACGTCATTAACAAAATGTTGAAAAGTTGCAGGAGCGTTGCAGAGACCAAAGGGCATGACCAGGTATTCAAAATGCCCGTAACGAGTACGGAAGGCTGTCTTCCACTCATCGCCTTCTCTTATTCGGACCAAATTGTAAGCGCCCCGGAGATCCAATTTAGAAAAGATCTTAGCCTCCGCCAATCGTTGAAATAATTCAGGAATGAGAGGAAGTGGGTAACGATTCTTAACTGTGATCTTGTTCAAATCCCGGTAGTCTATACACGGCCTTAATGAATGGTCTTTCTTCTCGACAAAGAAGATCCCAGCTCCTGCTGGAGAAGAAGATTGTCTAATAAACCCTTTAGCCAAATTTTCATCTAAATAAGAACGAAGTTCCACAAGTTCTGACTCGGATAAAGGGTAAACTCGACCAAACGGAATCTGGGCCCCAGGAAGAAGATTAATAGGACAATCATAAATGCGATGAGGGGGTAACTTGTCAGCCCCTTTCTTATTGAAAACGTCCAAAAACTCCCAATAAGCTTGAGGAAGAAGTTCATGAATTTCCGAAGTAGGGGATAAAAAACAGACCTTTTTTAAAGAAGAAATACAACGAGAAGAGCAGAAATTGGAAAGAAATTTTACTTCACCGGTAGCCCAATTGATGGATGGGTTGTGCTTCTGTAACCAAGGCAATCCCAGAATAACGGGGAACAAAGGAGAAGACACTACATCAAAGTTCATCATTTCAGCGTGCCCTTTATTCAACAAAACAAAAAGAAGGACGGTCTCTTGCACCACAGGGCCTGAGGTAATCAGAGACCCGTCAGCCACCCGGAGGGCTACAGGATTCTTCTTGGCTTGGAGCGGAATCTGGAACCGTAGTGCTACTCTATTGTCCAGAAAGCATCCGCTGGCCCCAGAGTCAAGGATTGCTTGGAGTTCTACCCGTTGGTCTCCCCACTGTAAAGACAAAGAGACTGTCAGGAGAGGCACAGGAACATGGCAGGGGGTAAAGTCTTTTTCAAGCAACTTCTTACCCGCCGGGCGGATCGGGCAACCCCGAAGCAGATGGCCTGCTTGACCACAGTAAAGGCAGAGATTCAGTCTGCGGCGTCTGATGCGTTCCTCCGGAGATAAAGCAGACTTAATAGCACCGATCTGCATAGGCTCTGGGGCTGTACTGAAGACAGGCGGAGGCATGGCTGGAAAAAAGGTGGACGGCATCCGAACTGGAGGAGGAGCAGATGGTAACATCCAGGTCTGAGATGAAAGACCCGCTTTTTCCGCCTTTTCTTCCTCTCTACGCTCTCGGAGTCTCTGATCAAGTTGGATAGCGAGGAGGATGAGGTCTTCCAAACTGTCCGGAATGCCAGTACGGGCCAATTCGTTCTTCAACTCAGAAGACAGTCCGAAACGGTATTGATTTTTTAGTGCGGCTGGGTTCCATTCTGTGTCATCTGCCCACTGCCGGAACTCCAACGTATAATCCTCAGCAGGACGGACCCCTTGCTTCAGGGCACGTAAGGCAGCCTCAGCAGTGGCGACTCTGTGGGGATCATCGAAAATGACCGCCATCGCATCAAAAAAGGAATCCACCGAAGCCAAAACTGGACTGTGGCGGTCCATGAGACGAAAGGCCCAGGTCTGTGGTTCTCCCGTGAGAAAAGAGATAATAACCCCGACCCGGGTTTGCTCAGTAGGATAAGTGTGAGGCTTTAAGGAGAACAGCAGCTTGCAGTTACTCCTGAAATTCCGAAATAGCTTCCGGTCTCCGGCAAACTTCTCCGGAAAAGCCACCTTGGGTTCAGAGATCTCCGACGTGATGACTTGAACCTCTCTTGGTGCAGGAGGAGTGGCAGCAGAAGTGGAAGGGAGAGCCGCTGGCGGATGAGATCTGATATGCTCCTGTAGCTGAGCATATCCGCTTTGCAGCTCCCGGACCGCTTGCGTCAGAGAGGACAGCTGCTGGGTTAGGACAGCAAACGGTGAGGCCCCTTCAGCTGGATCCATTTTTGGGCCTGGTTATACTGTCAGGCTTACCGGTGTGATCCAGACGGAGAAGGAGCTGGAGCTGAAGATCTTGAACTCACAAGCGCCTCACACAACCACTACCCACCTGGAGTGGAACAGGGAGCAGGGTTGTGGAGAGTAGCCAGTGAGACTATCAAACGCGGTACAGAGGATAAGACAAGGCCGTAGTCAAGAAGTCCGAGGTCAGGGCAGGCAGCGAGGTTCGTAACGAGAAGACAGGCAGAAGAGTCGAAGCAGGCAGCAGAAATCGTAGTCCAGGTTCAGGCAGGGTCACAACAGGCAATTCAAGAAGTCAGAGATGCTAGGGTTTCAGTGATAAACCTAATAACCAGGCAATGCATGTCAGTCTGGATCTGGTTTAAATGCATATCCTTTTGGCGCCAAACTAGCGTCCTCACGCTGACGTCGCGGAACTGACGCCAGCGCGTCCGTCACAGGCGTTTCCGCCTACGTTCCTGCACCCGCGACCGTCGCCGTCGCCACCGCGACCGTCGCCGGCGTCCGCGTCACGCGCCGGCGCGCATTACCGCGCCCGCGCCTGTGCCGAACGGAACGCATGCGTGTGTTCTTACAGTTTCAGCTTGTCAATAGCAGGAATGATCCAGGACTTCAGACTTGTCACAGGGGGTCACCATCTTGGAAAGTGTCTGTGACACTCACATGCTCAGTGGGCTCTGAGCAGCTGTTGAGAAGCTAAGCTTAGGGGTCGTCACAAATTATCAAGCAGAAAATGATGTTGGTCTGTAATATAAGCTGATGCTACAGGGCTGATTATTAAATTCTGATGCTAGTTGCACTGGTTGCCATGTAGTAATTATCTGTATTAATTACTAATCAGCCTTATATTGTGACATTTCTATTCTATGTGTACTGTATATTGTGAGTGGGTCCCTAAGCTCAGTAAGTGACAGCAGCACAGAGCATGTGCAGTGAATCAGCAGAAAAGAAGATGGGGAGCTACTGGGGCATCTTTGGAGACACAGATCTTTACTGCTAAAGGGCTGTGGTTGCCCAAAACATAAGTATAACATTTTAGCCTATTCTTTAGTTCCCCTTTAACAGACTACAGACATGACTACAGATGACCTCTCTGCCCACACTAGGTTCTGTTTATTTATCTAGGTTCTGTGTCCCCTTGTAGGGGGAGGTGTAGGGAGGGGTGTGTGTATGGATACTGGGTTTTCATTTGGAGGGATTGAACTTGATGGACTTTTTCTTTTTTCAACCCGATTTAACTATGTATTGGCGCATATCATAGGTATAATCCTTAATATCTCCAACATATTGGCAACAATCAGGTATATACAGTAGTATATAGTAACTATATGATGATGCCTATGCAAATTTCTCCTCCCTGCCCACAGAATTACATTAAGATCTTTCAAATTCCACTGCAGTGAGATTTACAAGTATTGGATGAAACGGGAATCTCGTGCAGTGCAACTGATATTGCAAGGAGCTGGGTAAAAGCAATCAATGTAAGTGATTCTGCACATAGCAAGGAATTATTTTAATGGACCAAGATATCTAGGGATCATGAAATGGGACATATTAGTTAAATGAACCAGCGGGAGGGGAATTGCTGCTGAGGTTAAGTGCTAACCAAGATTCAGGGCATTGGCACTGGGTCATGGGGCTCTTAAACCCATTATTACTTTGCACACCCCAAATGATGACCATGAATAATCTATGACACAAGTATAGTCTGCCCTCTATCATATTTTATTTATAACAGTTTAACGTTAAATGTCATATGTCTAAATATTTACTTTTTTCCTCCAAGCAGTTGTTACTTTAATGTAAAATCTCCTGGTCCAGGCACAAACACGGAAGCACATGAAGAGCAGGAGAATATTTTTCTGGGATTAGTGATGGGAAGGAACAAATCAAAACTGTCATAAACAGCTCTCTACTCCTGTTGTGCTGATACTTTATTAATAAACATTGACAAAATTGATAGCCTAAAGTATTATGAGATGAAGCTTAATAGTCCTAATGAACCATACAAGAAATTGAGTTTTAACATCAGTTAGTGGGTATATCAAGTGTGGCAGTTCTTGGCATATGAAATGTGGCAGATGACAGACTGCGGGACAAGTGGGGTGGCAACTACAGTTTTGCACCTATGTCCTGTCCCTAAAGCAGCAGCTTTAGGGGGTAGCATAGAGTAGTAGTGATGGGCGAATTTATTCAGCAGGTGCAAATTCCCGCGATTCGCTGCCTGCGAATAAATTTGCGAAACCACCACGAAAATTCGCCGGCGTCAAAAAAATGGACGCTGGTGTAAAAAATGGACACCAGCATCAAAAACAAGATGCAGGCACCGTTCCGCAAATTTTTTGTAATTTTGCGAATTTCGCTGGAAATTAGCAAATTTTTCGGCGAAGTGAAACGCGCCAAATTCGCCCATCACTAGTAGCCTTTATTAAAATAAAAAATGATTTTTAAGCCTCCAGCCTGTAGAAATCCAACCACAGAACTGAAGCGGTGTTATCGTTGGGTAGGAGAGGGAAAGAGCAAGAGCGAGTACCTAGGGCAATGCCAGATATAAATTCAGTGCTGCTTGCACCCTGCATGATCTTCCTCTATTACTCCACCTAGCAAGGTCATTTGCACCATCATATCATGCCACCACAGACCTACTGTAAATGTGGCATCAGGAAAAAGGGATATACAAAATAATACAAAATAAAAATGACACTTTATTATGACACAATTATTTACTAAACTCTGAATGCAAAAATCACAAAAAAATCTTGATTTTCTTTAATAAAATCTGACTTTTAAAAAATGTAATTAATTAAACCCAGAGGATGGAAAAGTCAGAATCTGAAAATCAGGCATCTCAGACCTGTTGAGGTTGCATATAAGTCAATGGGAGAAGTCCCAATGATTTTTTGATGTGCACTGGGTTTCGGGCAATTCCCCGATGTTTTCGGGGTTTTGGGGTGAAAATTACGAAAAGTCAGAAAAATTTGTGGAAATCGAATTTTTCCCCGCAAAGCAAATTTTCAGGAAACTGTAATAATAAATAAGCGTAAAAAACCTGAGCAGATTTGATCAGAGTTTGTAGCAGAAAATATTGAGATAAATTTGGACTTTGATAAATACCCCCCTTAGGGGATTTACTAAGGTTCAAGTGAATTTTCGAAGTACAAAAAATTCGAATTTCGAAGTAATTTTTTTGATACTTGGACCATCGAATAGGATACTACGACTTTGAATTTACTTCGACTTCGATTCAAAGTAAAAATCGTTTAATATTCGACCATTCGATAGTGCTATGTTAGCCTAAGGGGACCTGCCAGAGCATATTTCTATGTTTTTGGGTATCGAAGGAAAATCACTCGAATCGTACAATTCAAAGTACGATCGGAGTACGAACGGAATACGATCACACGATAAATAAAATCCTCCGAATTTGAATGTCGGAGGATTTTATTCAATGGTCGAATTTCGAAGTATTTTCCACTTCGAAATTCGACCCTTGATAAATCTGCCCCTATATGTGTATTATATATTTTGCATCTTTAGGAATATTAATGAAGATATGAGTTCAATGTTTTAGCACAATTCATTATGTTTGAATATCCAACCTCATCAGCATTTAGAGAGAATGAGCTGACAATCATTACTCCATTATTGGCCCCTGCTGCTTGATCACTTGATCATTTATTATAGAAGGCTAACACCGCACAGTGGCAGGACATTTCTCTGTATCGATACTGTAGGTTTCTGTGCAGACTAGGTCAGACTGCGTTCACAATGAAATAAGACAGGGATGCATCTTTTATTTGTCACTCAGCCAAAAATACATTTAGCATTAAGTGCTGCTAATGGGATTTTTTTTATATTCCTGCATGAGTTATTCTGTGGTACCAGAGAGTTCGTGTTAATATATATCGGTTTGATTAAAAGCCAATGGGTTTAAATCTTCCTATTCAGTTGGTTGTTGCTGCTGATCTGTTTTAGAAATTGTGATATAGATGATTGGTTTGTGGGTGCAGGTAGGGCTGGAGTAGAGTGAAAAAGTAGATGTTCCCTTCTAGATGTAGCTAGATAAATGATGGATGCACATGGATGTAAAATCCTTCAGTAATTGGACTTCAACTCTTACCATCCCCACTGCAGGAGAGCTGCACATTGGATATCTCTAATGACAGGGATTGTAATATCGTAATAATAGTTTCTTAAAGGAGACCCATGGTGCTGGGGCCCCACAGCCATAATCAAAAATTGGCCTTGGAGGTAAAGCAGGCATTGTAAAGGACCGGTAGTGTAGGACATTGTGCTCAGACCCGCAATTGTGGTGAGCCCAGGCCTAGGACAGCAACATTTTAGGGGCAGCATGCCACCCAGCCATATCCTGAGGAGCACTGGGGACTCAAAGCTCACGGGCACACGCGTAGCATCCGGCGTTGTGATATGTGGCCTTGGGGAGCCGCTTCTTAAAATCCGGCCCTGATTGTGGCTAAGACTACAGGTATGGGACCTGTTATCCAGAATGCACCTGGGGTTTTACAGATAAGTCTACTAGACAATCATATAAACATTAAATAAACCCAATAGGCTCATTTCATATTCCAATAAAGAATAAATTAGATCTCTGTTTGGGTCAAGTACAAGGTACTGTATTATTATTACAGAGAAAAAAAAATATTTAAAAATATGGATTATTTGGATAAAACAGAGTCTATGGGAGACTGCCTTTCTGTAATTGGGAGCTTTCCGGACAATGGTTTCCCCATACCTGTATAGAGATAGCTGTGTATAACAAGGCTCTTGTGGGGACAATAAGGAGTTCTACTTGACAACGCTTATAACTGACATAGTCACCATAGCTGTGCTCCCCTAGTCATAGCTATAATGACATTATTAATAGATGTACCACCATCCAGTGGCCACTCTCACTGAGACCGCTATAAAAACAGGTATAGGTATGGGATCCGTTATCCGCCAGCGTGACGTCATTTCGGTACTTTGTTGATTTACTAACGGTCGCTGGCGTCAATTTGCTAACGAAGGAGATAGACTCTAGCGTGACTTCGCTCCCTAATGCCTGGTGAATTTGCGCTCTGGACCTAACTACGCAAATTCACTAAGATGCGGATTTTAGTGATCATTACCTCTTGCGCCAGACTTGCCTTCGCCACCTCAGACCAGGCGAAGTGCAATAGAGTAGATAGGAGTCCCAAAAAATGCTGGCGACTTTTCCTTTTTCAGGGTGATAGGCTGAAAAAGAGCGTAACATTTTTTTGAGGTAACCAGCTTCCCCCCTACATTTCTTACATAGATAAACTATACACTGGGCACATGTGTAGGGCAATATAAGAACTTCATTTTCTTTTTAAGGTTCCCTGGGCTTGTGTAGTGTAATGTATTTGCTGCAACATATATATGCCTTTTGAATTTTTAACTTCCCGGTGTATGCAAATTAAGCAACGCTATCGCAACTTCGCTTCACGTGGGGCAGTAACGCTAGAGCAACTTCGCCATCGTTTGGCACCCTGGACGCAACTTAGGATTTTAGTGAATTAACGTTGTCCTGGTGAATCTACGCCTGGCGAAGTGTTGCGCTGTGAGCAAAGCCGTTGCTAGCGAATTTTCTGAGGTTAGTGAATTTGCCCCTAAGGGTGATGCCACAGGGGTGCTTTTTCTGGAAATCATGCTCCTTGCTGGTGACAAATGATCTGATAATTAGTGATGGGCGAATTTGCGCCGTTTCGCTTCGCCGAAAAATTTGCGTTTTTTTTTACGCCTGTGTTTTTTTGCCGCAAATTTTCGCGGGCATTTTGCGAATTTATTCGCTGGCGGCGAATCGCGCAAATTGGCCGCGAATTCGCGCCTGGCGAATAAATTCGCCCATCACTACTGATAATACCTTGCAATTGGGAACTGCATGAGAGGTGATTTTCCAAGGGTGATAAAATGTACTGGGTGCCATCACCCTAATACTGTGCCCTGCCAGCTGCTGAATTACATACATACATATATACTGAATTACATACATACATACTGAATTACATACAGGTGACTGCCTACAAAGCATTCCTCTAATGCAGCTATTGCAGGTATGCCCTTCTGAATGCTGTGCAGACAGGACTATAGCCGTGATTTGCTTTTAATGTACAGAAAAACAACACAGTGATCCATCATTAATTTGTTAGTCATCCAAAATGCATTTAGTGTTGTTAATGGGTTCCTTCCTCGCTGAGTTATTCTAATCTACTGAAAGGAACACATAAATATAGCAGCTTGGTAAATAGCCAAAGAATGGAAATTGCAGTAACATCTTTTTATTCCATCTACTTTCCATCCAATGGTCTGTCTGCCCCACGGGTCACAAACTAAAGTGTCTGCTATAGTTAGTTCTGTGTAGTAAAGAGCGGATCTCTCCCGTTTCACTCCGCAGAAAAATTTGGAAGACTGTTTTGTTGCGCATCAAATTTTTGTTGCGGGCCAAAACATTTCCATCAAGCAGAGCCAGGCCAACCCGGCCAGGCGCCCTAGGCAACCTGGCCGGCCACGGCACCGGCTGAGTGCGCACTCTACAGCGCATGCGCAAAACTGCGCTGCAAAGCTGCATTCCAGCGCGCATGCGCTGAAACACTGACACGATTAATAGAAGCGCCAGTCGTGTGGAGACGGGACCAGACATGGGGTAGGCAAATGAGCAGGTACGTGCCTGGAGCCCCCCCAGCTTTGCGCCCTAGGCACGTGCCTACTCTGCCTACCCCTAGTTCCGGCCCTGCCATCAAGCGACAAATTGTCGAGCATGTTTTTTTTTTACTTTTGTTACGCAACGTGATTTTTTTTGTCATACAACATATCTACGAAATTAAATTAGAGTCTATGGGCGTTTTTTTGTGGCATCTTTTTTTCTGTTTTGTGGCTACCAATAAGACATTTTTTCCTTACTTTCAAGTCTCCTTGTTGAATGTTGCTGTTTGCCATGTTTTGCTTTGTGTCCATATCCGCAAACTGGAGTTTAAATTTGCTGATTCGCATTGGAGTCAATGGGAAGACCAATTCACATGCATGTTTTGCTCAGTATACTGCTACGCACATTGTTAGAGGACCTCCAATTGCTATGCTACAACTGCTTTTTCAACCATATATTTATGTGAATAAACCATATATCTAGGTGTAACTATAATGAATCTAAAATACTGATGTTATGTTACATGTCTGAGATTGAGAATAGTCATGGTTCTGTAAAAAATGTAGTTAAATTTTTTTTTACGATACTTAGAAAAGCAACTAAGGGAGCACAATGGTGCATATTATATATATATTAATTAAAATAACTAATTTAAATAGAATGAGATGAAGATGATGGAGTAGGAGAAGGAGAAGAAGGGGGGGGGGTTCTTCCCTGAAAGTGAGCAAAAGTGCTCTCACTCCCTGGAGTTTTTGGCGCAGCTCCTACATTTCTATGCGCAAGGCATGTTCCTGCTGGAAAACCAAGAACAGCAGATCTGCCATGTCCTGGGCTAACAGTGCTGAGGCCACTACTGGTGGTCAACTCATGCTGCCGGTAGTGATGCTGCTGCAGGTGCTGCCAGCGATGCTGTCAGTAGTGATGGTGCTGCTGCTTTTGTGGCTGCTGCTGCAGGTGCTGCGGTAGTGATGGTGCTGCTGCTTCTTTAGCTGAAGCTGCAGGTGTTGCTGCCTCTGATAGTGCTGCAGCTCTGGGTGCAGCTTGGAGAAATTCAGCTGGCAATAACATAATGTAATTTTGTGTAATAAAACACTTCCATTTGTACAGTACAATTAAATAATAGAGGTATGTAACTACAGGAAACCAATTCATCTATAATGATGGGAAGTATGGGGCAGACCAGGGATTTTAAGTTAACTTTAATTATGTTATAGAATGGCTAATATGAATAAATTTTTCAATTGGCCTTTGTTTTTTATTTTTTATTTCCAGCCTTCAAATGGGGGGTCACTGACCCCATCTAAAAACAAATGCTCGGTACGGCTACACATTTATTGTTATTGCTACGATTTATTGTTCATCTACCTATTTACATCCCCTCCAATTCATAATTCCATTATTCAACTCAGTGTGGTTGCTAGAGTAATTTGGACCCTAGCAACCAGACTACTGAGAGTGCAAAGCTGCGTGCTGAATAAAAAGCTAAATAACTCACAAACCACAAATAATAAAAAATTAAAACCAATTGCAAATTGTCTCAGAATATCACTCTCTACATCATACTATAATACTAAAACAACCCCTTTAAGAGGGTTCTTTGCAGCAGATAATCTGTACTTGGTGGCTTATATACTTGTTCTCTGCAATTACTGTATATGACAGGCATCTCTTCCTGGATGTTAAAGCATGCAGCTAAACAGAACTTTTCTCAAAAAGAGCAAAATAAATAGGATTTGTGGTGGTGAAGGCATTTTGACTTATACTTTTATATATTGCAATTAAGAAGAAAGATCAATGTATTCTGTTGAAAAGAATTCTACCTTCCACTTCCTCCTGGACCAGCTCTGGGTCCCTCCACTTAAGGTCACTCCAGACCCACTGTATCACACGCAGCTTCAGCTGAAAGTTGCTCCTCAAGCGCCTTTGCGAGCGGAACATTATTGCCCACTTCTGCTCTTAGACACAATGAAGTCCCCTTGGGATGCCATCATATCCTGCCTGGCACAGAAAGCGGGCAAAATATCACACTTGCTACTCAGTTAGGCTTCCAAGTTAATCATGATGCAACCAGTAGCAGCAAAGTACAAATGCAGAAAAGGCTGGGCATTGGCTATTTATACTGATACCCCACCTATTTTGATGCCTTCATCATGTGACTCGACATGTTGCGTCAAATTTGACGAGCTACAGAATTTTTCTGTTACACGTAAAATATTCTTGTCAAGAAAAAGATGCAAAACTAGCCATATGGCGAATTTTTGCAGCAGTTTCGCCAAATTTTTCACTGGTGGCAAACACGTGTGACGAAACCGTCCATGGTGAATTTTTTCGTTCATCATTAGTTCCGTGTATTTGGTTCCTGCTTGGGGCCGGATTCCAAGCTCAGACACTTGAGGGCCGATTTATTAAGCCCAGGGCAGGATTTACATAGCAGGCACCCCTAGGCATGCTGATGTTTGTCGCCCGGTCCCCTTCCTTCTATTCGCGCAAATTTTCATAATCGGGAAATCGGAGCAATGGGGATCGGTGCATGGGAAATTTAAAAAACGATTTTATCTCCTGAGCATACCCAGTGTTTCTGAACCAATGTCGGTGTGGTTGGGCAGCGTGCCGCCCCCTCAATTCCTGCCACCCTAGGCCGGGCTTTTTGACGCCAAAATTAAAAAAAGTAGTGGAAAAAAAGCAAGAGTCGAAAAATTCAGGGTTATCAGCTATTTAAATAAATATAATAAAATGAACTGTTTGCCCAGGTGCAGTAACCAATAGCATCCAATCAGCAGGTAGCATTTCCTGGTCACCTCACTGTTTGCTATAGGTTATTGCTCCTATTGCTCTAGTGCCTTTTATTATATGAGGGGGCTAAGCTTTTTCTGCTTCTCAAGAAGCACTTAGTCATAGGCTAATAATAACAGTAGAACATTTTAAAAAATGTAATTCAAATGATAAATCTGTTGATCAATGATGGTGCTGCTTTATCCAATGGTGGCACAACCTCAGGCTCACTGGTAAATGTGCCGCTAATTACTGTAGTTGATGGTTCTCTTAGCCAATCACAGGGCATAGTCTGTTCTAAGTTACTACTGACGTCAATAGCATTTTACAGATCAACTGAGAGACTATAATGTATTCCCAGCCATCAAGTTTTTCATTCATCAAAAAGTTGAACACAAAAATATATATTGCGACTGGACATATAACGTGTTCTTTCAATGCTGCAAGAAAACACAACACATTATTGTGAAGCCATTTTGCTTATCTTCTAGGAACAAACAGTGTGAATGATCCCACCTGGAGATATGTCTGGATTTCGTCTGATGTCAAAAGCGTATGCAAATAATGGATCATTAATCCTGATTTATGATGGGAGTGGTAAATGCTTAGCAAACCTGTTTGGCACTAATTGGAAGCTACTGAGCCGAGAGCCTTGAGTGCTTGTAGTTAAGAACTAGACATTAAGTAGCTTTTCTCTCCTTCTTTCTGCTTCAGCTGCACTTAAGAGCACCGCCATAATTCCACAGCTGCATGGATGTGCATCTGGGAGAGATACAGCGCTTCTAATCTGACCATTTTCATAATAGAAAGGGGAATAAACAGGTACTGACTGTTTCATGAACCTCCCATGTCCCAGTGACTCATTTTTACTTACCAATAAGTAATAAAACAATTCTTTAAGCCAAATATTCCTTTACACACAGCCTTATCAACATGGGAACTTTTCAGGAGCAGTTTAGAGGAAAGTGGCATTTTCTTGGGTCCCAGTTCTTTGACTATTATTAGTATTTGCTTAACTGATAAAAATATGTACAACGTAATATTAAAGGAATACTCTTAGCCATTAAAAATATTCATCATTTGCTCTATTTGGAATAAAATACTTTCTTGTGCACACTGTAACCATGAAGCATCGTTGCTCACCGTGGCCAAAGCCAACATCGACTACAGTGGATACTCATCAAGGGATCAATTAGTATAGTGCAGCTTGCAAAATATGTAATATTTTTTCACCTTGCACATAGAAGAATTGCTGAAGTTCTGTGTGTGTCCCAATTATAACATTACTGCCTTCGTTCTGCAGTGCTTTATGTATAAGGAGTTGGCAGGGGCAGGCAGTTAGGTACAAGGGGAAGGGTGTAGCCAGTCATGGATTGCAATGCTCTTTAATAAGTACAAAGGGGCTCTGTGTGGCCTATTTAGAGGAATCTGTGTGTATCTCTAAGCATTTGTACATTTCTTTTCCTGTTTTCATGCCACAATCTGCGATCAATTAAGTTTTCTTTCCTGCCATCAGTGAATGGATAGCAAAGGCTGTTTGCACTTTGTGAATGAAAATATAACCGTCAGTGCTTTTTGTTCTCTTCAAGAGTCGTATTATAGACGTAGGGATTCATAACGTTAAATCCCCTGCTCGTAAGGAAACAACCCTAATGGCTAAGGAAGTCCTGAATTAGGTGACCTTTGGGACTTTTGGGTGCACAGGGTGTATGTAAGAAGCCAAAATGTGAATTGTTAAACAGTTAATGTATAATTTTTGGCTAATAGGTGACAGTATGTTGGTACTGAAAAGTAAATAAAGAAAACAGGAACAGGAAATACAGTGGCCATTCTGGCAGTGATAGAGGAAGGGATAGCAGTCTAAGTTAGGGAAAGGTGAGGTGAAAGGATAAAGCCACCATTAACCTGTCATGAAAAGGTAACAGCAATAAACTGGAACAGTTTATGAGAAAGTCTTCCATAACTTGTGTCGCAAGGTTACCTGTATGCTACTGGAGAGCCTGGACCACAATACCCCAGTTAAGAAGAATACCCTAAAAAAATGATCCTTTTAGGGAAAGTCAGGGAATAGCGACCCCAAAAATGTGTCTTTGGACAATGTTTGGAATAGCACCAGTCAGACTGTAAGGCTAACAGGCCAGCTAGAAAGAGCTGCAGGGGACTGGTAAAATAGCTTCCCCTTTAATTAGATAGTCCCCTAAGGTATGGAGCTCTTAGCCATAGAAAGGAAGTAAGCCCACTTTCCTGGGTCAAATTATAACAATTATAGTTATATTTAAGTATACAACCTAAGCACACATGTTCAGGGTCTATTTTTGTAGTAGCCCTTACCTGAGCAGGCAGGAAGGGTCTTGTGTAACCTAGATAGGTTAGACCTAGTCGGTGACAGAATATACTCTTTAATAACTTGCTTTAGAAGTAACAGATAGGAATAAAGTTATTTAGCTTAGCAGCCTGAAGCTCCACCAATGCCATGCTTTTTCTAGGGAGCTAAGATCTTCCTAACCCATTACAGCTTTGTAGGCTCTCTCAAGGCTTTAGAGGGTCCTACAGGTAATGCATGACAACTTGAAGGTGCTCATGGGTTATTACTTTCCAATCTAATAGAGTACCAGCTTATAAAATCAGTATTCAGTATCTTTATACGTCCTACAAAACTGAGTGCAGATATATGGAATAAAAACACAAAAAAAATTTTGTAGCGTACGTAAATATTGGCAAACTGTTTATTGTAGCACCCTGTTACCTCTGCTTATTTTGTATCTTTTGGAGGCTTTCAGGCAGCTTCCTACATTGAACTCCCTTCTCCTGTTTATGTATGTATTGGTGTGCCATCTCTACACCCCTGCATCTTAGACACCTTCCATAGATCCTAAAGAACCAGGTGATTAAAAAAAGGTAAGCAGTGATAATTAAATACATATATAATTGTTTTTTCATTGAGCGCCTTATGCTGTGGCCAGATGCACATATACACTTAGTTACAGAGCAGTTTATTTAACCTAATTACCTTCCTAAAAAATTATCTTAGTTTGGACCAAGTACAATGTATTGTTTTATTAATACAAATGTTAAAAATCTCAATTATTTGATTAAACTGGAGACTATGGGAGGAGGGCTTCCAATAATTCAGAGCTTTCTGGATAACAGGTTTCCAGATAACAGATCCCATAACTGTACTTGTTTTACTATGGGGTTTCCATAGAACAGGAATTTTGTGCTCTGTATTTTGTTGCACTTCTGCCATTCTCATAAATAGTGATCGGTGAATTTGTCCCGTTTAGCTTTGCCACGAAATTCGCGAATTTCTCTAGAAGTTGCGAAACTGGCGGAAAATTTGCGAAATGCGTATTTTGATGTCAGCATCAATTCCCAAGCGGCAAAACTGACATGCATTAAAGTTCAATGGGCGTCCATTTAATTGTCACCAGCGTGGAAATTGTCGCCGGCGTCCAAAAACTTTTTTGCGGCAATTCCTCAACGGCAAAATGAGGAAATTTGCCACGAATTTGCACCTGGCGAATACATTCACCCATCACTACTCGAAAACAGTAAAAGCCATAAGCACACATATCGAGGGGCAGATTTCCTAAAGGGCGAAGTGACTAACGCTAGCGAAAATTTGCCAGCGGGACGTCATTCAGGCACTTCACAGATTTCCTAACGTGTGCAGGCATAACTTTGCTAACGAAAGAGACAATCATTCGCACTCTATGGACGTAACTCTGCAAATTCACTAAGATGCGGATTTTACTGAACATTACTAGTGATGGGCGAATTTGCAGCAAATTTGCGCGATTCGCTGCTGGCGAATAAATTCGCTGGCAGCAAATAAAAACGCCATTTCGCGAATTTCCGCGCAAAGTCACCCATCACTAATCATTACCTCATTCCCCAAACTTGCCGTCACCAGCTCAAACCAGGCGAAGTGCAACGGAGTGCACAAGTCCCAAAAAACACTGGCGTCTTTTCCTTTATAGAGGAAAAAGGTCTGTAAATTTTTTTGGGTAACCGGGTTTCCCCTCCATTTTCTAACATATGGAACATTAACTATACAGTGGGCTCATGTGTAGGGCATTATAACAACTCTATTTTATTTATTAAGGTTCCCTGGACTTGTGTAATGTAATATATTTGCTGCAACATATAAGTCCATGTAACTTTATTATTTCCCGCCGTATGCAAATTAGGCAGCACTAGCGCATCTTCGCTTTGATTGCTGAAGTAACGCTAGTGAAAATTTGCCAGCGTTCAGCGCCCTGGATGCAACTTCGCACTTTAGTGAATTAGCGTTGTCCCAGCGAATTTACGCCTGGTGAAGTGTTGCGATGGCTAAGAATTTTTGACGGTTAGGGAATTTGCCCCCAAGGGTGAAACTGGACACACTACTTCGACCATCGAATTGGCTACTTCGACCTTCGACTTTGAATCAAATGATTCGATCTAAAAATCGTTCGACTATGCGACCATTCGAGAGTCGAAGTACTGTCTCTTTAAAAAAAACTTTGACCTCCTACTTCCCCATCTAAAACCTACCGAGCATCAATGTTAGACTATGGGGAAGGTCGCCATAGGCTTTCTAGCAGATTTTGATCGAAGGAATTTAGTTCGATCGATGGATTAAAATCCTTCGAATAGAACGATTATTTCTTTGATCGTTTGATCGAACAAATAGTGGTAAATCCTTCGACTTCGATATTCGGAGTCGAAGGATTTAACTTCAATAGTCGAATATTGAGGGTTAATTAACACTCGATATTCGACCAATAGTAAATGTGCCCCTGTATGTATAAACTGCATTGAATATTTCATGACATTAATGTTCAGTGCCCTTTTTATCAAAAGATAAGTAGATCCATGAGAAGTTGTAATTATTTGAAAACAAAACTAATGTGACAGGTCGCAGAACTTCCACTGAGCCACATTCTTCACTTCGGTTGTGAGCTGATTCTGTAGATAAATATTTATTAATAGCGTTTGTGCCCATTAATTACTTCCCATGCATATGGAAATTAGAAATGAGCTTATGGGCGCTGAGAGGCATCAAAAAGACATTAACCTTACAGTACAAAAATGGGATTTTCAAGGATAGGCAGCACTAATAGTACAAGATAATCAAGAAACCAGAGATAAATTGAGACAAGTAAATGTTCTTAAAATGTATCTTTTTTATTGGAAAGCCATGTTGTCCATTGTAGGGTACTTGATGAACATTACTGCGTCTTAGATTGTATGGATTGTAAGCACTTGTGAGCAGGGTCCTCTGATCCTGTTTTCACTGTGTTGCCTTTGTTTGTTACATTCATTTAAGACTTCTGCTCATTATAAGTCAATGTAAAGCGCTGTGTAACCTGCTGGTGCCATATAAATGATTAATGATGATGATGATGGATATCAGCAGTATAATTGAATTCTGAATATTACTAGATTAACTCAATAAAACGTCTCCCAGGGAAACAAATTCTGGGACAGATTTAATAAAAACTTGGATTGCTATCATTTTAATGATTTGTATTTTTTTCTCTTTTTTTTTTAAACTGTAAAACTCTAAAAAATTGAGACTTATTAAGTGTAAAACTCTAATACAGAACTTCTTCAAGTAAAAGTAGTCGAGGTTCTACAGAAGTCAATGGGAGCCGAGCTGATCCTATCAGTTTTTTTAACCATTCAGACTTAATAATTTAATAACTTTCATGGCATTCATGCAGGGTTGGACTGGGACATAGCAGGCCTACTGGGACCTTGACTTGAGGGGCACTTTATGCCAAGAATAACCCGGTGTCTGACATTGCACAGCTTCCACACCCCACCCAGCTAGCTGCCACATACTTTTACTTTATGTTATCCTTGTGGCTGTCATCCGGGGAGAAGGGACGGTGCAGCTCTGGGATATGAGGCCAATGAAGACCAGGGCCACCAGGGTTTTTCTTGGTGTCCTGATGTCCCAGTCCGACACTGCATTCATGGTTTTAGAGAAATAATAGAGTTTAATCGTGGTTTCAAAAACCTCTAAAACCACTAAAATGCGACCTTCAATGATAGGCCTCCACGTCTTTGTAAATCTGAACCACCATTACAAATAGGAAATCCATGTAGAGCAGATTGTCAATAGTCGATTTTATTTCTTAGACACTGGGAAGTATCTGAGTCTTACTTTCTTGTGGGCTGGATTGGGCAGGATTAAAGCAAATTGGCCTCTAGAGCAGTGCAAAAGGGATGTTCGGCTTTATGGCCCTCTAGTCTAACTACAATTTATAATGAGCAGCACCGCGAATATTGACCCACAGGGCAGGCTATCACCCCCCTAAACAGCTGAAAGATGAAAGCAAGCAGCGTGTGTGACAGACCACACTTTGGAAGACAGAGACATCCATCCTAATAAATAAGCAATGAGATTCAGGGAAAATATATCAGTCTGACTGATGCTCAAAGTGAATGTTCTGTAAATTGCAATGTTCTCTAATTAGCAGTCATTATAACCGCTGTGGATCATAGATCTGTAACTTGAGTGGAAGTGCTATAGATAATATGTTTCTCGGTTTCGGTTCCAGGATGGGAGAAACATTATTTTGGCTTCTCATATTGAATGAGGCCATAACCAGAGGTGATATCAATTCAAGCAGAAGTGGCGTCATATATAAGATGTAAAAAATATCTTGCATTGTTTTAATATAAGAGATAAAAAAATGTTGCGCGGTTTAAAAAATGTTGATTATTTGAAAAATTGTCTTCAATGTGTGGAGAACTTTTTTGCAGTTTTGCAAATTTTTGATGAAGTGAAACCGGGCAGATTCGCCCATCACTAGTTATATCAACCAAATTAGCAGAAGCAGTACTGCGCTGGGAATAAATATGTAAGAGTTTGCATTAAACAGCCAATATCCGCCATGTTTGCCTGTACCCAATCAGAGATTGTTTCTGGGTGCAGGCACTTCGTTAAGGACAACAGCAGCAGAGGAGCGAATTCTCTGCTTGTGTTTCTTTACAGGCCGAGATCCGCAATGTCTGGTCCCAGCCTCCTTGACTACCTGTTTGAATTGCAAATTAGAAAAGTGGGAAGCAAATGTAGTGAATAGTGGTGGGTGAATAAATTCAACAGACAAAAGTTTGTGTCAAATTTCCATGTTTCACTGGCGAATTTTTCGCAGTTTCGCAAATTTCGCTCACAGATTCACCCATCACTAATAGTGAAGCAAAGACTCAAACTAAGAGGAGTATTTTGCTCTCTTATTGTGAGTATTTTTATGATGCAATGTAAGTCGTAAATTATTTGTTAAAGAAAGGAATTCTTTCATACCTTATTCTGAATTTAATCTTTACTTTTTTTATTTGTTAGTCAGTATAATTATCATTATGAAACCGATGATCATTATGTGGTCTTCTTTTAGACTAAATACCAGGGTAATTTAAAGAGCCAGTAAAAGCATGAAATTAAATGCTTTTACATATAAGGGCTTATATAAAATTTAAAGAACGGTTGTGGTCACTCAAAATTGGGTTCAGTTATTGCACAAATGGAGACAGTAAATGTACTTGTTTCTCCAGATGCTCCTTGCAATTCCCTGTAGTTGAACTGAGCACTATAGTTGTGCTCCCTATAGTTGTCCTGCCTGCTGTTCAAAAATGGGTGAAAGTGCATCTAGTGGTGCAGGAGAACCCTGTACCATGAGTGGGGTGGTAGCTACAGGGTTCCCACAGGTAGTTGCTTCAATACACACAACACACACTAATCCACAGACATCACCTTGATGCCTAGTGCCGGATTGATGCTGTCCTGAGTCCGATTTAGCTCATTTGTATCTGATTCACATCAAAGTGCAGGTGCAATTGTGCGTGTTCTGAAGCATTGGATGCAGTTGCTCTTCCCCTCTTGGCCGCAATGAAACTGCAATTGAGAGGGAAAAAGATTGCATTCTGGGGAAAAAAATGGTATCAATTCATTCGATATTACACTTTGCACACTGCACTTGCAATTTGTCCTACACCAATAAAAATATGGCACCATTTGTAGAGAGTAGTGATGGGTGAATATGGGGCGTTTCCTGTGAAATTTGCGAAACGGTGTCTCATTTTTGATGCCGGCGTCCATTTTTGGATGCCGGCGCATTTTCGCTTCAGTTTTGCGAATTTATTTGATGCAAATTCGCGCCTGGCAATATAAATTCGCCCTTCACTAGTAGAGAGCATGATATTTTTTTTGAGGGGGCAGTTTTTAAAGGAACAGTAACACCAAAATAATTAAAGTATCTTTAAGTGATGAAAATATAATGTACTGGTGCCCTGCACTGGTGTTTTTGCTTCAGAAACATTTTATAGTTTATATAAACGAGCTGTTGCGTAGCCATGGGGGCAGCCATTCAAAACTGAAAAAGGAGAGAAGGCAGGGACGCTCCTTGTCAAATATGGAACTGCTAGGAAAAGAAAACACTCCCCCACCCATGGCTAAATTAGGCCCAACTCTTAAGATGGCCATAGACTCAAAGATAAAGTCGTATAAATTGCATAATTTTCAGAATGTGTGTGGATTAGGGATGCACCGAATCCAGGATTCGGTTGGGGTTTTGGACAGGATTCAGCCTTTTTCAGCAGGATTCGGATTTCGGCCGAATCTAAAATAGTGGATTCGGAACATCCCTAGTGTGGATCATCCGGACATTTTTTGTACCGTGGCGATCGGTCGTTTAGTCGATTGGACAGGTTCGAAGATTTTTTTTGGGCTAAAGATAATACCTCTGCATGTATTGCCTATCTGATGATATCAGTGGGTTACTGTCACTAGTATTTGTTGGATATAACTTTCGTACCACTGTTGTCTGTCAATTAATGGGCAAAACACTGTCTGATTTGTAATTTTTACTAGTTTATTTAATCTTAATGTTAGTGATAGGTCGGTAGAATGCAATGAACAATCGTTTGTTGTACAGGAGAATAAAATCGGCACATCTATGGCTAGATTTAGCAGGGGATTTCAAGAACCTAGGGGAAGTTAACCCTATTGACCCCTATATGAATAAAGGTATTTTATACACATATAAATTGGGGTGCAGTACATTTCTAAAATCTAATATCTTGGATTTCTATTCCTAGTACCCCTGCAATTGTGCATTGCTTTGAAGCTGCATTAGCTAGCACCCTGTTCCATGTAGATAATATATTTATATTTTCTATTTTTGTGGCCAGCATGACTGACGTGTACCAAAGAAACATTACTTTTAATTACAGTTTTCTGCTCTTTGTGACACACAACAACTGGTCAGGCCAAACCATATTTGCCCTTAGGCTGTAGCGATTTCATGTAGCAGATGTCATACGAAATCCTATTACTTTTAATCATTATCTTCCACCTACTTTCTTATCTTAAATTGACATTGACAAATTGTTTCTCCCACTGAATGTACTATATATATTAGTAGGAATTCAGTTTTTTCCTAGCCCAGGATGAATTTTTTTTTTTTTTGCAATAAGATGTACTTCCTACATCCAATAAGACCCCAGTACCATAACTGGAAGGACATCTGGTAACCATCTGTTGCTGGTTAGATTGCTGTAAGAATTTTCTAGTCCTTCAGGGAAAATCTAGAGAAAGAGCAATATTGACCAGTTGGTGCACATGTGTCATGGGTGATGTTCCCGGTGAGCAGTTGGCAAGCTCATTAATCAGACAGTAAAATACAGCATGAAGCCACGGTCATTACCTGCATAGTATATTACTTTTTCCATTTTTGGATTTTAAAGAGTTACATTTATTTCTTGCCTCAGCAAAGAGAGTCTGGAAAAACCATGATATGTAGCACTAATGACAAACAGTTAGAAATGGTTATATAATTTGCCCGGCTTTTTAAGCCAAGGCAACCAGTGTAGCATTTTCACCCCAAATGAAACAGAGCACCAGGTAACAAGTAGTAACTAGCACAGATCTACACAAAGAGAACCCAGAAAGTAACTAGAAGATGACATTGATTTTATTAAATAATTGAGCTCATACTCACAGTACAGTCACAGCACTTACAGAAACAATGCATTTAATAATAGACAGACTGAAAAGAAAATATAACGAACCTGGGTTTAATATGGGTTGATTGCACGGCATGCTGGATAATTAACTTAAATTAATTATCAAGAAAAAAACATGGATACTTGGTTGTCATCACATCTTTCTAAACAAGGTTCCCAGAGCACCCAAAAGGGCAGTAAGGGTGCAACACAGATTAAGTTGAGGAATGATGCAGTCAAGGGTGAAGGAGAGAACAGTGAGAAGCAAGACACAAGACATGCAGGAGAAGGAACTAGGAGCCAGGGAACAGTCGCCTTGGATACAAACTGAAGCAAGGAAGGAATAAACATTGACAGGAGCTCAAAACCTAAGATATATTATGGGCAAAGGTAGGGAAAACAACTGGGTTTTTGAAAGGCAGGTTTTGAAGTACAGATGAGCCCAGTTATCCAAAATTGCAATATTGACAGGTTCTTCTGTATGGGAAAGCCTGTTGCATGCAGCAGGCTTCTGCCACACAGAGGCAAGGCCCTGGATACAAGACCAACAGTAGGATACAAGTTAGACCAGTGATTCCCAACCAGTGGCTCGTGAGCAACATGTTGCCCACCAACCCCTTGGATGTTGCCCCCAGTGGCCTCAAAGCAGGTGCTTATTTTTGGTCCTGTTTGGAGCCAAGTATTGGCGGCAAGTTTTGGTTGCATAAAAAACAGGTGTATTGCCAAACAGAGCCTTCAGTAGGCTGCCAGTCCACATAGGGGCTACCAAATGGGCAATCACAGCCCATTTTTGTGCCACCCAGGAACAATTTTCATGCTTGTGTTGCTCCTCAACTTTTTTTTACATCCCAATGTGGCTCACGAGTAACAAAAGGCTGAGGACCCCTAAATTAGACAATTGACCAAATGACAGAAAATGGCTTGAAGCGTATACTTCCTTAATACAAATAGTAGAATCCTGTTGTCAGAAAGTGACTGTAGAAAATAGATGCAGTGCTGGTGGTGTGCGTTCCGGATCTAATGGGTAAGAGAGATAAAAACCCAGATAAGCTTGAAAGATTGCTAGAAGCACCCTTGTGCCACGGGTCAATCTTACCCACATTCTGGAGTTGACGAGCTGCTACAAATGATAAAAAGCCAATATTTGCTCACAAAAAGGAAAAAAAATGCCAGTGCACAGTTTGCCTTTAAAAAGAGGAGCAAACTGAGCATGCTCAAGCCCTAGCTCTGGAGGTTTAAGCTATAAACAGGAAGTCTGATACAGAAGCCCATGTGTACACAATAGAAGGAAAGAAATGCTGTGTTTCTTTTGACAGGGGACTTAATTTTAGCCTTTCCTTCTCCTTGAATTATTAACAGGTGTTTGTTCATTAGATGGGGCTTAAAAGCTCCCTGCTTTCTCACTAGAGCTTCTGAGTTAAGGGTAAGTGCACTATGGTCTTACTACTCAGTCACATTGGTTGCTTGGGGACTTGACTAACACCTCATTTTTTTGCAATAATTGTTTTTAAAGGCAAACCATGTGCTGGCAATTTTTTTCCTTTTGACATACTGAAAGATTGTTTTTGAAGTGTTACCAACAGCCTTGCCAGGTGAAGAGCAGCACATTGCTATCCACCGAAACCTTTGCACTGCAAAGTCATTTGTCACTTGATTCTAAGACTCAGAATATGAACGAAGATTAAGAAACAGTTCAATAACCAAATGTAATATATGTTAAAATAAAAAGAAAAGTAGTAAGTCAGCCCCAAAAAAAAAAATTATAGTATTCCCCTCCAGCCCCCTAACTTCTAGAGAGCAGGGTGCACAAAGGTTACAATGAGCCCTGTAATTTGTAAGGTCAGTTCTTGCCTGTGCCCACCGATGCTGCAGTCTGCACCACACCCAGGGTCCCATATTTACCTTACAGAGGTGACTGTCACTGTAGGGAGCTATAACTGGGCACAGATCATTACAGTCACTGCTTTTCTAACAGAAAGAAGGGAAACTGGCAAATATACCAATTCTGACAGTATTTTACTTTGTGTGTGTCAATAGGATGCCATACCTCAAATATATTGGTTTTTTTTTCTCTCCCTACTATACTAGGCATCAGTCCATTCCATTCTGTTATACAATGCTTCAATTCATTTAGGAGAAAAATGAATATTCCACTGCAGGGTTTTCCCCCGCGGGCATCATTTTAATCCAGTTTCGGAGGATTGCTTTATGCTAACTATCGCCTTTGCTGGCGTGAGCCTCTTATTCAGAGAGGATGTGTGCCTGTTCCCATTATTGAGTTACATTTATATTGACCTTGACTAATTTTGTTATCTTCATCTGGAAACATTTTCATTCTAGCCAAGCACTTAAACTGCAGCTATAGGAACATGATTATCTACGGTGATTCCATTTTAGTGTTTAAAGGTATGAAGATCACATCCATCTTTATTAGCTTTGTATTTTATACAGTTTTAATAGGGCAGATGGTTAGAAGTGAGTTAGTAGGGTGTTGCTATCACTGTCTTATCTATAATTGCCATTGAGGTGAATCAACAGGAGACAATGAGAAAAAAATATCATTATACAGGTCCCTGAAACCCCAGGTACGGTGTATGAGATCTGGAGAATATATCAATCAATGCTCTTAGTTAGTGGCAAGGATTGGGTCTAGTGATGTGTCAGACTTCCACACATTAATGTTCAGACGTCAGACTTGCACAAAACTGGACCACAGTCATTATTTACTTCAGTTTCATTTTATTTAAAAGAGGCTCCAACACCCCTTACATTGTGCATGTCAAGCCTTACACTTTTTGTAGGCACAAAACGCGTAAGGCTTGTCATGCATAATGCACTTAATCATAGGCTCATCCACACATTAATGTGATGTTGATGTGCTCACTTCTGCTTCCAGCAGCCACTATTTATAGGAGCACAGCTGCCAGTCCCCTTTCTTGATGGTCAGCTCAGGTAGGTCTATAAATTGAAGTGCCGGTAGGGTTCTGGTTGGGAGTGAGCGGGTTGGGTACAGGTCGACTCTTAGTCGACCCGCACATCACTAGTTGGGTGATTGCTGCAACTGATAATTGCAGAATGTAGAAGATCTGTTGATCTCCATAGGTTTACTTTTTTTTACTCCTGACCAACATGCATCCTGGTCAATGTAGAAGTGGGGTCAGAAAAGTAATTTACTGTTATTGTATATTACTGTATAGTCCAATAAGATCTGAGGAAACAGTCAACAGTATTGTGCCTGGGCCATACTTTCAATAACTTTTAATAAATCATCTGCAGATATTGAGCATCCATAGTTGCATGGTTCCGCAATAGGGATACAGCAAAAAAAAAAAAAAAATGCCCATAGACTCTAATGCAGGGATCCCCAACCTTTTTTACCTGTGAGCCACATTCAAAAATAAAAAGATTTGGGGAGCAACACATGCATGAAAATGTTCTTGGGGTGCCAAATAAGTGCTGTGATTGGCCATTTGATATCCCTTATGTGGATTGTCAACCTACATTAAGGCTCTGTTTGACATTTGTTTTTTATGCAAACAAAACTTGCCTCCAAACCTGGAATTCAAAAATAAGCCCCTGCTTTGAGGCCATTGGGACTTTAATGCATTTGGACCAAATAGTTGAGCGTCAAAATTATTTTGATGGCCATTGACTTCAATGCGTTACACAAATTTTTCACCGTTTCGGGAATTCACAGTAAATTCGCAAATTTTTCAGTGAAGCTAAACTGCACAGATTCGCCCATCACTAAACACTATTTCTGAAATGAATTTACATGACTCTTGACTTAGGCATAGGTATTCAGAATTATGGAAAGGTCATCTCTAACCCCTTTTCTTCAGAAGATGTAGGTAGAAGACATATATTTTTTAGAAGGTGGGATTATTTCTTTAATTGTCCTACTATATGGCTATTCCCTCCACTGTCCATATTTAACCAGTTGACGTTACTTTGCAGTTGTTGGGGGATATATGAGCTCTTCTTCCTAATGATTCCAATACAGACATTGCAGTCCAGTAATAAATTGCCCTTCAGACATAATGACAAATAAGCGACGTTACATTGTACATTTACCTACACATACAATCCTTGCATTTGCAAAAAAAATCTATTTGTGTCACTTATTTCAGAATTGATTTTACATTCACTTTAATGATCTTCCTGCCCACATACAAGGTGCTAAATACACCTCTAGAGGTTTCATTGGCTATTCCCTTTTATCAAAATTCATCATTTTAGTTGGCGTGAGGAATGCAATGACCCAATCTATAACTAGCATCGGTTTCAGTATCACATTTAGGCTTGATGTATTATATGTAGGCTGTGTGTCCGATCATTAGAAGTGATGTCCATATACTTTTGTCAATGTAATTTTAATTTGTACTTGAGGGAACATTCTTTGGCCATCAAGTCCTTCATTGGGAGTAGTGATGGGCGAATTTGGGCCGCAAAATGTGTGAATTTCCAGCGAAACTTGTGAAACAACGAAGAGTTTGCGAAACAGCGCCAGCGTCTCGTTTTTGATGCCGCCGTCCGTTTTTTTACGCCGGTGTCCCAAAAAATGGGCGCTGGCGTCCATTTTTTTTGCGTGAATTTTCACGCCCGTTTTGCTAATTTATTTGCCGGCGGCAAATAGTGCAAATTCATTGCGAATTCGGAACCTGGCGAATAAATTCGCCCATCACTAATTGGGAGTAAAATTAACACGTTTTCTTTTTATAAAGTTCTTCTTTCTCATTTCCTTTTTTAATTAGTTTATAGTTCTATTTTTATTTTTATAGTTGCAGCTCTCAAAGTCTGCTGATTCCAAATATGATTTTGCCAGTTCTTAGGTCTAAAATTCTGGTCAAGCTTCCCATAGTTGGCATTTCTGTTTTATTGTTCTCTAGCAGTTCCTGCCTGAATATTGCCAGCCCTGAACCTTTGCCTGAACTTGGTACTGTGTTAACCCCCTGTGTGCCGAACCTGAGATTTTTCCATGCCTTGCCACAGAGCCTACTAGCCTTGTACGGGTGCCTACCTTCTGCCTTGCCTTGTTAATAGTCTGTTCCTCCATAAAATGTTTCTATCTGCCAAGTACTTGTCCTCTGCTTGTTTCCCAGTCAGCTTCTTCCAAGGCCCCTGCATCAAACACTACAACAACTGTCCCTGAGACTCTGTTGTGGACCAACTGGTCATGTCAACAAGTCCATTCAAAATTTTTGGTCTGAAGGTCCTTCAATAATCAACAGATTATTTGGATGTTTTAACCTTGAAAGCAAGTAAAACGTAGTTCCTGTGTAACATGTATAATGAAGAGTAGAATTCTTAATGAATCAGATGAAAGTTGAGTGTAGGACTGGCCAGACCATGGATGATCATCTTAAATGTATTGCAATATATGGACAAACAATCCCTGTTTTGTTTCAAGTTTAAACTGCATCTAAAGTATTTCTTTCTTCCATCTTTCTTTTTATTCCATTTAAGTGGTTTTCTTTCACTCTTTGTTATGCTCTCTCATTGGGGCAAATTCACTAAAGCGCAAAGCGCCTAACGCCAGCGCAAATTCGCTAGCGTGATGTCATTTCGTTACTTCGCCGATTTACTAATGGGTGCTGGCTTAAATTCGCTAGCGAAGTGGACCTACTCTAGCGCTACTTCGCACCCTTACGCCATGCGAAGTTGCGCTATGGTGAAGGGACGTAACTACGCTAATTCATTAACTTGCGCATTTTACTGAACGTTACCTCTTGCGACCGACTTGCCTTCGCCACCTCAGACCAGGCAAAGTGCAATAGAGTAGATAGGGATTGCTTCAAAAAAAGTTGATATTTTTTCTAAGTCCCAAAAAACTCTGGTGTCTTTTCCTTTTTACAGGGTGATAGGCTGAAAAAGATCGTAAATTTTTTTGGGGGTACCCTCCTTCCCCCCTACATTTCCTAACATATGGCATCTAAACTATACAGTGGGCACATTTATAGGGCGAAACTTCGCCTGGCGAATTGTGGCGAAGCCTGCGCTAGTGCAACTCCACAAGGTTAGTGAGTTTGCCCCAATGTGTTTCATAGTATATCACTTAAAATCTTGTTACGTTTTTCTTTGAGATGTCTCCATTTTCTTAAAAGAGTGATGTAGGATGTCTGCTCGTTCCATTTTTCTTGCGTATTCCTTAAAGTTATTCTAATTATCTGTATCATTGTACAACCCCTCATAATCCCTTTATATGTTTTTCCTTGACAAATTCAGGCAGAATCCAGGAACGTTTCCTTTTTCCTAAACGTTCACATTATGTGAAGGAATATTAGCTCAAAATGGTCTTCAGCTCAGTTGATTAGTCTGATGCAACTGAAAAGGCCTCAGAAACAGTTTCCTGAGTTGTCATATCATAAAGAGCAGTGTCTGTGGGCGATGATGATGAAGTCTAAATGATTGTATCATATCTTAAACCCTCATGTTTGTATTGGAGTCACGTGTGTCACAAATCGGCACCCTAAATCCAGAACCCAAGCTAAGCTCCTTGGTCTCGGCTCTCACTTCAACCTATAACCGCAGCCTTTCACCTCGGGAGGAGCCCTCGACTTATTTGATGCCGCCAGGTCTTATTTGAGAGAGGAGCAAAGCTAACGGTTCTGTACGAGCAAAGGAAAACGATCGTCTCACCAGGATACTGGAATGGAAGAACACCTCAGCAGGGAAGGCCAGACAACACTGCGTGGAGCAGGCAGGCCGGGCCAGCACAAGCAGAAGAAGAATAATCAGACACGTTGGAATCAGGATTGGAGAGCATAGAATAGTCAGACATGCCGGAATCAGGATTGGAGAGAGTAGAATAGTCAGACAGGCCAGAATCAGGATTGGAGAGCGTAGAATAGTCAGACAGGTAAAGGTCAGCTTGGAGAGGTCAGAATAAACAGGCAGGCAATGGAGCAGCACAGTGGGCGTCCACGCCGAAGGTGCGGTGGTGGACCCCGCTGCCCACTTAACCACCAGGGTGAGTGTTCTATACAACGTGGCTTGCAATCATTTAAAACAGTTCAAGAAATCATAAAGTCTGGTATTTATATACTACGTGTTAAAAGTATTAACACCTGTAGCAAAATAAAAACACTCCACCTAAAACCTGTTGAAATCATGTAGAAGTCAGTGGCAGATGTCCCTTTTACAACTTTAAGATCTTTCTTCGATTTGTGGTTTTAGAGGTTTTCGGGTGTTTTTGACACTGGTTTTTGTGTGACAATACGAAAAAGTCATGTTTATTGAAGTTTATTAAAGTTGTGGTTTTCGCAACTTTTTCCATTCATGCTTTTTCAATTCGGATCTTTTGATGAATGACTGATATACGTGGACATGAGATTAGTCGTGGCTTCAAAAACCTCTACAAACACTAAGGGGCCGATTCATCAATAGTCGAATATCGAGGGTTAATTAACCCTCGATATTCGACTGGGAACTAAAATCGTTCGACTTCGAATATCGAAGTCGAACGATTTAGCGCTAATCCTGCGATCGATCGATCGAAGGATTTTTCGTTCGATCGAACGATTAAATCCTTCAAATCGAACGATTCGAACGATTTTAATCCAACGATCGAAGGAAAATCCTTCGATCAAAAAAAGGTTAGCAAGCCTATGGGGACCTTCCCCATAGGCTAACATTGACTTCGGTAGGTTTTATCTGCCGAAGTAGGGGGTCGAAGTTTTTTTTAAAGGGAAAGTACTTCGACTATCGAATGGTCGAATAGTCGAACGATTTTTACTTCGAATCGTTCGATTTCGTTCGAATTCGAACGAATTTAACCAATTCGATGGTCGAAGTACCCAAAAAATACTTCGAAATTCGATTTTTTTTCATTCGAATCCTTCACTTGAAGTTAGTGAATCTGCCCCCAAATGTCCAATAAATAGGCCTCCATGTATAATTATTCTTACTAACTGCATTCTAAATGACTTTTAGTCTGTTGATTTAGTTCATTATATTTTTCATAGTAAATGACCATGTGAGTGTTTTAGAAACTCCCTAAGAACATGGATAATTATTTTAGTTATTTTGCTAATTGTTCTGGAGTTGCTCTTGAGCAGTGATTCCTGTGTGATTCGTGGAGTTGCTCTAGAGCAGGGGTCCCCAACCTTTTTCAACTGTGAGCAACATTCAGATGTAAAAAGAGTTGGGGAGCAACACAAGCTTCCCAAGTTCCTGGGGGTGCACTGCCAAATAAGGGCTGTGATTGGCTATTGGTAGACCCTATGAGGACTGACAGCCTACAGGAGGCTCTGGTTGGCAGTACACCTGGATTTTATGCAACTAAAACTTACCTCCAAGCCTGGAATTCAAAAATAAGCACCTGCTTTGAGGCCACTGGGAGCAACATCCAAGGG
Source organism: Xenopus laevis (assembly GCF_017654675.1). NCBI lineage: Eukaryota > Metazoa > Chordata > Amphibia > Anura > Pipidae > Xenopus > Xenopus laevis. The sequence goes on from NC_054376.1 coordinate 32,002,187, forward strand.
GTTGGTGAGCAACATGTTGCTCACAAGCTACTGGTTGGGGATTTCTGCTGGATGGGCGCGCAAAATTCGGCCCTGTTTTTTCCCCCTGATTATATGATCTTAAAATCACACTTACATCTTGAACAATGGAAGAAATGATTAATGTGAAATAAACACACAACTACACACACACATACATATATACCGTAAAATAAAACTGCTATAAACACTTATACCACCCAAGCAAACTCACAGGATCCTGATCTTTTGGCCCTGGATAGGGAATATTTCTGTAATCTAGAAATGCTTCATTATTAATATTTATTACTGCAACCAAGCATGGAAACCCTTGCCTGCTAATTATATTAACATATTAGCATTCGCTGATGAAAAATAATAAATTTTAAAAAGGAAACATACCGTGACCCTGATACACACAATACATTCATATCTCAAAAGTCAGTGCAATCAAAAGAGCAAGTACTGTACATAGGGAAACACAAGCAAGCCTTTTTCCTAGACTTTACAGTGTATGGGAAGAGCAAAGCACTTTCCTATTAATTATAATGGAAAAAAAAGAAGTAAAAATGTACTTTTGCACTTTACAGACTGTAGTACGGATTATTATTTTAATAAGTGAAAAAAAAATTATTAAATGTGATTAAAAATATCAAAGCCGCTGATGTAGGAGCTGAAGTCGACGAAGTAGTAGCCAAAGTCACTGAGGGAGCCAAAGCCGACGAAGGGAGCCAAAGAAGGTAAGAAAACATGAAAGGTGAGTTCCCCTGAACACCAATGGTTTCAAATATTTTTTTTAAAACCCTGGTCACTACTGTTTTTTTAACTTTATGGGGTGACCCTGGCGACCAATGTTTTTTTTTCTGATTTGAATTCTGAATACCAGTGGCTATGGCTAGAACAGCAACAGAACTACTTCCTCTAACCTCTGTGTAGTACTGTGTTTGCTAGAACCTAATCCTAATTTATACAATGAATATGCTGAGCAAATTGGACATTTGTTCCACATAAAAAAGATCTTGAGCTCCTTACATGCAATACAGGTGTGTCTGGTGCGGAGGAGTTTGCACCTTTTCTTCTTGTGTCTGCTTGTGTCCTAGAGGTTTCCATTCTCTAAGATAAGCGGGAATATTTCCGGCAGTCTTGTAATGAAAATTACACGTGCATGCAATGAGTTATTCTTATTGATTTGTGTTTTGCTTGTGTGCTAAAAGGTTACTTTCCTGTTCAAACAAAGGTCAAGTGTGACCACTAGCAACCAGTCAACAGATATTTGACTGCTAAAAGTGCCCTTCAGTTTAGATACTGAATATTTATTTTTATGTTGTAAAAATTAGTTATAATCACAATGATCCTTTCTTAAATCAGGAAGGTCCCTTTCAGAAACAGTCACAAACACAGAGACAGAATGCAGAAGGACATCTGTTACTGAACCAAAATATGGTTGAAAGCTTTTGGAGTTTTTAGTTTTTACTTGATTCTTTTAACATGAAGAATGACTTTTGTGGTTTGGTTTGGAAGTATTTTGTAAGTTGAACATTGTGCTGGTTAAATAAGTGCATGTAAAGTGTAAAATAGAATAAGGCTAGAAATGCTGTATTTTGTATACTAAATATAAACATGAACTTACTGCACCACAAGCCTAATCAAACAAATAAATTATTCTTTCAAAGTTGGCTACAGGGGGTCACCATCTTGTAACTTTGTTAAACATCTTTGCAAGACTAAGACTGTGCACATGCTCAGTGTGGTCTGGGCTGCTTAGGGATCGTCATAAACAAAGCTGCTTGAGTTCTGCATGGCTGGGAAGTAAGGCGGGGGCTCCCCCTGCTGTTCATAAGTATGATTGTTTCCCTGCTCAACAGTTATAGACCATCTGACAATTCCTATCCATAGCAGTAAATGAAGAATTTCACTGCATACAGTAAGGTTTCTTATAAAAAACGGTACACATTTTTTAATTAAATTATATTGGAGATAGGTTTCTTTTTTATTAAAGAAAGTAAAAATGGGATATTTTTTTTGCCTTTACATGCCCTTTAAATACTGAATATTTCAACTTGAGTCTTTGATACTTACCGACACATCAGGGTTTCTTACTATAGGTTCTGGCATAAGTGCTGTAACACAGTGAGTTGGAGTTGGCATAGGAGGTGCAACATATGCTTTGACCAACTTTTGGTTCTACAAAGATTCTGATTTACATATTGTCCATGTTATTGATTCCCATTACATATGGACCTTACATCCAAGCTGCTAACCTTTTATATGTGTAATCATGGGGCTGCAGCCCTCTCCCACTCCATTCTTAAAACTTTAGCATTAGAGTGGTTAAAAGGGGGGGCTGCATTGCTACTCATGCAATGAACACTATAGAGCTCTCTGCACTAGCAAAGCCAAAGTTACAGGAATTTACTTTTTGCCACCCCTGGTAACTCGCTGCTCACTGTCGCCTGAGGCAAGATTTTTACCTTGTCTGGCAGGAGAGGCCCTAGTGGAATTATATCTAAAAATGTATCAGTAACCTACAAAGCCGTCGTCTTACCTCAAAGTACCCTCTGCCCCATGGATTCTACTGTCTCTTTCTTGTGAGCAATGTTCAACTGATTCATCTTCTACTCATTCATTACCCAACTTATATTAAAACTCTACTTGTTTTCACGTAGAGGCTTGTTTATTAATGATCAGATTTTAGTGGTTTTTGAAGTTTTTCAAACTCTAATTCTCTAAAACCATGAATGACATGAAAGTTCAAAATGTTGCCACGGTTTATCTTTTTGGAGCTGTCTATGCTAAATTTAAAATCTATTTTCAATGCAAGTTTTTGAATTGAAAAAAATAACAATGATTTTATTCAATATATTTTTTTTTTATATTAAACCAAACATTTAGTTTTTTTTAAAAAAAAAATTTGAGTTTATTCAAAGTAGAAAAAGCCCTCTAATATTACATAAGTGTAAATTTTGATAAATAGACCTTCCCTACCCCAACGTAGGGATAGACAAAATAGCAACTACATTTCCAGTTTGGACACATCTGATTATAGAAAAGTGGAAAGGGTAATATAACAAATATTTATGCAAACATCTCAGGAGCTTATATATGTGAGATATAGCTTTGACCTTGTATTTGTTGTGTTCACTGCAGGCCTCTAACCAGTAGTATCACTATCAATAGTATCACTGAGAGAAATACCTGTAGTAGTGCAATGAAGAAGATGTCAAGGTTACATGAAGTGATAAACCTCCTGTATTTGTAAAACATTATTGGGATGTTAAAAAATGAATGGAAATGTTGTATTAATATTTAGGTTTATTTATTATTGCCGGGCAAGGTGCAAAGTGCAGAAGGTAGGTCCTGACTTTATCCAAAGCACACCCATTTTTTGCACTTTGCATCATGTCCCTAGCAAATTTGGATGTTGTACCCAAACTGGCAACTCTTTGACTATCACCAAACTGAGCATAAATAGTTGAAGACCTTTGATGTGTGTTTCCTTACATCCATTTTAAACCTGCCTTGCTCTCGAGAATAAGACAATACCATTCTCCAATTTGTATCTCACATTTCTGTTTGATAATTGTTTAGTCCTTTTCTGGTTTATTCTGATTTATTCTTGTTTGGGTGCATTTTTGCCGCATTAATGAAACCGCCTGCAGCCAATTCACTTTGTAATTGTTTGTTACTGCAGATCTATAAGTTTACATTTACTCATGTTTGATTTAACACCCCAGACAAAAAAATGAATAAACAGTTGCGGATTTGCATTTCTCAGCGGAGGAGGGGTTCTGTGTTTGAGCTAAAGCATATGTAAAGAAGTTAAAAATATTATTGCAGCCCTTCGCTCAAGACCTGCAGCCCCACAAAGGAATTATTGTAGGATTTGAAACATGTTATAAAGATGACAGTGGTGCTCAGCCTATTCCTGCCATCTTCCTTTGAAGTTGTCCTTGTTGCTCTTCATATTTGATGTGGTTCTTGAATCAGCAAGGATCAGTAAAGGATGTATGATCATAAATGCTTAACGGTTATTGGGCCTTTAATGTATCTTGGCCTATCTCTCGGGGCAGGCTATTGGTCATTCAGGCTAATATCCCCTCTCCAGGTCTTGGCATCCCTATGGTGCTAAGTGCAATGCTGAGAAGGCCTGCTGTTCCACAAAACCATTAAATCTTAGATATTTCTTTAAAGACATGTTAAAAAGCATCACCAAGTCATCACTGTAAAAATATATAACTGTGTTGTTCTTGTTATTATTCATGAAAACACGGAAGGTTATCCCACTGCAATAATATTTTAAGAGAAAACCCAAGAGAAGTGAATGCAATAAATCCCCACGAATCCATTCTAGAATTAGCTTCTTTTGAAATGAGAAAAAAAGAGCTTGAAATAGGTTTGTATATAAAGCAACAGAAATTCCACTATGAAATATTAAGTGCTTTGATCAAAAGATAGAAGGCTTGGGGCACAAGAGCGGAAACACAAATTAAAGCGGCCTGGATACACGCATAATCATGTAAAAATGTAACCTATATTTTCCCTCAACTGGGGATCCCATGAGAGAATCATTTGCTGAATTGCAGAAACAGAGGACAATTTGTTTTTATAGAAATGGAAATACTTAAAAAAACTGTGTTTGATCCATCACTATTGGTCTAACGCAATTTCAGAATGGAAATTACAACTGGAAGTGAATAGCAAAGTCTTGTTCCAGTTTTGTCAATTGGAGTGCTAATATGATAATGTAGAGAAAGAGAGTTAGAGATGTATGCGGAAGAGAAGTTCCTCGGAGATCCCACAGACCTAGTTGGACAGCCTTAAAAATGAGTGCTAGGGATATAATAACTTAAACAAACAAAGCTCATGAAGCCATGGAAGCTATGTTCCCTTTAAGGTGTAACCTTGTGAGCGTACACACAATTCGGAAATCCGGACAGGAGATTGAAGTTAATGACATGGAGATCAGTCAATTGCTGATTGCCACATCATCGATCCTACCCCCGATTTATTGAGTTTCACCACCGCCGTCATCAACCCCTCCCCCCAACGTCACCAGCCTTATGATGTTGCATACTTTTTGCATACCATTTGGAGTGTAGTGTATACAGTAATTTATGGGTGTAAATTGGTAATCTACATTATAGAAGAAATTTGTTGGACAACATGAGAATGATGGTAAGGTGTTGTAGACTAACATTTTTTAGTTAAATGCGATTCAAAAATTCAAACCTTGATACCTTTAGCTGGGTGTGAAAAGTCTACTGATTTTTTTTTAGGAAAAATTAGGCACTGACTATTACCAAATCTTGTAAAAACTTTTGCCCTGCGTCAGTATAGTCGCGCACATAAAAATGAACACGCGTCCAAATTATTGGGACGCCCATTGACTTTAATGCATTTATGCAAAATAGGCGTGCGTATAAAAATTGTTGCGCGTAAAATAATTTTGACGCCCATTGACTTCAATGCGCTTCGCAAATTTTTTGCTGTTTCGCAAATTTTGCTGTGAATTCACAAATTTTTCGGCGAAGCAAAATGGGACAAATTAGCCCATCATTATTTATGATGCATATGCCTAAATAGATTGCGGATTATGTCTGCAATTATTTATGGTCATTTAAAATGTGACCCTTATTGCCATGCTGTCTTTGGGGTTTATTTCCTAACCGTTAAAATATCAAAATCTGTCACTTTTGGTCAGATGCTCCTATTATTCTGATTTAATAGCAAAAAAATACTATTTTAATGGACAAGATTATTTCAGACTCAAATAAATCATGACTGATGTGAGGTTTACAAAAACATGAAAGAATCTACAAATTTATTTTCTATAAAATCAATCACAATAGAGTTATTACGTAGAATTTGTACATTCCAAAATCCCAGATGAGGGTTTTTCAGGATCGCAGACTCTGGATACTTTTAAAGAGAAAATATCATTAGCTACCAAGTGTTTCTCAAACCCTACCAAAACTGAGCTGGGTAAGGCATCCTTTACTGCAAATGCAGCCCATTATTAGCCTTGGCGCATTATTAGTCTTGTTGGAAAAATCAAATATTAATAGAGTACATTTTCACTAAAAAATTATCTTTGGTTTTGCTTAATCCTTTTGCTCAGTGTAGTTTCACTCCCTGCTTGGTATCAAAATTGCCATGGCTCTTCACAGTTCATCGTAACTGCTCCATTCTCCTAGACTCATCGGCAGGCCCGGACTGGCAATCTGTGGGTTCTGCCAAATGCCAGAGGGGCTGCTATAAGGTCCCATAGAAAGTCAATATTTAGTGGGCTGGTGGGGGCCTATATGTGGGCTGATTGGGCCTCTGTGTACCTGAAATGTCAGGGCCAGGCCCAGATTTGTGGGAAGGCCACCTAGGCCCGGGCCTAGGGTGGCAGGATTTTAGGGGGGCGGCATGCTGCCCAACCACACCCACATTGGTTCAAAAACACTGGGGATGCGCAGAAGATACAATCTCCATGAAAATTTGCATGAATAAAGGGTACGGGACAGGGGGGACAAACGGCAGTGGGCCTAGGGGCGCCCGCTATGTAAATCCGGCCCTGGTCAGGGCCTATTTTAATTCTCAGTCCGGACCTGCTCAGCGGATCTTCTTATACTCATCTTAGTCAGCTCTTTATGGTCTTCTCCTGTCAGGAGAACATGAGGAGGGGATCACTCCAGGTGCAAAAACACTAAATTAGTAAATGGCAACCTAATGTGACTGATGTGTTGTGTGGACCCATTGTCTATGACTGCGGAATCATTACTTTAGCCCAAGTAAGCTTGAAATGTTAAGAGGAATACTTAACAATATACTCAACAAAATTGTTCTTATTCTTTTTAACTTGAGGTTCCAAGGAGCAGGGTCTTCTCTACCAGACACTATTGCCCACAAATATTTACCTGTGCCAGCAGCTAAATAGAAGGAGGTGTGGAGTGCTTCTGCCCACAGTACGAATCATGGGCAAGAGGGTGTTGGAACAGGTGGTTTATAAAATTGAAAAGCTATTAAAGGCCAATGTAAAAAAATAAATAAAAAAATCCCTTAAAAGTGTGCCCCACCCCATGATTGCGCCTACTCTGCCGACCCCTAGTTCCGGCCCTGCCCAGTACACCCATGCAAGTCCTGCACTGAGCATACATGTGACTGGATTGTGAATTTAAATGGTTACACCCTTTTTAGGAGGGACAGAGGGATTAAAAAGGGTGGAGGAGTGTGTTTGTATGTAAAGCCTGAATTAAAGCCATGCGCTAAAGAAATAAAAATAGCTGGCACTGGTGAGGGTGTAGAATCACTCTGGGTAGAGATTTTGACTGGGCAAAAGGTTACAAAGAGAATTATCATTGGTGTATGCTATAAACCACCTTGTATAAGTGACGAGTATGAAGCCCAGTCTACTCTTGCAGATACAAGCGGCTTCACAGCTGGGTCAAGTTGTTGCTATGGGTGACTTCAATTATCCAGACATTGACTGGGGTAATGGGGTTGCTAAGACAGAAAAAGCTAGTAGGTTTGTAAATATGCTGAATGACAACTTTTTATTCCAGCTCGTTCAAGAACCTACTAGGAATAACTCTCTTTTGGACCTTGTAATAACTAACAATACTGAACTCATCTCTAACATTTGTGTGGGTGAGCATTTAGGGAATAGTGATCATAACATGGTCTCCTTTGAGATTCTGTTGCAGAAGCAATTCTATAAGGGAGTAACTAAAACACAAAATTTCAGACGTGCAAACTTTGACAGTATAAGGGCATCTCTGCAACATATTAAGTGGGAAATGCTTTTCACAGGGTTAAACACAGAACAAAAATGGGAAGTCTTTAAAATGCTGCTTAATAAATATACTTGTCAGTATATTCCACTTGTAAGCAAGGAACGTCGTTGCAAAGCAAAACCTTTTTGGTTCAATAGAAGCGTTGGTGTTGAGGTGGGTAAGAAAAGACGTGCTTTTAAGGCTTTCAAGTTAGCTGGTACAGCCGAAACATTTATAAGGTACAAGGAGGCCAATAAATCATGCAAAGAAGCTATAAGGAAAGCTAAAATTGCTATAGAAAAGATATTGCAGCAAGCAGTAAAAAAAATCCAAAATTATTTTTTAAATATGTCAATAGTAAAAAAATGAAGCAGGAAGGGGTGGGACCCTTACTATCAGAGGGGGGTCAGCTGGTTGATGAAAACAAAATAAAAGCGCAGATTCTGAACTCGTATTTTTCATCTGTCTACACAAATGAAGAACCAATAAGTGAAGGTTTCCTTCTTAACACTCCCAATTCTAGTAATACAACTAATGATGCATGGTTCACACATGAAGAAATTCAAAAGAGACTTGAACATGTTAAGATTAACAAAGGTCCAGGGCCAGAATACAGATGGTATTCATCCCAGGGTAATTAGCGAGCTTAGCTCTGTGATTGCCAAACCTCTTTACTTAATTTTTCAGGATTCATTGAGATCTGGCATAGTGCCGAGAGACTGGCGAATTGCTAATGTGGTGCCTCTATTCAAAAAAGGATCCCGTTCTCAGCCTCAAAACTATAGGCCAGTTAGTCTGACGTCAGTATTAGGAAAGCTTTTCGAAGGGTTAATAAAGGATAAGATACTGGACTTCATAGCAAATCATAATACTATGAGTTTGTGCCAGCATGGTTTTATGCGTAATAGATCTTGCCAGACTAACTTAATTTCTTTTTACGAGAATGTAAGTAGAGACCTCGATTCTGGGATGGCAGTGGATGTGATTTACTTAGACTTTGCTAAAGCATTTGATACAGTGCCACACAAAAGGTTACTGGTTAAATTAAGGAATGTTGGCCTGGAACATAGTATTTGTACCTGGATAGAGAACTGGCTAAAAGATAGACTACAAAGAGTGGTGGTAAATGGAACATTTTCTAATTGGACCAGTGTTGTTAGTGGAGTACCGCAGGGCTCTGTACTAGGTCCCTTGCTTTTCAACTTGGAGGTGGGCATTGAAAGTACTGTTTCTATTTTTGCAGATGATATTAAATTGTGCAGAACTATAGGTTCCATGCAGGATGCTGCCACTTTGCACAGTGATTTGTCTAAACTGGAAAACTTGGCAGCAAACTGGAAAATGAGGTTCAATGTTGATAAATGCAAGGTTATGCACTTTGGCAAAAATAATATAAATGCAAGTTATACACTAAATGGCAATGTGTTGGGAGTTTCCTTAAATGAAAAGGATCTAGGGGTCTTTGTAGATAACACGTTGTCTAATTCTGGGCAGTGTCATTCTGTGACTACTAAAGCAAATAAAGTTCTGTCTTGCATAAAAAAGGGCATTAACTCAAGGGATGAAAACATAATTATGCCTCTTTATAGGTCCCTGGTAAGGCCTCATCTGGAGTATGCAGTTCAGTTTTGGACTCCAGTCCTTAAGAGGGATATAAATGAGCTGGAGAGAGTGCAGAGATGTGCAACTAAATTGGTTAGAGGGACGGAAGACTTAAATTATGAGGGTAGACTTTCAAGGTTGGGGTTGTTTTCTCTGGAAAAAAGGCGCTTGCGAGGGGACATGATTACACTTTACAAGTACATTAGAGGACATTATAGACAAATGGCAGGGGACCTTTTTACCCATAAAGTGGATCACCGTACCAGAGGCCACCCCTTTAGACTAGAAGAAAAGAACTTTCATTTGAAGCAACGTAGGGGGTTCTTCACAGTCAGGACAGTGAGGTTGTGGAATGCACTGCCGGGTGATGTTGTGATGCTGATTCAGTTAATGCCTTTAAGAATGGCTTGGATGATTTTTTGGACAGACATAATATCAAAGGCTATTGTGATACTAAACTCTGTAGTTAGTATAGGTATGGGTATATAGAATTTTAATTAAAAGTAGGGAGGGGTGTGTGTATGGATGCTGGGTTTTCATTTGGAGGGGTTGAACTTGATGGACTTTGTCTTTTTTCAACCCAATTTAACTATGTAACTATGTAACTATTAGAAGCAGTGAGCTAGGGCTACAAAGGATTATAATTTATATTAAGAAAGAGCCAACTTAAACAGAGGCATCCAGAAGCCTAGGTAAATTATACACATATGTTTATTACCAATTGTGATTTGCATACAACTCCTGTTGAACACTAATATAATTTTTTTCAAGAATGCTCTCCCATCTTCTATTCCTCATATGGTATATTAGCTTTGCATCCCCCATGTATAATGACAGACATATGGATAGAGCCACAATTTCATTCTTAACATCTGCCCCTTGTGCACCCTTGCTGTCATATGAGAATAAAGATGAAAAATAGAAGGAAAGAAAGACGAGAGTATATAAAAAGAAAAGGCTACTAGAAGAATAAGGTGAGCGATAACAGAAGTAAATTTAGTCTGGAGAGTGGGTCGGTTGTCTAAAGTTTCAAGGTGGGCCCCTGGTTTAGTGAAATAAGGTGCCCCCATACATACAGATATTGGCTAGTGATTCTTAACTGAACATTGGTCCATGTATGGTCGGGTGAGATGAGTGGAAGCCCCCATTGGCTAAAGACCTCACCAAATCATCTGTACATCTATAAGGTCTGCCCATGGCAACAGCACTCTGTCTTCCAATCACTGGACTGATGGATAAACAAACCCAAGTGGGGAGGCATATTTGGCAAAAGGTCTACTGGTTTTGTGACCCGCCTAAGCATATACATGCCTTAGAATAAGGAAAGCAAATGCTGAATTTCTGCTCTGATTGGTATAGAAATTGAACTCCCGCCGTTTTGGTAGATCTGAGAACTAACATCTTTTTATCTGTCAGATTGTGACCTCTGGACTTGTTAAAGTCTTTCCTTAACAATATATTGTGCAGGGATGTAGAGATTCCACCTTTCCTAGGACATCACTTTTGTTGTCCGCATTTTTAATCTTGCGCTGTCAGAAAATCTAATTTAATGCAGAGAACATTTCATGTCACTTACTTGTTGAACATCTGAGTATTTATGTGAGCACTAAATTCAGTTCTCTGAATTTCCTCTGAAAGGAAAGAAAGGAACCCTGGTCTAATTGAATTATAGCCAATCAATGAAACATTTGAAACAGCAAAGCCTAATTTAATAAGGTGTGTTTACCCTCAAGCTTTTCTAAATGAAATCTGAATGAGGGATTCACCAGTGAAGTGGCAAGACCAAGGGCTACAGGCTGCAGGAGGATATCATTTTATGACTTGTCAATGACTTAATAGTTAGAAATAAAACATCCTTTTATTCCTTTTCCAGTCATATATCAGTAACAAACGTAACAAAAACCCCAAGATTTAGGAAACTCATCTAGCCAACCCCAACACTGTAGAGGGCCCCATGTAAATAAATTGTACCTGAACTGCTTTACAAATCCCACCACAATCCCAGAAGTCAAAGACTTGACTTGCTGGAGGTTTTTGTTTAGCAAAATGCCGTTTTTGTTCATTATTTCATCATGCTCAAGGGTTTTCTGGAACAAAACAATAATATCATATAATTCCAAATGACATTATTTTCTTCCATCAGTCATTTGCAGTTGTTTTGTCCTCAAGAGGATCAGCCGAGTACATATAATCCATAATTCGTTAACAGATGCCTCAGGCAGGATGCTGGGATTTATTTTAAAAGGAGCCACAAGAAAGATCATGTATGAAATAAGTAGTGCAACAAATGCCACCCATTTTAAAGAGTTTGGAAATGTTAGAACCCCCCTGAAACCATTTATGTACCCAACCTATGCTGTTTTCTGTTTCTGTTCTGTTCATCGTTTGTTCCTTTTATAAACACTTTCTCCCTTCTCTGTAATGCAGCGTCCCTCTCCCCTCACAGACATGACTATTATGAGTTAACTTGCTGAGGGGTTTAACAGAACAGAAAAATAACATTTGTTACATCATTTTCTGTCTAAGCTGCCAAAGGTAACTTGAAATTTATCAGCTTTTTAAGATGATAAACCTATCTCTAGTGACCAGATATATACCTTTGCCAAGTTCTGCAGGTGACCTTTTCTAATCCGCCCAAGTATGGTCTTTCTCTGCCAGGATTAAAGTTAAATATCTACGTGTCCCACCTACGGTGCCATCCGACCTAATCCCTTCTTAGCTGCCACAGCATTGATTGAAGAGGGCCAACCAAGATATTTTGATCTACACTGATCACTCAGCATATTAAGCACCAACTGAATGATAAAGGAATCCCAGTCCCTAGGGCAGTGTTTCTTAACCTCTTTTTCAGGGGTTTTAAAGTCATTGGTAGAATTGGATTGGTGACCCAAATAATAATATAAATCAAGTTATGCACCATGTCTTTGTTACAAACCTCCAACAATACTATCAATAAGAAGCACCTTCCCTACATATTATACTTTTAATGATGAGGACTCTACAATAAATCCCTTTGTCCTCTAGAAATAGTCCCACGGCCCATATAGGATAGACAATAAGATTTAAATCACTCTGTCCTCTAGAAACAGTCCCACGGCTCATACAGGTTAGAAGAGAAGATGTGTACCAAAAGATTTTTGTCTTCAATAGAATGTCACTTAGGAGTAGGAATTAGGGATGCACCGAATCCAGGATTCGGTTCGGGATTCGGCCTTTTTCAGCAGGATTATGATTCGGCAAAATCCTTCTGCTCAGCCGAACCGACTCCTAATTTGCATATGCAAATTAGGGGTGGGAGGGAAATTGTATGACTTTTTGTCAGGAATTAAAAAATGTTTTCCCCTTCCTACCCCTAATTTGCATATGCAAATTAGGGTTCGGATTCGGTTCGGTACTCGGCCGAATCTTTCACAAAGGATTCCAAAAAAGTGGATTCGGTGCATCCCTAGTAGGAATGCATTGAATCCACTATTTTATGATTCGGCTGAATCTCAAATCCTTTGTATACCAAGCCACATTTACACCCAAATTTGCATCTGTTAATTAGGTAAACGAGAGGGAAAGCAAAATCTTTAACTTTTTTGTTTGTGTGACAAAAAGTCAAGTGATTTTTTTGGATTTGATATGGCCAGGCACTTGAATTTGGCTGAATCCAAATCCTGCTGAAAAAGACAGAATCCTGAACCGAATCCTAGATTGTTTGCATCTCTACTGAAGATACTCTTAAATAAAGGCTTGGTTCCTAATAGGACACATTTAAACATAAAGCTACTGTATGCCTTGTTGTTAGAAATGTGCTCTCAAACCATAACCCCTGTTCCTTTAATACCCAAGCTACCAATTAAAGAGTGATATCATTTAGTAAGATTATAAAGAGATCCAGTATGGTTCATGCAGATCCAGCAAAGAACTAGTATGCATCATTTCAGTTTCCATGTTGTTTACTCCCCAGAATATACTGAAATAACACAAAAATCACACTTACGGTATATCTTAACCAATAACCACACTGTTAGTGTCATATGTCATTGCTAAATCATCTACAAGACTTAAAGGGTATGTAAAGGCAAAAAATAATATCCCATTTTTACTTTCTTTAATGAAAAAGAAACCTATCTCCAATATACTTTAATTAAAAAATGTGTACCGTTTTTATAAGAAACCTGACTGTATGCAGTGAAATTCTCCCTTCGTTTACTGCTGTGGATAGGAATTGTCAGATGGTCCCTAACTGTTGAGCAGGGAAACAATCATACTTATGAACAGCAGGGGGAGCCCCCGCCTTACTTACCAGCCATGCAGAAGTCAAGCAGCTTTGTTTATGATGATCCCTAAGCAGCCCAGACCACACTGAGCATGTGCATAGTCTTAGTCTTGCAAAGATGTGTAACAAAGTTACAAGATGGTGACCCCCTGTAGCCAAATTTGAAAGCATAAATTATTTGTTTGATTAGGCTTGTGGTGCAGCAAGTTTATATTTAGTATACAAAATACAGCATTTCTAGCCTTATTCTATTTTAGACTTTACATGCCCTTTAAGGCGCATGAGTTTGATTTCAGCTAAAACAAAAGTACCTGGCATTAGATGCCTGTAAGCAACAACGCTGATGCTTTCAGCCTGAAAACGTATCTCAATCAACATAGTCGGAGGGAACTCTTTTGGATGCTGTAATAGAACAAGATGGGCTGATGGAGTATGGAGGATTTCAGGTTTTGTTGTTGAATCAAACTTACCCAATGCAACCAGCTTGATGAAACAAGACAATTTATTTGTGAAAATACTGCTTTTGTTTTAAGAGTGAAACATTTACATAGTTAAACAGTCATACTCGATATACATCTACATCACAGCTCATTGCGAACATCACAAAGCTAAACAATTACACTGTGTTTATCACGATGGTGGAGTGCATGAAAGCCAGGGTGCTAGACTTTAGCAAACATATATTGATTAACACTTGAAAATGTGTCGGAAAAAATAAAGGACCAATCAGTTTGCTCCATTCTATCATGAATTTATTCTTCAGAAGGGTGAAATCTCAATCATGGAGCTTTCTAATTGGCTAATAGTTATGGATACAGTTATTCACAAAATAAACTAAAACATTTTTAGATGTTGCTATTCCTCCAAAAATAAATTTGAGCAGAGCAACAAAATTGGAATATTACAGGGCTGCCATTTGTAAGAATTTTGTGGTTGAATAGGGATTCACGACCGCAAAATAAGGGTTTAAAGCTGGCCATAGATGTTGAGATTTTTAAAAGATCAGATCCTGAGACCAATATCTTCTCAGAACGATCGTACGATCGTACGAATTGACCATCAACTAAAAAGACCAATTTGGCAGGAAAACAAAGGGGAGCTGCCTGCTTGGCCCTGCAAACATAGAGAGATTGCACTGGGGCCGACAAAGATTTTTTGACCTGGCCGATCAATTTCCCGACAGATGTCGGCCGAAAAATCGTAAGATGTACGATCGTTCGAATACCACTAACCGCAAGATAATTTCGAAGGATTGGTCGGACTTCCCTAAAATCGGTCGTTCGGCAAGAAGAATCGTCGCGTCTATGGGGACCTTAAGAATCCATCTGGTCCAGCCATTTCTACAGCCAACATCCAATAGAATCTGTATGACGTGGTTGGGCACTATGAATGGCAAATCAAGAGAGTCTGTGCGTAACTATGTTTGTGTGATTGGTGAATCTAATTGTAAATGCTAATTTACATAAGTAATATTTCCTCCACACAATGGCCATAAATGTAACTAGGGATGTAGCGAACCGCCGATAATGTGTTCGCGAACGCCGTTTGCGAACACCGGCAAAAAATGCGAACAGTTCGCGAACAGTTCGCGAACTTCGAACATCCGAAAATCGTTCGATTTGAACGATCGAAGGATTTTAATCGTTCGATCGAACGATTTTCGTTCGAATCGAACGAAAATCGTTCGATTTTAGCGCCCGAATGGTCGAATGGTCGAACGATTTTGACGCGAACGCCTATTGGCGAACGTCGCGCGACGTTCGCGAACTTGCGGCGGACGCGAACAGCCGATGTTCGCGCGAACAAGTTCGCCGCAGAACAGTCCGCGACATCCCTAAATGTAACATTCCTTTTAAAGCTTTTTTTAAATGTTCTTTTTTCCGTAGTAAATTAAAATGAATCCATATTCTGTACGCAATAAGGCCTCTTGTTGAAACATGGGCAGAATTTCAATTTTTTTTTTAAAAAAAGAAAAAGGCAAATAATTCACCTCTTATTATAGTTTTCTCATTCCAATAATAAAATCTGATAGTGTCAAAATGTTGGAAGAAGATGTGGAATGTGTTGAAAATTCGACCCAAGATAAATAATATTCCATCAGTTTCATCCCCAGTATCTTTTACTTCCACTTTTTATCAGAGACTGGCAGACATCAGCACGTCAGCTGTTGTAGAAAACCCTTCCCAACAAGTCCAGTTGTAAGTGATACAAGTGCAGAAGCACTCAGTGAAGCTCTCAGCCTGTAATTATCCTTTTCTCTCAGTAGGGTTCCTTTATAAATTGGTAGGCAAGGTGCAAAGTGCAAAATATTGGCACAATCAGCCTTATTTCACTTTCCAACTTAAATTAATTGCAACAGGCCTCTGTGCTTGTCATCTGCATGAATAAAGTGCTACCTGCATTTGGCAGAGCTGCATTCATGAAGTGTAGGTCAAACTTAGGCTTCCCCCCTCCTACCTCCTACTTGGACATCATTGAGACACACATTAGGGAGCAAAGGCACACACAGGCCAAAATGGGGCCTAAAGAAGGCAGTAAGGGTGACTTGCACCTAGTCTTGCCACATTTCTTAAAACCTAAATCTAGGCAGATGACATCTCGAGGTGGAGTCAGTGGAGGCACTACCGGGGAAGCAGGGGGTCCAGTACCTGGACCCGCACCCCCTACGAGCATGCCAGCAGTTTGTGAGAGTGAAAAAATGATTAAAAAAAACGCTTCCGGAGGGGGGTGGGCTGGCCTGGCTTCATGGTCTGCACCCGCGCCCTGCCTCCTCATAGTTACGTTACTGGGTGGTGTCAAGGGGGCAGAATTACTAAAGGGCGAAGTGGTTAGCACTAGCAACATTTCGCCTGAAATGCCATCCACAGGGACATTGCCAATTTACAGGTGTAGGCGACAATTCACTACCGAATGGGACCGTCGCTATCGTTTGTTCGCACTCTATCGTCAGGCAATCGTTACTCCGCAAATTCAGTCGAGTGCGAATTTTACTGAACGTTACCTCTTTCGCTAGAGTTGACTTCTTCACCTCAGACCAGGCTAAAATGAAGCTAGATCTCCGTCAATCTAAAATGAAGCTAGATGTTCATCAATCTTATGTCACTTACATCATATCCTGGCTGCCAGAAATGCATTAAAGTTGTAAAAACGCTGGCGACTTTTCCTTTTTTTAAGCAGGATTACCCGCAAAAGTCCCAACTAAAGTTTTTTTGGGTTAACATTTTTCCCCAGACATTTGAGGGGCACAGAACATTCATTTTAGGGTGGGCTCATGTCTAGGGCATTAGAGGATCTCTTTTGTCTTTATTCAGGTTCCTTGGACATTTGTAATCAAAAGTGGCCACTTCAAGCATTTGCACCAACATCTCTAATAATAACCATACGACTTTAATGTACCCACCCTATTCAAATTAATCTAAGTGTAAGACGACTAACGAAGTTTCGCTAGGCAGAGGCAATCGCTAGCGTCATTTCGCTTTGGAAAAGTCACCAGTGTTTGGCGCCCAAGAAACAACTTTGCATTTTAGTGAATTAGGGTAGTGGTAACAAACTTTTGCCTGGCGAGGTGGCACGAAGTGTGGCAAAGCGTTCGCTGGGGACAATTTGCCCTTTAGTAAATCTGCCCCAAGGTATTTAGTGAGCGGCCATGTTATATCAGAGATGGAGCCATTACACAGCCGCCAGTGATCCATATGCACTTGCCACTGAAGCTGTGCAGTGGGCACGTGGCAAGTCCTTCTTTACTTGCTGGTCGTCAAACAGTAGGAGCTATTAGAAATGTGAATGTGTAGATCTGCACTCTTTCAAGATGCGACAAGTTACCCTGCTCTGGAATTTTCCCTTTTAATCTAGAAGGCACTGGGTGGAGCTGGTGGTGGATGGAGGGAGTGATAGTGATTAGGAGGGAGTAATAGTGGTGTAGTCACAAGTGATCCACAGGACAACTCTTTATATATGTAGTATTATTAGGTGGGTCCAATTTATATCTTTTTTGCGTATTTAAACTACATATATTTCTGGGAAATATACATTTCCATTCATTAATTGTCTGTTATTGCAGACATAAAAGCTGTACAATTTGTAACCAGTCTATGAGGCCATCTGCTGGTTTTCAGTCTAGTTAAATATTTTGCAAAGAATAAATATGGCAGTCCTGGAATATTTAAAAAAAACACTGTAATTACACTGTAAGCACACTTTTATTTTTCACATTCATAGTAGTAAAGACCCTGTTATAATTCCATAGACGTGTTATAGCTTTTAGTTCATCTTCGCTATGTGAAGAAGGTTTGTAAATGCTTGTGCTAATCACATACTCTTAAACTGAGGATAAGCAGTAAATCATTTCCCTGATTAAATAATAATACTTTTAGGTATAAACAATATAAGTTAGAAGAGGATGTCCAACTATAGGCTTCAAATGCATTGACAGGCCAGGAGTTAAATCTATATCTATATATCCTGCATAAGTGCTAATAAGGGCACTAGTGATTCAGACATTTCTTGGACTCACCAGTGCTTAATGGATCAGTGCACACCTCCCAAAAGTCATAGTTTTTGCCACTCCTGGTTTATTGAATAAGGTGGTCAACTAGAGAAAGGCATTGCCAAGGCAGTTTGGGATGGTGTCTGTTTTAATGAGGCCAAAGCCTCCATAAAGCCTTGACATGGTCAAGCCTGTATCTATTATTTTAAATAGTTTGTCTAATACCTGACCCATTGATGCCCCTGCGGCCTGGAGATGGACAGCTCTGCAATAGAAGAATGACAATGACCATATCAGGAATACATTTCTAAGACGTCTCTGCTTCCTTTACAGGAAAAATATATATTTATACTTTTTGTCACTGGCACCTTCACAGTAGTTTTGTACAGCAGGAAACTACAGAAACAATCATAGTGGTGGATGATGTTAAGTAATCAATAACATTCATTATTCTTATTAAAAAACAAACAAACTGTGCTTGAAAGTCATTGCAGTGAAATAATAAGGCAGAAATGAGGCATTCGATACATCCAATCATAATATATATGTCGAGTTACTCTCCGTAAACCAACCTTCCAATTACCGTATATACTCGAGTATAAGCCGAGTTTTTCAGCCCCCAAAATATGCTGAAAAACTCTACCTCGGCTTATACTCGGGTCAAGCTCAAAAACGGTCGCCGGAGCCTTAGAATAGTAGCCGGCGCCTAAGAATATTCGCCGGCGCCTTAGAATAGTAGCCAGCGCCTTAGAATTGTAGCTGGCGCCTAAGAATATTCGCCGGCGCCTTAGAATAGCAGCCGGCGCCTAAGAATAGTCATCCAAAAATGAGATTGAAACTTACCAGAAGCTGCTGCATTTCTCGCCCTCGGCTTATACTCGAGTCAATAAGCTTTCCCAGTTTTTGGAGGTAAAATTACTTACCTCGGCTTATACTCGGGACGGCTTATACTCGAGTATATACGGTAATAACACAAATATAAACAGTGTACATACAAATGTGCGTTATTTCGAGAACTCAAAATGTTGGCAGGCAAAAACTTTGTACCAAAAAACAGTAATAGTAAAAAAAAAAACGTTAACATTGAATAAATATCTTATTGAAGATATTTAAAAAAGGAAAAAACACTTTAAAATGTTTGCAGAAGTGAAAGTGTGCCTCCCCTAGCTAGCATACTTTGAGTACCTTTGAAATGCTTTCCTTAAAACTAACCAGCAATTTGATGGCCAAGCATCCAACAAGGCAGTTGGACGTGTAAAGTGTAATTAACCAAAAGCTCTGAGTTAATATCTTGAGAATGTGTAAACATCACAGTGGCTGTGTATGGGGTATAGTATTTTTTGTTTAGAGGTAAATGGATAATCATCCACTAATGTCACTTAGTTGAAACATTCTATGTAGGTGGCCATTTCTCCTGCCACTAGATTAAAAAGCTCTTCCTGGTGTAATTAATAAATGTGAGAGTAAGGACTCTGGAGTAGTAAACAAGCTCTCGTTCACTTTCAGCCTGAAGAAGGTAGAAACTGATCGGAGCACCGTGCTTCAGGAGACTTGCGGCAAACCGCAAACGGGATACCCAAGACCAAGGATGGATGGTGTCTCGTTTATGAAAGATTATTGGAGTAAAAGCTGGATGAGTTAGACATAGTCTTATAAACACTACGTGAGGAACCGTTGGAGGTAAGATCCAAAGACAGACGTTTAATGCTCTTCACAGTTTCCTCTGCTTCTTCATCATTTGCGCTTAGTACAGACGAGACGGTGGTTTCGATACGACTGATTTTGTACATGCTGCTCTGGGTTTGAAGATAGCGTGTGGATTTCATTTCCAGACCTTCATACTCACCAGCGTGTATAAATGGGCACCAGCGAAATACGTGCTTAAAACCAATGCGGAACCTACAGAAGGAACATCAAAGCAAGACAAAAACATTAGCTTCATTATTCTCATTTCATCATAAGCGGCAGCAGCGGATCTTAGCGCATCTTGTGCACATACACTTATGGCAGAATCGAAGGCAGAATTTATTTAAGGTTTCGCTCTCCAATTCAGTTTTAAATGGGATGTGAATTAAAGTACAGTTGCTTATAGTGTTATATATAGTCCATAGAGATGCTGGCACTCTCAATAAACCAGTCACGTGCCTGGATGCACATCGGAAAGCTGCAATCCACACCAAAAGGAAAGGATCCACACTCACAAGGTCTTAAAGATAATAAAAAAAACTTTATTAAAGGGATACTGTCATGGGAAAAAAAAATTTTTCAAAATGAATCAGTTAATAGTGCTGCTCCAGCAGAATTCTGCACTGAAATCCATTTCTCAAAAGAGCAAACAGATTTTTTTTATATTCAATTTTGAAATCTGACGTGGGGCTAGACATTTTGTCAATTTCCCAGCTGCCCCTGGTCATGTGACTTGTGCCTGCACTTTAGGAGAGAAATGCTTTCTGGCAGGCTGCTGTTTTTCCTTCTCAATGTAACTGAATGTGTCTCAGTGGGACATGGGTTTTTACTATTGAGTGTTGTTCTTAGATCTACCAGGCAGCTGTTATCTTGTGTTAGGGAGCTGTTATCTGGTTACCTTCCCATTGTTCTTTTGTTTGGCTGCTGGGGGGAAAAAGGGAGGGGGGTGATATCACTCCAACTTGCAATACAGCAGTAAAGAGTGATTGAAGTTTATCAGAGCACAAGTCACATGACTTGGGGCAGCTGGGAAATTGACAATATGTCAAGCCCCATGTCAGATTTCAAAATTGAATATAAAAAAAACTGTTTGCTCTTTTGAGAAATGGATTTCAGTGCAGAATTCTGCTGGAGCAGCATTATTAACTGATACATTTTGAAAAAAAAATTTTTCCCCATGACAATATCCCTTTAAAAAAACTGGAGACTGACATTTCGGCCTACCCTAAGGCCTTTTTGTGGCCTTGCCACAAATTTGGGCCTAATGATTCAGGAACTCTGAGTGCTGAGTCATTGCTGTGGAAATATATATATATTTATTTTTTTTAACTTGGTTGCTTGTAGCAATTTCAGGAGAATAATTGTACCACTGACCCATTGACTAACTGAAGCCACTTTGCCATTCTGGACTAAAAATCAAAAATAGGACCTGGCATCAGGTACACAGAGGCCCAAATAGCACCCACCAGCCTAATAAATAGTGGGTGCCTATGGCATCTTACAGCAGCACCTCCATTTGCCAGAACCCACAGATTGCCAGTCAGTGCCTACACTGTGCATAAAAAGACCAATATTCTCTGGCATTTCTGTACTTTGATTAAAAATGGGCAGTATGTAAATAAGGGTTGAGGGAAAGTAAAATCTTAATGAATTCTTCAGATACATTAAGGGTAAATATTGAAACATTTGTGGAATCAGTACATTAAAAAAAATGCAGCCCCCCTCCCTACAGCACTTACATTTTTGGGTCTGGAAGGGGTCCATGGGGGTTCACATCCCTAGTGCACTAAGCAGAATTGCATTCTCTGCACTAGAAGAACGGAATTTCAGGATCTTAAAGTTACAAGGAGCGCCTTTTGCTGCCCCTGGCAACTGCTGGGGTGCTACCATCTGAGGTGAGATTTTCAATTCACTTCATTGGTGCAGCACCCCTGGATACTGACACTAAAAAACTACTCTTTAAAATCAAGTTAACTCTTCAATATGAGTTTTCATTGCTATGGGACTACTGTTGCACAAATATGGCAGTCCCATTTATAAATTAACACGGGGGATCAGATTGGCAATGTGAAAGCACTGGGCAAATACTTTTATGGCAAAATTATGAATAGCATGGAAAGACAAATTTATGATAAGTATAACAAAAAAAAAAGAGATGCTGTCATGGGAAAATATGTTTTTTTTTTCAAAATGCATCAGTGCAATAGTGAAATAGTGAATTTCAGCACTGAAATTCATTTTTCAAAAGAGCATAGTTTTGAAATCTGAAATATTATCAGTTCCCCAGGTGCCCCCAGTCATGTGACTTATGCTCTAATAAACATGAGTCACGCTTTACTGCTGCACTGCAAGTTGGAGTGATATCATCCACCCCCTTGCCCCCCTCAGCATTATGGGAAGGTAACCAGATAACAGCTCTCTGGTATATATAGGAACAGCACTCAATAGTAAAAAGCCATTTCCCACTTCAGTTACATTGAGTAGGAGAAACCATAGCCTGCCTGAAAGCAGTTCTGTAGTGCTGCACTGGCTCTTTCTGAAAGCACATGACCAGGCTACATGACCTGAGATGGTGCCTACACACCAATATTACAACTAAAAATGTGCTTGTTGGGTTAGGAATGAAATATAGATCATTAGTAAGCTAATACTTCTATAATTACTGGACCACCCTTCATCTGAATTAGTGACACATAAGTATATTTTCCGTATATCAGGCAAGACGTTGTTATTTGAATACATTGTATTATATGGATAGATCAACATCACTTAAACAATACAAGGCCTGGTAGTCTATACATTCCAGAAGAGAGCCGGTGCCCAGCAGCAGGTGGGTGAATTGGGGTTGCAGAAAGGGAAACACATTTGTTTTCTCTGGTTTCTCTAATGGTCTCGTTCAGAATACATTACAGTGAATAAACTGATTACAGAGATTGATTGTGGTGTACAAAAGGATTGCTTGTACCAGACTAATCGTGTTCAGTTCCATGGGTAGTTATGCAGTAAATCAAATCAGGACAAAGCACTTGTATTATTCTGATACAGAACATTTTTTGCCAATGCCGCATAGCGTATTAAAATTCTATGCCACTGTTCTGCTGATATGTTTGGGGACTTCCTCAGCTTATGTAGACTATATGGAAACTCCCGGGTGTATTCTATATATACAAATATACAGCATTTCTCAGAAAAATATACCCTCCCCATTTACAGAATATTTATAGGATACAGTTGTAGCATAGCAGTTCTGAGTTTACATGAATGCAACTGATTCGTTTTACCCATCCATTCCCTTGTTCAAAATAATGAATAGAGATTGTGCTGGAAAAACATTTGCCTATTGTTTATGAATCTGTTTTTGTCTTTATTCCTTGAACTAAACATGGTAAACAGAGTAATTGGAGTCATTCCTAAGGGTCAGGGCACACAGGCAGATTCAGGGAGATTAGTCGCCCGGCGACAAATCTCCTCTTCTTCGGGGCGACTAATCTGCCTGAACTGCCTTCCCTGCCTTCCCGGCTGCTAAAATGTAAATTGCCGGTGGGCTGACACACGGAGCAATTCGTTTTCCGAAGTCGCCTCACGAGGAAACTCGTGGCGACTTCTGGCAGGAAGGCAGTTCGGGGAGACTAGTCACCCCGAAGAAGAAAAGATTTGTTGCCGGGGAACTAATCTCCCCGAATCTACCTGTGTGCCCTGACCCTTATTTGGACCTTGTGTAGTAGATAAATAGATTACCAGTAAAAATTGCTCTCCCAAAGCCCTTTGTTGTGACTGTTTTGTTAGTAAGAGCTCATTATAAGGGGGGGGGGAGTAATCTGTGCACCGGTAATCAAATTACTTCTACTTACTTACTAATTACTTCTACTTATTTGCTTCTAGTGAACCCAGCTAGTGTGATTTGTTCAGTCTCACCTGTCATTCAGACAACAATAGATGATGGGGTTGTACATGGTAGAGCTCATCCCAAGCCACATAATTCCTAAATAGAGTTGCTGATAGAATTTCTGGCTCTGATTGGGTAAGAAGAGCTGAAGCAGGAAGTAGATGTGATACGGTAGCCAACAAATTGCAAACGTGCAAACTACGACGATCATCATTTTCACAACCTGAAAGATATAGAAAAGAAGGTCAGTCTTTCCCATAGGGACCCCTCATATCAGAATCAGTGAGGGGATTTTGGAAACTAGTTCTGCAAACACAGGTGGACAATAATGAAGATTAAGGGAGTAGTGATGGGCGAATTTGGCGCGTTTAGTTTTGCCAAATGGTGAAAAATTTGCTAAACGGCGTCGGTGTCTCATTTTTGACACCGCCATCTTGCCAAAATAAATGAACGCTGGCTTCCATTTTTTTTGGATGCAGCGGTTTCGCAAATTTATTCGCCGGCGGCGAATTGAGGGAATTTGCCGCAAATTTGCGCCTGGCGAATAAATTCGTCCATCACTATAAGAGAGTCTTAGCCCCCCCAAAAGGGACCATCTTCTATACTATATATCCATATACTGTATAATCTAAAATGGAAACACTTCTATCACCCACCCAAGATGTCACCCACCTCCAGTGTCGGCAGAGGAACAAAGATTATGACGCAAACAGCCCTTAAAGGAATTGTTCAGTGTAAAAATAAAAACTGGGTAAATAGATAGGCTGTGCAAAATAAAAAATGTTTCTAATATAGTTAGTTAGCCAAAAATGTAATGTATAAAGGCTGGAGTGATTTGATGTATAACATGTCAGTCAGAACACTACTTCCTGCTTTTCAGCTCTCTTGGTTTACACTGACTGGTTACCCTGGCTACCAGGCAGTAACCAATCAGAGACTTGAGGGGGGGCCACATGGGTCATATCTGTTGCTTTTGAATCTGAGCTGAATGCTGAGGATCAATTACAAACTCACTGAACAGAAATGTACCATGTGGCCCCCCTTCAAGTCGCTGACTAACTCAGAGTTAGAGAGCTGAAAAGCAGGAAGTTGGATTCTGGCTGTTTTATTAGACATCTGTGCACTCCAGCCTTTATACATTACATTTTTGGCTAACTAACTATATTAGAAACATTTTTTATTTTGCACAGCCTATCCATTTACCCAGTTTTTATTTTAACACTGAACTGTTCCTTTAATGCAATTATAGTTTGACTCCTATAATATAGATATTATGCTTAGAGGTCATTTCTGTGTTGATAAGAATGAGGCATTAACTGGAGTTCAAAGTGTGAACTTTCTACCTTCTGCTCTTAAGGGTGGTGGCAGACATAGCTACTGGGGGAGATTAGTCGCCCAGCCACAAATTGCCTCTTTTTCGAGCGACTAATCTCCCCTAAATGCCTTCCTGCTGACTAGAATTTAAATCGCTGGTGGGATGGCACTCGAAATGCTTCGGCTTTCCGAAGTCGTCCGAAGTTTCCTTGTGAGGCGATTTATATTCTAGCTGGAGGGAAGTCATTAGTTGTCTGAAGAAAAGGCGATTTGTCACTGGGCGACTAATCTCCCCCAGTAGCTACGACTGCCACCCTCCTAAATGCTACTTTTAAAGAAAAGAACTAAAGTGAAGTAGGGCAGAAATGTTGTACATTATGTTTTTGGGTTCTGTACCAGCCCACGGCAACCACAGCCCTTTAGCAGTAAAGATCTGTGTCTCCAAAGATGCCCCAGTAGCTCCCCATCTTCTTTTCTGCTGATTCACTGCACATACTCTGTGCTGCTGTCACTTACTGAGCTTAGGGACAGACTCACAAAATATATTGAATATATATGATATACATGTCACAATATAAGGCTGAATAGCAAATAATGATTGTTTCAGAAACCTGCATATTAAATTTAGCATCAGAAGCATCTAGCATGAGCTGATATGACAAAATCTCATTTTCTGCTTGATTATATGCCATGACCTCTAAGCTTTCCCTTACAGATTTTTGAGATTTTCGGTCTAAAGCTAGCCATCCATGGACTGCTAAAGGCTCCCTCCACTGTTCCTTTAAGGCAGTGCTGACAAAACTTGTGGAGGGCCTGCTGGGGGGCTGGGACCCACAACAAGATATTTGTCCTAGCCCCACCTGGGTCTCTTCGATCTGCACTTTATCATGTTCTTTATCATGTTCTTACAACTGTCATGTCACAATGATACACCCATCATGTCTGACGTTTAGCATTATTTACTTAACATATTACATCTGCTGAATGTGCACTGTCTTGTCTTGTCCCTGCACTGTGCTGTCCTGTCTTGCAGGAGTTGCATATTTTTGCACTTTTTGCATGTTGTCCAGTACATCTATGTTGTGTGTAGCACCATAGATGTACTGGACAACAGTTGTTTCACTGTGTACTGTACAAATGTATATGGATGAAATGACAATAAACTCACTCTTGACTCTTGACATCAACATTTCCAGCAGTGATTTTGCCCATCCCCAAAACATTAGGCGGAGGGGTCGCAAGTAGAGGACTAGGACCAGTGAAGTCTAAGGTTTTACTCACCTTGCGCTTGGCCACCACTTGCTCATGATATCGGTCTGAGGAGTCACCAGGAATCTCACTCGCCCAAAGGGTCTTGCCAATAAACGTGTAGGAGCAACCTATCACCAGGAGCGGCAGGAAGTAGATGAGACCAAATACTAACACTTGATACCTGGAAAGATAATCAACATTAATGCACCTCAGTAGCTGTTATGTTGCATGGGTTCAGAATATATTAGTGCAAGTTCAGTTCTATATGTATCAGTACTGGTACCAATGCATTGGCAACTAGTGTCGGACTGGGATGCCGGGGGCCCACCAGAATACCTTACCACTTTCCAAACTATTATTCCTCCTCTACTCACTAAACCTCTTTATTCTCCTAGTCTATTATATCTGCTTATTAGACGCTATTGTTCCATTATTAAGCCTCTTTTTTCCTAAAAAGGAATAGGGAATGGCCATGAAATAGGCCAAATGGTTAGAAGCAAGAGGGCCCACTGACACCTGGGCCCACCGGGAGTTTTCCTGGTATCCCAGTAGGCCAGTCCAACACTGTTGGCAACACTCTGAGTGCTCAGACATAATTGCTTGCATACATTTCGTTGTAGGGAGTTGTATACATGTTTGCCGCATGTAGGCCCGTGTATACATTAGAGACGCAGCACAGATGGATGATTATATATTAAAAACTCTTTCTGTGAATAAACAGGACATATCTGCATCAAGCCCCCTGTATTGGTTTTAATTCCAGAATGTTTGTACTTTATATTTCCCCTATATACTGCTTTTTTATACTACATCGGGGTGAAGAATATAAATGGGAAATATGTCCCAATATTAACATTTTACAAAATACCGCAGAAGGAGATTAAATTATCATCTACTAATTTACTTTACAGTAACGCTTAAAATCATACTGACATGTCTAAACTAATGGCCACCTGACTCTCTGGCAGTAAACGTCTCCTAGTTAGGGATGAGCAAAATATTTTGCCTAGTTTCAGAGCCCATAGACACTAATGCATAGTTAAAAAAAATTTGTAGCAGTTTGAAATGGGTCAGACTCGCCCATCCCTACTCCTAATTACAGTGCTTGACTATAAGAAATAGCTTGCCATAGACCTTGTTACCAAGGTGGACTACATTACAGGCATGGGATCTGTTATCCAGAAACCCATTATCCAGCTCAGAATTACAGGAAGGGCATCTCCCATAGACTCCATTTTAAGTAAATAATTCAAAATTTTAAAATGATATTCTTTTTCTCTGTAATAATAAAACAGTAGCCTGTGCTTGATCCTAACCAAGATATAATTAATCCTCATTGGAGGCAAAACAATCCTACTGGGTTTATTTAATGTTTACATGATTTTTTAGTATGGACATGAAAAACAAAACATCCCTATCTGTAGAATTTCACTCACTATGAAGAATGGTGGGTCCAGATGCACATGCCCCCGACCTTCAGTTGAAGAAGAGCAAACACACAACCATGTAGAACAAAGGCTGGTACAAACCGGACCTCAGTCAAAAATGTAGCAAAAAATATTAAATCTTATCATGTTACAAAAAGCCTGACGTGTTTCTCGCACCTCCTGGGCACTTAATCATAGTGAAACAATCCATAAACACAGTATCTAAGAATCAAATGGCCAATCACAAAGAGTTTGGCTGCATCCAATCATATTACACCAAACAAAGTGCTGGACCAAAACAGCATAAAAAAGTTTTTGTATATACAAAACTTTATACATCATCACATGAAAACACTTGAAAGCACTGCTATCAATAAAAATGAGCACATTTGGATTCAGACTTTGGATTTTCTCATGCCCTTCAGTTGAAATTCATATCATATCATCAGACACTTTGTGAATCCAATGTTCACTGTCAAATAGTCCTTAATAATTGAATTGTGCTTATCAGGATTTGTTTTCAAAGAGTAATGCTTGAATACAGTGCTGGGAAATGCACGACGAGGATACTTTGGCTCATTTTCAGAGGCGACTGTTTTGTCAATGGAGAATAAAATCAATTGCAATGGTTCTTTAACTAGCAAGTAATGACAAGTGACAAGACATTTCCAGTGTTTCATGGAAAATCAAAAGCCCTCAGAGTCCCGACTGTGTCATCTTTGCTTTATCCTCCACAGCCATCGGAAACGTTTGTGAAATTTTCATGGCCAATTTGAGCTTTCCTCAATGAGTTAAACAGCCCTTAGCTCCCTTCCCAGTTGATCCTAAAAGTTAAGAAGACCCAAGGAAGCAGCCGTAGGCAATTGTGCCTTTAAAATGCCTTTAGTAGAAAAGTATGCAGAATGGTTAAATATTCCTGCTTTGCTAAAAACAGCTCTCAGGAGAAGAGGCATCTTTACATTGCATTACCATCGATTAATATGTCAAAAGTTTCCAAAGGCTTAGAAGAAAATAACTTTATCATTAATCAGTTTTTTTAACCAGACAGAGGTGTGTTAATCAGTCCCTTACCACCCTACCAAAGCACTTTGCAGTGCCCAAAGGCCAAACAATCCATTTTCTGAGCATAACTTTGAGGATTAAAATAGGCATGGCTTCTTCGCTGTCTCTTCTTAGTCTTACACAAGCCTAATCATTAATTCTGGACATTGTGTTTTTTTTTATCTGCAATTAAAAAGCTATGCTGCTCTATAAACCTGATGGCACATCAGTCACTTTTATAGTTCCAGTTAAATCACAGAGTAAATCTATGGGATGTGACTAGAAATTTGCTAAAAGAAGAAGTGGCTGTTGCTTGGGAAAATTCGGCAGAAATCCCGTCCGCAGGGACATCGGCAATTTACGAACAGGCATAGAGGACAATCTGCTAGTGAATGAGACCATCGCCAGTGTAGTGTTGCGCCCTTTCACAAGGTGCATTTTCGCTCAGGAGAACAATCTTACTCCGCAAATTCACTAAAGTGCAAACGTTACCTCTTTTCGACCAGAGTTTCCTTCGCCAGATTAGACCTGGCGAACTGATAAGATGAAGCTACATCCTCCTCAATCTTATGTCAGTGACATCATATCCTGTATGCTAAAAAGTCATAAAAACTTAATAAACACTCGCCTTTTTCCATATTTTAATGGGCTCATGTCTAGGACATTAGAGGATCTCTTTTGTCCTTATTTTGATTCCTTTGGCATTTGTAATAATAAGTGGTCACTTCTAGCATTTGCACCAACACCTCTAGTAAAGACATATATATTACCTACATTCTAGTAAATTAGCATAGTGGTAGCGAATTTGGCGCGGAGTGTGGCGAAGCCTTCACAGGCGAAAATTCGCCTTTTAGTGAATTTGCCCCATGGAGCCATAAGGAAGGTGATGTCAATTAAAGACACATTCCCTATATGATCTCGAGGCAAGACTTTGGAGCAAGAATACAAACACAGAATGCATGTCTGGGAAACTTAAATGTGGCACTAGAGATCAATGATAGAGGTGAAAGTAATGGATCAATGTTCCTTTAAAGAGACATTTACCTGTAATAAAGTCAACCTCCTGTTTATCTACATTACTTATATGAACTATATTTAGAACTTCTAAGGTGCCTGCAGATCCACTTGATTTGCAGAAATAGAAGTTGAATGTCCAGACATTAGGGGGCATTTACGACTGCACTACACAGCGCCGCTCATTGCACTTCCGCGTATTTGTTCTTGTCCCCACTGTGACTCCCTTTGTAACTAGCGTGCAGTGAGCTTGTTGATACGGACTTGCATCAACGGATGGTGCAATGGCAAAGGAATCAAGTGCAGACATCGTTTTGATGCCAAGCTCTGGAAATTATGACATTGGAACATCTGGTGCCATTAACTGCACTGGAAATTTGGGAAAGAATGCTGTATTTTTGGTAAATACACTGAACTTGTGCTCCTATTATTTTCCATAAGCATTTATCAAAGAAATCCAGTGTCTTCCAAATGGCCAGGCCTGGATTTATGGAAAGGCCACCAAGGCCTGGGCCTAGGGTCGGAAATCCACCCAGCTACATCCAAATTGGTGTGGGGCTGCTCATGAAATACTATAGTTTATTAAATTTCCCATAGCCAATTCCCACTGCTCCTGACCTACATGTGCACAAATGAAGGGGAGGAGACAGGGGTGACGAACGGCAGGGGTCCTAGGGTAAATAGCGTGCCGCGCCACTCAGGGGCTCAAAGCAAGCCGGCGGACGCGGCGTCGGCGTAGCCCGAGTGCGCATGCACAAGGCGGCGCTCGTGTGCACAAGCGCAAGAAAGATGTGGTTTTTCATCTTCTTGCGCTCCTGGTGCGAGCGTGCATTCGTGCGCATGGGCAGGAGCGCAAGAAGATGGAAAAAACACAGAGAGTCAGGCACTGGTCTGAGGGTAGGCGACAGAGGAGGTACATGCCTGGTGCCCCTCCAGCTTTGCGCTGTAGGCACGTGCCTACTCTGCCTACCCCTAGTTCCGGCCCTGAATGGCATAATATCTGGTGTTGAGTGTGATAGTGTTGCATGTGCCCAATTCTTTAGATGCAATGCACTGTGCCTAATGACGCATGGCGCTGAAAGAACCTATTCCTCTGTGTCTATAGGTGCAATAGCACTTGATTTAGAACGGGAGGTACAAAGCACTGAGTGAAGCCAACTATATGGAAGTGCAAAGAGTGCATTTTACTTTAATGAATTGGATTTTACGTGCATCTGACTATCGAGCAATTTGTGCAAATGCAGTAGTGAACGTAATTAACCCTTACTGTGTTTCTGTTTTGCAGGAACCAGTACCTGCCTCAATTAACATTCTAACTGTAATAATTCTATAGATCTATATGTCTGCACCTTGTCAAAGCCTGTCATTTTCATCATGATTTCATCAATACAATTTGGGAATTTTTGCCTCTAATTATTGCCCGAATGCTCTGCATGGCTAAAGATTAATTAAAGCTGTTGCTCTGCAGATTCTATACGACTTCTATTCTACTACTTTTTACACAGGCCGCTATCATGAGCACTAAAGTGAAAGTGCCCAAGTGCTGACATTATGCCGTTTAGGCCAATTATGGTGCTGTACCAACATCACCAATACAGTCACCCAACATGACATCATGTGACAAGTTGCTCTGGTTTCATACTCACCCTAAATACCCTCACCATTCCCTACCCACAATGCCGTGCTGGTCGCCACAACCAGAGGTGCCACCCATCCTGATGCTGCATTTTTGGATGTGGCATTTCAGCATCAGAAATGTGGTACTTCTGGAAATGACGTTCCTGTTATAATAAAAGGGTGATGGCTGTGATTATCTATCCCCTATTCTGGGACATGACACCAAAGAGAATTATTGGCAGGCAGCTATAAGCCATGATGCAATTTGTGAGATGATGAAAATGTTACTGTACCTGCCAGTATTCCTGACTGCTACTGTGACATTCCCACATACTCACATACTCTCAGTCATGCCCCCTGTTTATAATGACATGAAAATTATATTGTTTATTCATATATAAAAAATACAATGACTTACATAGAAGCCCAACATGTTTATGAGTTATGCATTACCCTATGTAGAATAAAATATGTGAAAATGTTGGACTTCTGTGTAACCTTATTTTTATAATAATTTCAAGATACAGTATTAGCAGTTTTTTAAAGGGCATGTAAAGGCAAAAATATAATATCCCATTTTTACTTTCTTTAATGAAAAAGAAACCTATCTCCAATATACTTTAATTAAAAAATGTGCACCGTTTTTATAAGAAACCTGACTGTATGCAGTGAAATTCTCCCTTCATTTACTGCTGTGGATAGGAATTGTCAGACGGTCCCTAACTGCTGAGCAGGGAAACAATCATACTTATAAACAGCAGGGGGAGACCCCACCTTACTTCCCAGCCATGCAGAACTCAAGCAGCTTTGTTTATGACGATCCCTAAGCAGCCCAGACCACACTGAGCATGTGCACAGTCTTAGTCTTGCAAAGATGTGTAACAAAGTTACAAGATGGTGACCCCCTGTAGCCAACTTTGAAAGCATAAATCATTTGTTTGATTAGGCTTGTGGTGCAGTAAGTTCATGTTTATATTTAGCACACAAAATACAACATTTCTAGCCTTATTCTATTTTAGACTTTACATGCCCTTTAAACTAATACAATGAGTTTAAAACAACAGCACCCCCTGCTAACATTTATCAGTTCACTGATACTGAAATTCCCGAGAGAAGCAACATCTTGTTATGTCACCCTGCTTAGAACTGACCAGAGAAATATCAGATGACTTTTCTCTGCTCACTAACTTGATTTTCTAAACAGAGCAACAGCATAAGGGCTCTTACACACGGGCAGTTTTACCTGCGCTCCCCTACGTTGCACTTTCTTCGATTCAGCCGCAGGGGAGCGCAGGAATAGACAAACTCAATTATTGTGAAGGCGGCTGTACTCAAACAGACGCATGTCTGCGCCGAACACAGGTGAAATGCAACATGCTGCGTCCCACCTGCAGCCTTCACAATAATTAAGTGCATCTACTCCTGCGCTCCCCTGCGGCTGAACAGAAGAAAGAAAATGCAGGGGAGCACAGTAAAAACCACCAATGTGTAAGAGCCCTAAAACATTTTTCTCAGAAAATGTATCTTCAGCAGACTGTAGGAATTGGCCGAAATGACTACCAGTTTGTGCTGCTATTTAAATATGCTATATATGCTTTATAAATATATTTTGGATTTTTTTTCAGTTAATACTCATAGGGGCAAATTTATCAAGGTTCGAATGGTAAATTCGAATTCTGCAAAAAAAATGTTGTGTCAAAACTCACAAATTCGAATTCAAGGGCACCGAATGTAAATTCGAATGTGAGATTTATCACACCTTGACCATGGAAACCGTTCTATTCGCCACCTAACACCTGCCCAGTTTATTTACAAGTCAATGGCAGAGGTCTGTTGAA
The DNA here is from genome assembly GCF_017654675.1 of Xenopus laevis. Lineage (NCBI taxonomy): Eukaryota > Metazoa > Chordata > Amphibia > Anura > Pipidae > Xenopus > Xenopus laevis. The sequence continues at coordinate 32,035,367 of NC_054376.1, forward strand.
CTATTTCAATATGTTAATTGCCTTTCTGACATTTGAGCTTTTTTTCGTAGTTAAACTCGATTCGTGTCGAGACTATTAGATCGAATATTAGACGTTCGTGTTTTTTCATAGCTAACCTCCCATTCCAGTTGTGAGTTTATTCGAATAAAAAACAAAATTCACATAAATTCCAAATTCGACCTTTGATAAATAACCCCCATAATGACAGAGAAGAGGCCCAACCACTCTTGTCCTTAGACCACTTCTTTCCCATCTCCAAAGTTTGGTTTTTGATTAGGGAACTGATGCCCTTAGTAGATAATACATTTGGTAAAATGTTTTGGTTTTTTTTTAATTTATTTATGTCAGGGATGTCTAACATATGTCCGGCTACAGCTGAACAATAATGCACCTCTGCATCCAACAACCCTATGGGCATACATAATCTGGAAACCCATTCTCCAAGAAACTCCAGATTACAAGAAATCCATCTCCCATAGAGCCTATTTTAATCAAGTATTTTTTTTTTTTAAAATGATTTCCTTTTTTAGTCCGTTATAATAAAACAGTAGCTTGTACTTGATGGTAATTAAGCTGTATGAATCCATGTTGGTGACAAAGCTATCCTACTGGATTATTTTAATGTTTAAAGGGATACTGTCATGGAAAAATATGTTTTTTCCAAAATGCATCAGTTAATAGTGCTGCTCCAGTAGACTTCTGCACTGAAATCCATTTCTCAAAAAAGCAAACAGATTATTTTATATTCAATTTTGAAATCTGACATGGGGCTAGACATTTTGTCATTTTCCCAGCTGCCCCTGGTCATGTGACTTGTGCCTGCACTTTAGGATGGAATTACTTTCTGTCAGGCTGTTGTTTTTCCTTCTCAATGTAACTGAATGTGTCTCAGTGGGACATTGCTTTTACTATTAAGTGCTGTTCTTAGATCTTCCAGGGAGCTGTTATCTTGTGTTAGGAAGCTGTTATCTGGTTACCTTCCCATTGTTCTTTTGTTTGGCTGCTGGGGGTGAGGGGTGATATCACTCCAACTTGCAGTAAAGCAGTAAAGAGTGATTTAAGTTTATCAAAGCACAAGTCACATGACTGGAGGCAGCTGGGAAATTGACAATATATCTAGCCCCATGTCAGATTTCAAAATTAAATATAAAAAAATCTGTTTGCTCTTTTGAAAAATGAATTTCAGTGCAGAATTCTGCTGGAGCTGCACTATTAACTGATGCGTTTTGAAAAAAACATGTTTTCCCATGACTGTATCCCTTTAAATTCTTTTTTTTGAATTTAAGTTATGGAGATCCAAATTCCAGAATGATCCCTTATCTGGTAAATCCCAGGTCCCAAGCATTCAGGAAGTCCCGTACCCCTACCTGACTTTACATATTTGTGGCCGACTTCTCTGCATTGTCTGGGTAATCAAATTTTCCTTAGCAAAAATATGTTATTTCAATTACAATTTTTTTGTAGCTGGCAAAAGCACAGCTACATTTGTAACAGGGCTCACAACTGCTTCCCATAGATTATAGTTTTGGAGTATCCGTTGTCTTTTAACTACTACAAAGGGCAACCTGCCATTCCTTTCATATACAGATCTCTTAACAGATGTAGATGTGAAAAGACAGCTTCTACAGAGAACATGGTGCATCTGTTATGAGATCTGTATATAAAAAGATGGCAGGTGGTTCTGCAAGGCAGGTGGTCCCATTAGTACATTTTTCTCCCAGACTCCTCGGCAGCTGGAAAAACGATATGTTATTTTTATGTGCAGGCATATATGACTATTAGAAAAAAAATCACAAAAATCAACCTAAAAACTTTTGCTATTTTGTTTGGCTCAAATATGCACATGTACGGGGGGGGGGGGGGGGGGTGTTTAGGCGCAAGTAAATGGTATCAAGGTGCACAACAAATGCATCCATATTTGGGTGATTGCAATTATGGCTACGGATGTTAATGAGCCCTACTGGGTTGTGTTTATGGCAGAAATTTTAATCCCATTCAACCAAATGCCAGTAGAGCGTTCCTAATTTTTGACCTTTTATTAATATTCTTTAGTGCTTTACGAAGATTGCTCACTATTCACATCTTGGCTGAAGTTTATATGACAGAATTTCATGTTCTGCTCCAGGTTTCAACATGAACTCATTTTTTAGTTTCATACTGACGAAACGCTGTATAAGCACTGAACCAAAGGCATTCATACATTTACCAAATTGTCATTGTCAGCGGCAGAGAGCTGGTGACACCCCTAGGCCCCCAACTGTGCACCCCTAGGCCCCAACCCCCACACAAACCACTTCCACACTGCACACCCCAACAAGCTCGCAAAGCCCTGCTGCTCACCTCCCTCATCTACTTCACTGGGGAACTGGGTGGGCAGGAGATTCAAACTGTCGAAATCTCCCATCTGCCCAGTCCCTAGTGCTGGCAATCAGGGGAACAGTGAGGGAGGTCAGCCATGGGGCTTTGCGAGTGGCTCTGGGTGTGGGACTTGGGAGTGGATGGGTATCGGGGTATGGGTCGGGGGAAGGTGGGGCGAGCGGCCTAGGGGTGCACAGTTTTTAAATCAAGCACTGATAAAAAAGGGATCATTCTCTTGCATATTAAAGGGGTTGTTCACCTTTAAATTAATGTATAGTATGATACAGCGAGTGATATTCGGAGACAATTTGTAATTGGTTTTCATTTTTTATTATTTGTGGTTTTTGAGTTATTTTGTTCTGCAATCTGATTGCTAGGGCCTAAATTACCCTAGCAACCATGCACTGATGAATAGAAGAGGGTCTGAATAGAAGGTTAAGTAATAAAAAGCAATAAGTAATTGCAAAAGCAATAACAATACATTTGTAGCCTTTAAGAACATTTCGTTTTTAGATGTGGTCAGTGACTCCCTTTTGTAAGCTAGAATGAAAAATCGCCTGCGGCGTGGCACACACGGCGCTTCATATTCCGAAGTCGCCCGAAGTTTCCTTGTGAGGCAACTTTGGGCGATTTCGGAATATGAAGCGCCGTGCGTGCCATGCCGCATGCGATTTTTCATTATAGCTGGCGCAAGACAGAGGGAAGGCGTTCGGGGAGATTAGTCACCGCAAAGACTATTTAGACTAAATCTCCCCGAATCGCCAGGTGAAACTTATCCTATGTGTGAAAAGCCCAACATAAAAGAACTGCAACCAATAATGTACTAATGTTTACTGTGGGGTCTGCTTCCTCTATAGTTTATACAAAAAAAACCCTCCTACCCAGCCACTCTCTTATCTGCGGTGAAGAAGCTGGACTCAAGTTGGCACTGAGTGAGAGGTGACGGGAGGGGGTGGAGTCAGGTTAGGGCGGAGGTGGGATGGGAAGTGGGCGGGAGGATCGGACTACATCAGGGCCCTCTGAAGATTTTTTTATAGGGGGGCCTTGCGCACTCTAGTTACGCCACTGACCACAATGCCAGCAGGAACAAATAATTACAGGATAATTCTCCTGCATATTAAATGGATCATCCATAGTGATGTGCGAATTTCTCCAGTTTTTGCGAAACGTTGAAAATTGACGACAGCGACAATTTTGACGCCAGCGTTAAAGTTAACGGTAGTCTGAATAGTGTTGACTCACAGCAGTTTTGATGCAATCGACTTTTGTGTCCAAAATTTTTTGACGCCGGTGAATCTTCGCAATTTTATATGCCGGTGTCGATGCACGGAAATTGTATCCTATGTGTGAAAGACCCAACTACAGGGCTAAATGAAACCAGACAAGCTACACCAATGGATTTTCTTACTGCATTTCTTCAGCAGAGTCCGTAGTGTTGATGACCCTTGAGTCACCATACCAACTGGCAATTTTAGTACAGAACTGGAGTGAGTGGGAATATAAATGTATGGAGAAAAACTAAAACTTAACAGGGACATTATGCATATTGCTAATATCGCCCTGACTAAGCCTGTGGGATTTCAGGTCTCAGTAGACTAGACTATAGAATTGCAAAAAAGCTTTATGCACTGAGACCTGAAATCCCACTAGTTTAGCTCATACAATTAACACCTTGTTGGGAGGTGACAGCTGCCCTGAGGCAAGAGTCTATAGTATAGTATAGAGCGACTGTCACCTCCCAACAAGGTGTTAATTGTAAGAGCCTCAGTGGAGGGATCTCAGCTCAGGGAGACTGATCAATATCTGTACAGGAATGGATTTTACATATACATGTCAATTTGTTCTTTACTCTGTGCTAATGTCTATCAATATCAGGATTCTTCAGTTGCTGTATATACCGTGCCTGACGCAGGCACCTAAATTGGGCTGAAAGCTCATATTTTCATCAGAAATGATAATAAACCCTGATAATCATGAGCCGAGAGAATAAAGTCTTTTATTTGACTCTGTAAAATTGTACAGCAATGTGTAGCTCTTTTTACAACAGAGTAGGAAAACACACCCAGGGAGGAACAAACATAATAGATACTAAATAAGTAACAAAGCATAGTACATGTATGGGATCCGTTATCCAGAAACCTGTTATCCAGAAAGCTCCAAATTATGGGACAGCCATCACCCATAGACTTCATTTTAATAAAGTCATTCACATTTTAAAAAATTATTTCCTTTTTCTTTGTAATCAGGAAACAGTCCCTTGTGCTGGATCCTAACTAAAATATGATTGATTAATCCTAATTGGAGGCAAAACAATCCTATTGGATTTATTTAATGTTTAATTTAAGGTATGGAGATCCAAAATACAGAAAGACCCCTTAACTAGAAACCCCAGGTCTTGAGCAATCTGGATAACAGGTCCTATCTATAGTACAGGAGTCCCCAACCTTTTCCACCCGTGAGCAACATTCAGATGTAAAAAGAGTTGGAGAAGAACACAAACATCAAAAATGTTCCTGGGTGGTGCCAAATAAGGGTTGTGATTGACTATTGGTAGCCCCTATGTGGACTGGCAGCCTACAAGAGACTCTGTTTGGCTGTACACCTGGTTTTTATACAACCAAAACTTGCCTCCAAGCCTGGAATTTAAAAATAATCACCTGCTTTGAGGCCATTAGGAGCAAGATCTAAGGGGTTGGGGAGCAACATGTTACTCACGAGCTACTGGTTGTGGATCACTGCTCTAGTAAGTACAAATATACAGAGATTAAGTGTCACATGCTAAAACAAACACAGTAAGAAGGAAGTCCTAGTCCACAGAAATATTGCCCTGTGTATTTTCTTCCTGGGTGGTAACACAGCTGCATCAAGCAAGAGACATTTATTTTTAAAATAGGCAAAAACATGTAAATTGACCACTCATTTGTGCACATTTTTATTAAGGTATATTAAGGTATTAATCATCTTTAGGTATATACAGTACCTGTTGGGTTATGAATGTTTATATGTTCATATCTGCATTAGTAATAGTAAAGCATATAATTGTATGTATGTGCAAAGGCATATGTGGGTGTCTCTTTACATTGTTTATATTATATGTGCTGTATGCAACTGTATACGTGTGTGTTTACTTTATATGTATATTACATGTTGTGTGTGTGTATCTTAGAACGCAGGTTTATGTGTGAAATAGGCTGTAAGGTTCTCGGTTGCTGGGCATGTGATTCTGCAGAAGGCATTGTGTTGCTCTCCCAGGGCTGCATTCTGCTGTCATTTATCTGCACAATGTCTTGGAAATATTGGAAAGGGAAAACCACGCAGCTGCGACTATAAAGAAATAATAAAGAAAAGCAGAGAGAAACTCATTTTAGGTCTGATACCGGAGGAACTGTACGCTTTGCCGGGTCCATCTGTTTTATTAACTACAAGCAAAGATGTATGATGCTCTGGACAATTTCCAATTCAACGTTATATTCCAGTAAAATTACTTAGTGGGAAAGCTGGAGAGGCAGGTGACGCACAGTTGTGTGTATGGCGGTGCTACATGTGCTCGATGGGACCAACAAGGTGCTTGCTATGTCCTCTATGGATGGTGCCGCATAACACTGAATTTTCCGTGAGCGTCTTATCTTGCCCTGTATGTGGGCAAAGAGAAATTCTGTACTTCCAGGTTCCCCTCTGTTGCTTTTACAGAATCCCAAGCAAGCTGGTAGCACCGAATACTCCAAGATACTAGAAAATGCTCTTGCAGCTATACACTGTGTCACTGGACTCTGACAAAGGTTTCATTAGCACAAACTCCATTGGTGGTGTCACCCTACATAGTGCAATTAGCAAATATATAGTTTGATATGTTCTAAGAACACATATTGCAGAACAATTCAGTACCCAGGGCAAATGCCTGATCTGCTGCAGACACCCAACGAGATGTTTTCATTTCTATAAAGACAAACGAGTATGAAAATAACAAATTGAAATGAATGATAGAAGCCTTCAACAACCTTGCCAACACAATTTATAATAAAGGGCAGTGTGCCAAGTTTTAGGAGTGGGTCCCTTATTAAAGGGGACCTGTCACCCAAAAAAAAATATTCCAAATCCTATTTTATCACGTTAGTAAAGCAAAATACACTTACACTTACACTATATAAATTATATGAATCTTGTTTCCTTCCGTTTGGGAACTCATAATTATAGCCAGCAGGCAGGAGCCATTTTGTTGGCACTGTTATTAAAGTGATACTGACACTAAAATGTTTCTTTTCAAAATATTAATCTACATTAAAAGTTACCTATAGGTCATGTTGATCATTTTTCGCTGATAGGTTTGCTTTTGTAAGTAATTGCCACTTGAGGCATAGAGGAGGGGCAGACAACATTTTGATTGACAGCTGATATATTTAAATGAGTTTACAACAGCTATGGATGTTTTAATAAAAAAATTATTTGGATTTCAGGTTAAATTTGAAAAGGACTTTTATTATACAGCTTTTTATGTCGGGATGACAGGTCTACTTTAAGCACTGATGTTGATAACCCATAAAGACTGGTCAGTGTAAGACAAGGTCCATGGAGAGGAAGTGGCTGTACCAATGGCGTTACACATGAAACATGCTTGCTGCAACTTAAAAAAATAGTGGAAGTGAGTTTAGGTAATTGGGCACTTGCTTTTTCTTTTCAGTTTAACAAGCAATTTTGTATAACCAAATCAATTTTGATGGCATCTGAACCATTGACCCTTTAGGCCATTATCACCCCACTGCGAAGGAATTATGTTTCATCTAAATGCATATCACAAGAGGGATTTCACCAGGCCAGTTCCCCAGGCAATAAATCATATTTAACGAGACACGTGATAAAATTTGATAAAATTTGTTGTTGCCAACTCTTGGCGCAAGGAAGATGGATATTCATAGATGTGTCAAACGAGTGCTCCAATCTTGTGCCATCTAAAATTGTTTATCAGATTTATTTTTCACATTATTCTGTAGAAAAATGGTCATTATTCACATTGGTCCCCCTGAGCAGGTGTTAAAGACACTTATTTATGGAGAGTAGCGCAGCAGAGCTCATGGGTGCAATCTTCAGGGTCTTCAGTCTTCTTCTGATCCTCTTCCTTCCCTGGGATTGTTTGTCCATATATATTCAGCCTGGCCAACTACGTCCAAGTCATCCCTAATCTGGACAGTCCTACACTCAACTCTCAATCATTGAGAATTCTACTCTTCAATATACATTTGACACAGAGTTAAAACTCCCAAACACAATTGCCCTTTTATTGGCCACCACTGGGATCACCTGACTAAGGGCATGCTTGGGAGTTTCAACTTTGACGCAGTTGGCCAGCTTGAATACTGTATATTGCAATATATGGACAAACAGTCTCTGTTTTGTTTAAAGGGTAAGGCATTTTTAGTAGCTCAAGGCACAAAATGTCTCAATGTCTTAACTATGCTGATAATGGGTTGAGTGCAGTGGACCTCTTCTATTTGTTTGTAAGAAACATAATAGCAATGTGAGCTTGGCCAGAGATTAATGGTGCCCGAGATACTAGAGCTGTGACAATGACACATGGTGTTTATGTCTGGATAGGGTACTTTGTTAAGTATCTCATAAACTTAATCAACTGAATTAATGGTAAACTCTACCATTCCTGGAGAATGTAAACTTAGAAATGATGTGGTAATGTTATATTTGGCTGTCATAAAATACTGCTTAAATTGTTTCTTGTTTAAAAAATACTGGCGCCCGGATCTTTTCATTTACACTATAACTGAATACAGAGCCGGAACATGAGTCCAAATACACAATGACAGATAGCACCAGATATATTTATTACTAAGTAATAAATTGTGCTATATCTGTGAATCACACAAGTTCTTTCACACTTGCTGGTTTCTTTAATATTAAAAAGGAACATTTGCGTAACTATAAAGGGAAGCTGCAGACCCTGGGGTCGGATGAGGGGCTGGACCATGGGATCCACTTCCTCTCTGTTTCTAATAAATCCCTTTCTCCCCAGCCACTTGCCTACCTTTGAGCGGGTACTATACGGAGGGAGGACGCAAGGAGGCAAAATAATGGGGCGAGAGTGGGCTGGCGGGAGCGGGGCAAGGAGTAGAAGACAGGGGGGTGGTAGGGAAAACTGTAAGGCCCTTCCGAAAGATTTTCTTGCAGGGGGTGCACACTAGTTATGCCACTGAAAAGGAAGTGCATTTCCATTATTCCTATTATTAGCATTGCCCACATCATTTTTAGTGGCTGAGGTCAATGTAGAGAAAGCGATTTAGGCTTAGGGAGAAGCCAACTGCAACTCTACTTAGACTTCATAGAGATATGTTTTCTTCTACCATATTATTTGTCTGTGCTTTGCTTTATCATCACTAACCCACTAGTACAAGGCGTTAGATACTAAGTGGCAGATTTATCAAGGGTCGAATTTCGAAGTACAAAAAACTTCGAAATTCGACCATCGAATTAAAAAACTTCGAATTCGAATATCGAATTTGAAGATTTTCAACAAATTTGGCAATCCTGCGGTCATAAAAAATTGTTCGATCGAACGATTAAATCGTTCCGAACGAACGATTCGAACGATTTTAGCGATCGATCAAAGGATTTTTATTGGATGTGTGAAGACTTAGAAAAATGTTGTAGAAGGTCCCCATAGGCTAACATAGCACTTCGGCAGGTTTAATTTGGCGAAGTATTGAAGTCGAAGTTTTTTAAAAGAGACAGTACTTCGATTATAGAATGGTTGAATATTCAAACGATTTTTACTTCGAATCAAAGTCGAAGTAAATTCGAAGTCGTAGTATCCTATTGAATGGTCGAAGTATCCAAAAAAATTACTTAGAATTTTTAATTTTTTTACTTCGAAAATTCCCTCAAATTCACTTCGACCCTTAGTAAATCTGCCCCTAAATATTGCTAATTGGAGGCTATAGGGCCATGTACCTCCTGTTGCTGTTTACCAGGCCTTCAATTCCTGTGTTGTTATTCCCTCATGTGTTAACTGCTGGCAGCACCGTAACTAGAGGGGGGCGGGCCCTGGTGCGTGACGCTCAGCCGGGCCCCGCCCCCTCTGTACTGCCCGCATTTCAGTGGCATGTGGGCTGCCGGGGGGCCCTGAGGGAATGTGGGCCCTGGCCCGCTCGCACCCCCTGCTCCTCCGGTAGTTTCACCACTGACTGCTGGCAAGGAGCTGTGTAAGCAAAGCACAATATAACCTGCCCTGTATTTTTACATAAATAAATAGTTTGGGCTATTTAAGCTTATTGCTTGCCCTTTCATTTTTTTTCTTCTGTGCACCATGATATACTGAATATGCAACACACACAGACATAGTTATTATGCTGTGCAATACACTACACATTGGTAGGCTTCATCGTGTAAAAATTGTTATTTTCTTATGTGACTTCTGCCATAAACAATATAAAATGGCGGCAAATCTGGCGTTCACATAATGTAAAATTACGCACACATCTGCCATTTATTTTACACAGCTTTTTACACCGTTTTTTCAAATTTCTTATAAAACAGCTAATAAATATGCCCCACGGGGTTAATAAGGTTTTATTACTTAAGCACTCAGATCTCCTCTTTAGCATTGGAAAACGTGAGGTTTAACTGATGCCCGTGCAGCTCTTCAAACTGATTTTCCATAGGTCTCCCTCCTGAAAGCATGAATCTGTCCCCGTGATGTTATACGACTTGCAGAGAGGAGCTTGCTTACTGGTAATTGTGTGATTTGTAGTCATGTTCCACTGATCAAAAATAATAGTCTGCCATTGTCTGCGGCAGCCCGGCTTCTCCAGCCATGCTAAAACGGCCAATTTATCTTTATAGGAAGGACAAGGCACTCTATTAGCGCTGTAAAATGAAAGAATTAAGCAGAGCCATTAACCAATAGAGGAGATAAGAACAATAAACAAAGGCACACTAGCTTGGAAATTATGTCTTTGGCAATATAAGGACTCCGTTGCAATGGGGGGGCAAGGTGCCTGGTTTATAGAAGACCAACCAAGACCTGGAGTCTAGAAGTGTGGCAGCATCTATTAAAAGCCTTAGTACTTTTGGTTGTGCTTTTCAGGGAAGTTTACAAGCAGTGCCCAATAAGGAACACCTTACTGTAATTTACCTTGAAAATTTACCTCCTGCAACAAATCCACTTCACTGAATTCTGCAGCTAGATTTGGAGGGGTAATGAGTACACATCCCTGTCCCAGAATGCAATATTCTCTATATATATATATATATATATATATATATAAGAATTAGACTTAAGAAATAGACCAGTTGTCATGGTCTCATTGCTGCAAGATGAACAAGAAAAACAGGAACAGCTCCCAAATATTTAGTCATCTCTATACTGCTGCAGAATGCTTTATCATACCTGAGCAAACAGCTCTAGAAGCTCTCTCTGTTTGTTTAGGATAGCAGCTGCCATATTATCTTGGTGTGACATCACTTCCTGCCTGAGTCTCTCCCTGCTCACTCATAGCTCTGAGCTCAGATTACAGCAGGGAGGGGAGGAAGGAGTGAAAGGGAGTGGGAGTGGGAGAGAGGAGCAAACTGAGCATGCTCAAGCCCTAGCCCTGAAGGTTTATGCTGAAAACAGGAAGTCTGATACAGAAGATCATGTGTACACGATAGAAGGAAAGGTGCATTTATATTAAGGATGAACCGAATCCAGGATTCAAATTAGGATTTGGATTCGGTTCGGTATTTTGCCGACTCTTTTGCAAAGGATTCAGGGGTCGGCCGAATCCAAAAAAGACCTTTCTGCTAAAGCTTACTTAATTTTAGCCTTTCCTTCTCCTTTAATGGCTCAGATGAGGAAGTTAGTAAACGGTTAGTATGTTTGTATGTACAACTTTATATTTGTAGTGCTATTTGGATACGTAGCATTGTACAATATAGATCAGAGCTGTCCAACTAGAGGCCCATGGGCAGATGTGGCCCTCCCAAGGAATTTTATGGCCCCTAGTCTGCTCTAAGCCTTTATTTTATGACATCATAATTTGAATATAATCTGGCCCTTGAACTACATTTTCAAATTTGGTAAGGGATGATGGATTGTAGGTAGAAATGGTGCTGAGTTGGGTTTTTTTCCTCACTTTGCACATATTCAGTGAACAATTCAAAGTTGTACTTTAGTCTGCCACTCACACACCCCCATACAGGACGATGACATTAGAATAAAGGAAACAAAGTTAATCTGCCCTCTAGCAGCTCACTCAGCTCCTACTCTGAAATCCTTATACACACGATTCATCAGATTAAACAGACTATAACTGAAGAATAATGGAAATAATTTTCGTTTTATTACATCACTATGTTATCTCTGATCAGATTAGTTGTTGGCATGGCCTGTAGCCTGAATTCCAGATATTCTGCAAAGTGGGCACAAATGAGAACCCTTTAGAGATTTTTTGGTGGTTAAAAAAAGTCCCCAAAATAATAACTCGTCTGTGTTGTTTGCTCCGGGGCTGCTGATTTCCCCACCTCACCATTTATATTATGAGCACAACACTCTTCTCTGTCCCACTCTCTGCTAAGTTATGCATTATGTTCTACATTTAGCAATTCAGAAGCATGCAGAAATTCCATTAAAATGGTTTATTAGCATTGCAGTAAGTATTATTTCCTAAAAATGCTTTTAGCCATGTTTTCCACATTAGCGATTTTCCAAGGCAACTTAAAACTTGTTTATCTCGGCTTTCCAAGCTATATACCCTCTATGCTTTTAGGCGACAAGGATAAATCGGACCTATAATACCGTTTCCTTCCAGATAGACAGACCTATAATCCTGCAGTATGTACCCAACTGATATCCATAACTTCCATGTACAAGATGCTCTGAAACTCTCTGGTTATGTGTAAAAGTCTGCTATTTATTTATGGATCTGTTCTCAGCATCTGCCCACCTGCAGTACAGCACAACATGACCTATGTCTTTACTAACTGTCCATGGACCCTAGTGCTAATCTGTGTCTGCCTCTAATTCCACTCTTCCCAACTAACAAATTCTAGACCTTTGTGACATCCATATATTCCTTAATTGTTGTATGTCTCTTTGAACACTGATCTCTTTACACGTTGTCTTCTAATGGGGGAAAAGCAATGTTTTTGTGACTATGGTACCTCACCTGGGTTGGGTGGGTCGGTAGGACACTAGGAAAAACACCAGTGGGCCTCGGACCAACTCCATGTGGATACTGAGGAGCAGGGGCCTAACTACACAGGAAGCAGACCCTGCAGGTACATGGGGGGCCCAGGAAGTATAAGGGCCCAATGAGGCCCCAATTAGTGAACTATTTCAACATGTATTTGTAAAAAAGGGCAACCTCTGGATAAATTGGGGGCCCCTACAATTAGGGATGCACAATATCCACTATTTTGGATTCAAATGAACCCCCGAATCCTTCACGAAAGATCAGGCCTAGTACCAAACCGAATTGGAATCCTAATTTGCATATGCAAATTAGGGGTGGGAAGGGGAAACATTTTTTACTTCCTTGTTTTGTGACAACAAGTCACGGATTTCCCTCCCTGCCCCTCATTTGCATATGCAAATTAGGGTTTGGATTTGGTTCGGCCAGACAGAAGGATTCGGCCGAATTCGAATCCTGTTGAAAAAGGCTGAATCCCGAACCGAGGGAGGCAGGTTAATTGTGACTGATATATGTGACATACACTCATCGTTGTGATGAAAACACAAAGATATACTATATGGCTAAATGTATTGAATCACTGCAACTGACAACTTAAGCTGCATCCACTGACACAATTGGTTTGCACTTTGCAAAAATGGGTTTGAACGAACTTGATTGGCCTACGCAAGGCCCTGGCTTTAACCCAAATGCAGTGGGTTTGCACCAGGGCCCATGGTCCCCTAGTTAGGCTGCTGCCCAATCAAACACCTATGGGATGAATCAAAATACTGACTGTGAGCCAGGCCTGATCCCCAACATCTGTGCCCAAACTTACTAATACCCTTGTGACTGAATGAAAGAAAATCCTGCCAACATGGTTCCCACATCTAGTGCAAAACCTTCAGAGACAAGCACAGACTCTACTAGAACCGCATTCACTTTACACTTACACTTTAATATATTTTCAGCTCACACAGCCCTTCAATTGTCAGCTTGTACCCAGAGCTCTAATTTCTTCCCTTTTATTTCCCACACTAGGGATCAGTTACTGCCCTTTCACTGCCAAGAAAGAGCATTATGGTGTGTGTCTCAGCACTCAGCTGAAGTGATTACCTGACTAAAGCTGGCCATACAAGCAGGGGCGATCCTGGCCCCTCCACCACCTGAGGCAGCAGCAGTTGAAGCTGCCCCCCCTCCCCCAGAAATTCGCTCTTAAAGTACCAGGAGCAGCATTTTTGCTGCCCCTAGTACCTAGTGGGGCGCTGCCGCCTGAGGCGACAGCCTCAACTGGCCTCATTGGCGAAGCACCCCTGCATACAAGGGCTGGCAACTTGGCCCCTCCAGAGCTTACTGGATGGGGCCCTCATGTGACATATCTATTGGGCAGGTTTGAAAATCATTTTGTGTGATGACTGCATTTGTGCTTTGATAAAGTCCTCATCCAATGGGTCTTCTTAAGCCTGCTGCATGATTCAGCTGTAGACCTCAAAAATGTTGGTGGCCACACGGCCGCCATCAGGGAGGCATGGGTGGATAGCGGTACCAGGGGGCCCAGTCGTGCTGCACTTTCTGGATTAGTAGAGCCTCCCTTGAGCACAATTCCATTGAATGAAGCTGCAAGGTGTCGAAGGAAGCCGCCATGCCACCAAAGTGAGTCAAAGCCATCAAAGGAATTAAGAGACACAGATCCACTGAAGAAAGCCAAAGAAGCTGAGGAGAACTAAGAATATCACCTGCCAAACTTTAAAGGTAAGTTCCACTGAACACCAATGTTAACCCCTGGCCACCAATGTTTTTTTTTTTTAGCTTTTATTGGGGGCCCTGACCACCAAAGTATTTTCTAACTTGAGGAGGGATGACCACCAATGGTTTTTTTAACTTGTAGAGGGGTCCTAAGTACAATTTAAGTTAGAGTAGGTATGTGTGGCCTTTTTACTGTGGTGTGGGCTGGGCAGAAAATTTATCGTATGGTGCCCCATGATTTCTGATGGCCCAGGGTGGCCAAATCGGGCAGAGATCTGCCAACTTGAGAAACAATTAGTACCCTGTCCCTCTACCAGGTGATTCTCTACAGCTTTTATCACACACGAGATGTATACTTTTTTATTATGACTTATAGCTGCATTGTCACATCATTCCAGAAGTTCACATTTCTTTTCTGGCCGGACATTGATTCCAGACGCAATATATTTGTATATACACGCACACACTCCCACGTACACTCTCATGCATGAAACACAGGCCAGGCCTGACATTTAATTGATATAATTTCATGCACAACTGTCAAGGCAATTTATGTGTCAGGAAGCAAGGCTGGTATTATGTAGTGTAGAATAACAAGCATAATGCTTTGCATAAGAACTTGCTCCCTTTGTCTTTTGCTCATTTTGCTGTTTTACAACCAGGGACTGAAATGAATTTTAAAGGGATTTTTACCATTTCATTAAGGTACAAAATATGTTATAGTGTGTCTGCAGCAAATGCCCAAGACAGACGTGCTCTGTGAATTAAAACGCAGAATGAATACCTCGAAATTTTTTTTTTTGTGCGATTACAAGCCAAAAAAATCTTGAAAAACTCTTAAGACCTCAAAGTAAACAAACATTTTACAATATGTTAAAGCTCCCACTGACTTCTACATGAGCTCGGCAGCTTTTAGATGACAACGTTTTGTATTAGAGTTTTTCCGTCATTTTTGCACTTGATAAATAATGACAATTTATTGTTTAAGGGTCATTATTAATTACACAATATTTTTAGTCTAATATTACTTCAATTCACTGAAATGAAAAATATATGAACGTTATTAATAAATAAGATATAATTAATCCTTACTGGAAGCAAAACCAGCCTATTGGGGTTATTTAGAGTTTAAATGTAGTGATGGGCGAATTTGCGCCGTTTCTCTTCGCCAAAAAACTCGCGAATTTCGCGAAACGGCGCCGGCGTCTCGTTTTTGACGCCGGCGCCCGTTTTTTCGACGCCGGCGCCCGTTTTTTGCACCGGCGCCCGTTTTTGACGCCGGCGTCCGTTTTTTCGGAAATTTTTTTTTGACGCCGGCGAATTTTTGCCGCGAATTTTCGCGGGAGTTTCGCGAATTTATTCGCTGGCGGCAAATCGCGCAAATTCGCCGCGAATTCGCGCCTGGCGAATAAATTCGCCCATCACTATTTAAATGATTTTCTAATAGATTTAGGGGCTGATTCACTATGGGTCGAATATCGAGGGTTAATTAACCCTCGATATTCGACTAGGAATTGAAATCCTTCGACTTCGAATATCGAAGTCGAAGGATTTAGCGCAGATAATTCGATCGAAGGATAATTCCTTAGATCGAACGATAAAATCCTTCGAATCGAACGATTCGAAGGATTTTAATCCAACGATCGAAGGAATATCCTTCGATCAAAAAAAGTTAGGCAAGCCTATGGGGAACTTCCCCATAGGCTAACATTGACTTCGGTAGCTTGTATCTGCCGAACTAGGGGGTCGAAGTTTTTTTTAAAGAGACAGTACTTCGACTATCGAATGGTAGAATAGTCGAACGATTTTTACTACGAATCCTTCGATTCAAAGTCGTAGTCGAAGGTCGAAGTAGCCCATTCGATGGTCGAGGTAGCCCAAAAAAATCTTCGAAATTCGAAGTTTTTTTACTTCGAATCCTTCACTCGAATTTAGTGAATCGGCCCCTTAATGTATGTAGGTCCAAATTAAAGAAAGATCCGTTATCTGGAAAACCCCAGGTCCCGAGCATTCTGGATAACAGGTCCCATACCTGTACTGTGATTACAGGAGCTTATAAAAATGTAAGGAGTGTTATTGTCTCCCTGAAGTAGGCCTCAGGGGAATGGGTGCTATACAGATAAATGACTGTATATAGAAAATATAATCCTCAGGAACTGGATCATGAGCTGAATGATGGAAAATTAATTAGTCAAACAAAGGCAAATTTATTTCTGTAAAGGTCTTAGATTTTAAATGTGATGAATGTAGCAGATCTCCATGAGAAAATGTTCCAGCCACTATAAATTATCTGACTGGCCGGGAGGAGATGAAGGATGATGAAAGAATGGAGGATGCAACATGGAAGACTAATGAGCTGAAGAGAAGGTAGAGTGTAAAACACGGGTAGGGATTATTCAGTAGCAACACTTGGGGGCAAATTTATCAAGGGTCGAAGTGAATTCGAGGGAATTTTTGAAGTAAAAAATCGAAGTAATTTTTTGGATAATTCGACCATCAAATAGGATTCTACGACTTCGATTCAAAGTAAAATCGTTCGAATATTCGACCATTCGATAATCGAAGTACTGTCTCTTTAAAAAAACTTCGACTTCAATGCGTCGCCAAATTAAACTTGCCGAAGTGCTATGTTAGCCTATGGGGACCTTCTAGAGCAGTTTTCGAAGTTTTTTGAAGTTGAAGAAAAATCGTTGGATCGATGGATTTCATTGTTCCATTGACCGATTTTACTTCGACCGCAAAATGAACGTGAAAAAAACTTCGACTTCAATAATCAAAGTTGAAGTAAAGCCATTCGATGGTCGAATTTTGAAGTATTTATGACTTCAAAATTCGACCCTTGATAAATCTGCCCCCTATTGTAAAAGTGTTGAGTACATTCCAATAACTCGGAATTCATATTTATAATTATTTTTGTGTTTAATTTTGTGTTTCTTATATTAAAAGCTGATCTCAGAGAGAGAGAGATTCCGATTGCATTTGCTGTGCACTAGCGACGTGCCCCCTCAACCTGCTGGGGGGGTGGCACTGGATGAGGTGCCTCAGGGTGGCACTCAATGTGAATTGGCCCTGCCCTTATACAGTAACGCTGTCCTTTTGTATAGAACTAGCTGTATGGGCCCCCACCTATGGGCAGCCCAAAAGCATTCTGTATACATATTTACCCCCATATGTAATAAAAGGCAGTCAGTTTGCCCAGTAGCAGTAACCCATAGCAGCCAATAAGATGTTTGCTTTTAAATCGGTGACCAGCAAATTCTACTTGCTGATTGGTTGCTTTAGGTAACTTGGTGCCTTTTATTCATGGGTGGATTTTCAATAAGGCTAGGGGAGGCTTAGCCTCCCCGAACCTATTTGCCACTAAAAAAAAAACCTGCTCTCTCGATGACTGCAGGGGTCCTTTAAATAGGAAAGCTCCGGTTCTGCTGATTGGATATTTCTGACAGCATTTTATCCAATCAGAGCACAGCTGTATTTTACAGACAGTATAATTTACCAACCAGGGGCAGAAATAGGCGGGGCTGGGAAAACTATAGCCTGAAGGTATTGGCAGAAGTGAGACTGGCAAGAAGGAGCTGAAATATTTACTCCTGTCTAATGGAGAGTATTTGCAGCCAAATCCATTTAACTCTGAAGAGGTACTATATCCATTCTGAGGGCTGAGGGTTAATTGACTGGAATAAAAGTTGCTTTTTTTGGTCTGCCAACATTAGTCTCAGCTGTGTATCCCTACACATTAATTTACCCATTCCTTTTAAAAATTGTGCTACATTTTGTATTTTTTTTTTTACTGTTTTGTG
The DNA here is from genome assembly GCF_017654675.1 of Xenopus laevis. Lineage (NCBI taxonomy): Eukaryota > Metazoa > Chordata > Amphibia > Anura > Pipidae > Xenopus > Xenopus laevis. The sequence goes on from NC_054376.1 coordinate 32,053,422, forward strand.
GCAATTCAGATGAAGCCTCATAAAAGTGCATTATCCTGATATATGTGCTGAGGGTTTGGTACATGAAATTAGTATTGTGTTTAGCCTAACATTTTACCTGAGGCTATTATATGCCAGATTAGGACTTCATTAAACTGAAACCAGCGGGTGGGGCGGGTTCAGGCCGATTCCTGCACAAAATCTTCGGGTGCAGACAGGTCTGACTCTTCTCCTGCTCTAACATCATACGCCGATGCGGTAATGGCGGAGCTCACCCGATATTGTCCGTCCTCCTGCTCGATTGCTGCTCTCGCGATACACCGGTAACTCCTTGCCGGTTATTGCACCAATCAACCAAATCGCTGTGGATCTGATCAAGGATTATTCAGGAGTCTGGCACTTATAACATCAATTTTCGGCTTTATTCAGACACAAATTAAAGTTACATCAGTGGGTGTGCAAAAATCTTCTCCTGCTCTCCCCACCCGCGACCTAGCACTTCCTGCGACGAAATTTCTAGACTTACCCAGCCTCTGCCGGCCTCTTTTGTGATGTCACTGCAGGGCTAGTCGGGCGCGGGTCAATAAATAAAGGGGCAGAAGCAGGCCAGGTGTGGATTGGGAGGGGGCAGGTTAGGGTCGGGTGCGGGTCGAGAAATTCTCGACTCACACATCACTACTCTGATGGTATTAATAAAATTGGTAGTGCATTTATCCTGTCTTTTTTAAGGGGTTTTTATAAATGAAATTGGCAATTCATTTACCCAGGATACATCCTAAACCTAATTTTCCACTGCATCTTATTTCATGTACTGTGCCTGGTGTGTGTGCCCAGTCTCCGCAGTATAAATTGTGGCACTACCCATTATTTCATATATGCCCAGTATGAGAAATTTTCCACCTTGAGCATTCTAATTTAAAAACAAGAACCCCAACTACAGGCAGCGTGGTTACCAGTGGCGTGTATAACAGGGGTGCGACTGCACCTGGGCCTTGCACCTTGGGTGCTGCAGAGGAGATTGTACATGCATTTGGGCCGGGAGTGCACGTGGGCCCAGTCAAACCTAGTTATACCACTGATGATACCCATTGAAGTCAGTGGGAGGTGCAGGAGGTAGTAGAGGTGCTCATTTTTTATACAAGCACAGAGGCCATCTTTAGCCTCTCCAAACAACAAAATCACCCTCTGCTTATGCTTTCATTACAAAACCCCTTCATAATGCAACATAGTCCAGTATGGAATTTCCCCACAAAGCCTAAATCTACTTTGCCGAGCAAGCTCAATATACATTTCTCCTTCTAAGCCGTTTGCTTATCTGAATGGCATAGGCCAGTGGCGCAGTAAGGGCTGCAGATAAAATATATTGCTGATACAAATCAAATTCATTCTTCACCCGGCTAAAACTGTTATGACATGTATATGAAACGTGCCTGCTACGTTTTGTTAAAGTAGCCACAATGCTACTGGATTTATACAGCCATTAAACACACAAATTCTATACATTTCCCTGCAGACTAAACAGTTCCAAACCCGGAGATGATCAGGCACTTTTTAAACAAAAATCACAAGAGAAAGGCACTGAAAAATCATAAGCATGGGATAAATGTGATGTAGGCGTTTCTTAATGCTAAAGAGATGTGGAAATACAATTCTCACAGGTCATTATTTCTTGGTTTTCATCATTATTGGGATCCTCTGGCACAAGACAGCAACATGCAGCCAATGAAGCAGTCAAGCATGTTTGCAGTCCATGCACACTTAGACCCAGAATACCTTGGGTTCTTAGATGATGCTTAGATGTGTGGGCTGATAAGAACAAGAGGATTTAAGCTTGGACCTCCCTGACTACATAGCTTTGTCTTTGTCGCATAGAAACCATAAAGGAACTAAAAAAAAATAAAAGAGGTTTCCATGCGAGAAAGAACATTTTAGGTTTTCCTTTATTGTAGGGTTCCCTAACCATATTTTCTGAGGACCCAAATAAAGTTTGCCTGCTTATTTATCACCATTTTTTATTGTAGGATTACATTTCACATTGTAAAAATAATGAGGATCCACATGAACATTATGGAAACCCAATTTTGGGCCATGACTCTTAATTCTGCTGTCTACACATGTGGTCATTCTAATTAACCAGGTTTGAGAATCCAATCAACAGTGAAGGGGTCATATCTTGGCCATATGCTAAGCTGTTGTCCAATAACAGAACACACAGATATATCTTTATGGGTTACAGGTATAGGACCTGTTATCCAAAATTTTGCCACCTCGGTTTTTAAGGGTAAGGAATCTTTCCGTAACTTGGATCAGGTTTCTACTTAAAAATCATTTAACATTAAATAAACTCAATAGGATTGTTTTGCCTCTATTAAGGATTAATTAGACCTTATTTAGGATTACGTACAAAGTACTGTTTTCTTATTACAGATTTCTTATATTTGCTTATAATGAAGGCTATAGGAGATGGATGGTCTTCCCATAATTCTGAGCTTTCTGGATAACTGGTTTCCAGATAACCAATCCCATACCTGTTCTTGAAATATCAATCCAGTAATCCCTGGTCTTTGAAGGCACCTGATCAAAATTTTCTGTCTTGGCCGAGCGACAAGACTACGATGTCCAAGGGGCACATTTACTAAGCTCGAGTGAAGGATTCAAAGTAAAAAAACTTAGAATTTTGAAGGTTTTTTTTGGGTACTTCGACCATCGAATAGGCTCCTTCAACTTCGACTCGAACGATTCAAACTAAAAATCGTTCGACTATTTGACCATTCTCTTTAAAAAAAACTTCGACTATCTACTTCGCCACTTTAAACCTACCGAGCTGCAATGTTAGCCTATGGGGACCTTCCCCGTTACTTTTTAAGGGATTTTTGATCGAAAGGATCGATGGATTAAAATCCTTAGAATCGAACAATTTTTCCTTCGATCGATTGAAGTATTTGCGGTAAATCCTTCGATTTCGATATTCGAATTCAAAGGATTTTACTTCGAGGGTCGAATTCGAGGGGTTTTTAACCCTCGAAATTCGACCCTTTATAAATCTGCCCCTAAGTGTTACGATGTGTTTGTTTTTTTATCGGTTGTCTTGTCTCCTGCCATACACACACCAAATATCGTACATAACAATGTTTATCTATGCGTGTATGGACACCTTTATTAACACTCCAAAAAATGGACCTTACAGATTGGTTGTTTTATATTCTTCACCACCATGGGGTGTGTGTTTATCTCCGATAAATGCCCAGCCACTGAATGTATATAACGTTAGATATAGAGAAATAGAAATGCCCTGTGTCACCAGTTCAGTTCTGTTCCATTTCAGATATATTAAAAATATGATAACCAACAATTATATCCACAGGATACTTTCCTATAACGCTGACATTTCAGTGCAGTTAACCCCTGGCTGGCACATATCGTTTCCAGGGAGATAAATATCCTGGAATGTGGCGCATTTGAATGATAAATGGATACCCTGCACCTGTCCCTGAGTCACAATAATGACGGACCTGTGTATTACTTGATCTTAACAATGTAAATACCGTGTGTCATACGTGGCTTTTAAACACAGATACAAAAACAAACCTGGTACCTTGGAACTTAGCTGGAAATTCGAGAGATGACTATGTGGCTCTGCCAGACACAATATTAGCTGCCATGTATCAGATTTAAGGCATTTATTTCTGACAATGCCCCCTGACTAATGACCCCAGGCTGTTGCTCTACACTGGAAGGGAACATTCTAACAACACACTTCATTTTGATCCTTTGCAACCCACTGATCCGGGATGCCTATAAATAGTCTTTATGAGGGAATGCTTGCGGTTATGGCAGGTTGGAGAGGTTATAGCACTGACCAGTTAATAGACTGAGGAACACAAAGCTCTGTACAAGCTCTGCAGGGGGATGTTTGGACAAATACCATCAGCAAATTTCCTCATGAGGCAACTTCGGGCGACTTCGGAAAATGAAGCGCTCAGAGTGCCATCCCGCCATCGATTTACATTCTAGCTTGCGGGAAGGCAGTTCGGGGAGATTAATCACCCCCCCCCCCCTGAATCTGACTGTGTGTCTCTGCCCTTACAGAACATTTACTTTTTAGATGGGTTCAGTGAACCCCATTTGAAAGCTAGAAAGAGTCAGAAAAAGGCAAATAATTAAAAAAAAACTATAAAAAAAATGAAGGCCAATTGAAAAGTTGCTTCGAGTTAGCCATTCTATAACATACTAAAATTTAGCATTAAACGTTAAACTAACTTTTAGTATGCTGACTATTTGAAATATTTTTTTTATTTTTAATGGTGTTTTAAAGGAACTGTCCAGTGTAAAAATAAAAACTAGGTAAATAGATAGGCTGTGCAAAATAAATTATAAATAAATAAAATAAATAAATAAATAATAAAAAAATAAATAAATAAAATAATTCTTATATAGTTAGTTAGGCAAAAATGTAACGGATAAAGGCTGGAGTGACTGGATGTCTAACATAATAGAACAGAACACTACTTCCTGCTTTTCAGCTCTTCTAACTCTAAAGATTTAGTCAGCGACTTTAAGGGGGGCCACATGGGACATAACTGTTCAGTGAGTTTGCAATTGATCCTAAGCATTCAGCTCAGATTCAAAAGCAACAGTTATGACCCATGTGCCCCCCCCTCAAGTCACTGATTGGTTATGGCCTGGTAACCAATCAGTGGAAACCAAGACAGCTGCAAAGCAGGAAGTAGTGTTCTGGCTATTATGTTAGACATCCAGTCACTCCAGTCTTTATACATTACATTTTTGGCTAACTAACTATATTAGAAACATTTTTTATTTTGCACAGCCTATCTATTTACCCAGTTTTTATTTTTACACTGAACAATTCCTGCAAATATATATCTGGTTGCTAGAGCCATTAGGGAAGTAATAAAAGTAGATAAAGAAGTAATAAAAAGTAACAATAACCATAAAATTGTAACGTCACAGAGCAATATTTTTTTTGCCTCCCAGGATCAGTGACCACCATCTGAAAGCTGAAAAGCAGAAGAAAAAGACAAATAATCCAAAAACGATAAAGAATAAAAAGTGAAGTTAACTTAAAGGTGAACAAGCCCTCTAAAGGAGAACTAAACTTTCCATGGGTTCCCTCTACTGCCCTCCCCTCTCCCCAGCCTCAGCTAAGAAATGCAGAGTTGAGGTTTGAAGCAACCATGACTGGCTGAACAACTTCTGATCCTCTGCTCTATGGCCTGGCCTAGTTTTGTCCCAATTGGCTACTGATGTTATCAAGTACAAGCAGCAAGTATCTTTCCACAATTTTTAATTTATATAGGTGGCATTTATACAGTTTATCCAGCTCAAAGTGCTATATCTCAATGTCTCTCAAATGAATTTCTTTTTTTTTCACGAACTTCTAAAAATGTGTGTTTTTTTCTGTATTTCTTTGAGTGTAAAAACCACAAAAAAACTGTAATACAAAACTGGGCCAAGTAAAAGCTGTCAAGGTTCCAAAGGAGTCAGTGGAAGCTGCGCTGATCCTACTGGACCTTTTTTAAATCAATTAGGACTTTTAGAGGTTTTAAAAAAAAATTTCCCTAGTTATTAATTTTTTTTTATAGAAGTTTTAAAGGTATAAAATAATATTTTAGCGTATCGTTCAGTGTTTTTTTTCCGCTCGTACTTTTTATATTTCAAACCTTTTGATAAATTCCATGGCATTGTGGTTTTAGAGGTAAATATGCCTCCAAGTGATACTTAACCATTTAGACACTTAGGGGCCGATTCACTAACTTCGAGTGAAGGATTCGAATGAAAAAAATTCGAATTTTGAAGTATTTTTTGGGTACTTCGACCATCGAAATCCTTCGATCGATCGAACGAACGTTTAGTGCTAAATCCTTCGACTTCGATATTCGAAGTAGAAGGATTTCAATTCGAGGGTCGAATTTCGAAGTATTTTTAACTTCGAAATTCGACCCTTAGTGAATCTGCCCCTTACAGTATGTTTATAACATTTCAGGGACGAACATCATATAAACATGAAGATGTTAAATAACGCAGACAAGCTGTTAGTTATTCTCAGGCAGTGGTTGCCATTGTCCATCTGTCCTGTGACAGCTATTCTTAACTTTCTGCAGAATGCTGGAGGGAATACAGAGATATATTTGGCTAAAGGGCAAGTCATAAACAAGTTACCTGGCTTTACTGTAACAGCAAGGAGATAATGGGATATAGAATGAGACATGTCTCTGGTATCGGCTGCACACAAGCTACATCGATAAATCAAATCTAATTATTTAGGTACAAAGGACCAACTGCATTATCACATTTGCCCCATGTAAAGGCTATGGAGGGGGAGTTTGTTTTAAATACACATTTGGGGTGCACATTCCCAGGAATGCAAAGGCAACAAGTATGTTAAATGGCCTGTGTACCCAGCAATAAAATGCTGCCTAATAAAAGCAAATTCCATACTAAAACCAAAAAGTTATCTGTATTTCCTACTGTCCTCTCTGTCCTTTTTTTGTATATAAATACTGGTTCCGATAATGTCTTGATGTGCCTTAAAGCTCTGCCTTAGTCCAGATAAGGCAAGTCAATCAATGTGAAGGAAGTTGAGCCAGGCACTCACAGATGAAACTGCAAATACGTTTATTTGTACAACATGTCACTTGATAAAGGGCCTTGCCCGAAACATGTTGTACAAATAAAGTTATTTGCAGTTTGATCTGCGAGTGCCTGGCTCAACTTCCTTCACATTGAATGTCCTCTCTGTCCTTTCCTATTCTCTTCACTGCTGATCCTGACTACATGTACCAGTGAAACAATGTAGCAGATGCCAGGCCCAGGCTGGCAATTTATGGGTTCTGGCAAATGCCAGAGGGGCTGCTATAAGGTGCCATAGAAAGTCAGTATTTAGTGGACTGGTGGGGCCTGTTTGGGCCTCTGTGTTGGCTGAGTGGGCCTCTATGTACCTGAAATGCCAGGGCCTATTTTAATTCTCAGTCCAGGCCTGGCAGATGCCTTGCCTGCCCATTGAGTAACAGACCTGTAAAGAAGAAGAATGACAGAAGTGTGAAAGGCATTGCGCAAACTGGAGCCATACTCAATAAGATCCACTTATCTTTCCCCGATATACCCACCCACAGCGGGGCAATATCAGGTTAATCTGAACGTTTGGCCCTAGTGCCGAATTATCAGATTACAACTAAGAGAATAGCCGCTGGCAGATTGTAGGACTGCATCAACTAGCCGATGCGGTCAGGAAAAATCAAACCTGCCTGATCGATGTGAGCCTGATTTTTGGCTAGATATCGATCAGGGAGACCTGTTGGAAGACCCCCCACACACGGGCAAATAAGATGCCGACTCGGTCTAAATGACCAATATCGGCAGCTTCAACCTGCCCATGTATGGCCACCTTTAGCCAGAAGAGAGCAAACTCTCACTACATTGTTTTAATGGTGCATGTAGTCAGGACCAGCAGAACAGAAATAGCAAAAAACAGATAAATACTGATTTCAATTACATTTATAAATTACTTTAAAAAAAATTGAAATGCTTAATCTGTGTATAGTGGAAAGTTGCATATAATTGCATTGCATTTTATCATTGTGCAAAATTGTATATTTGAGTCTGCATAGCTCCCTAGCTAGCTTTTCCATTCTGAAAATGATTGGGTAACTGGCAACATCTTGACCAATAACTGTCAACTCCTCTGACCCCCAGTGCCTTATGCTCCATTCATGTTAGGAGGTATAGTTCTGCAGTAGCTATAGCACCATAGATTGTCTGTTCCTGAGTTAATGGTTTAATTGCTGACAAAGCATGCTTCTTTTCTAATGATACACCAATCCCAAAGCTGTCTGTTATAGCATTTGGAAGCAAGCCCACTACTCCCCATGTACACCACCGTTTGCCAACAAAAGAAATAGAAAAAAAAAATAATTGGACAATATATTACTTGTGTCTGAAGGAGAGGAGGATAAAATATCAACATGTCATAGTAGCAAGACACAGCCGCTGTGAATGAATTAGCAAAACAATGTTGTCTCAAACCACTGGCCTACAGTGAAACTGGTGCTGAAGTCACAATATGGGAGAAACATTATGGGCTGTGCAACTACAGGAGCAGTCTAATGGTGAGTATTCTGGCTGAATATATAGATATGAGTATGCACTTGAGCTGCAGCTCATATTCTTGAGGATATCTGTGATTCATGCAAATAATATAAAGAAGCAGGTGCATATATGATGGGTTATTTGCATGCAAAGCAGTAAGTGCATCCTATGTCTCCAGTACCCAAGTTAATATATTAAATAATATAATAATGGCTACAGTCAGGAGACTATACACAAATCCCCGAGGGCTCCTTAAAGCTCTTGCACATCTGTCCAGGGTGGACCTTTCAGATTTTAAAAGTAACACAGTAGGGCTCATGTATGACCCCCAAATTCAGTTGCAGAAAGGGCAAGCATTGGCGAGTTTTATCATTGAAAGCAAGCAAGTTGCAAGTAAAACTTAGTCCCTGTGTAAAATGTATAAATAACCAGTAGAATTCTTAATGAATCAGATGAAAGTTGAGTTTAGGACTGGCCAGACCAGGGGCGGAAGCAGACCCTGCAGCCCAGGAGGTGTAGGGGGCCCATGAGACCCTAATTTATATACAGTTTCAATAAATATTGGTAAAACTAGTAAACCACTAAACATTTTGGGGGCCTGAAAAATAATTAGCTGTGGGGCCCAGTAATATCTAGTTACTGACTTTGACGTAGTTGGCCAGCTTAAATGTATTGCAATATATGGACAAACAATCCCTATTTTGTTTAAAGGGTAAGGCATTTTTAGTAGTTTAAGGCACAAAATATTTCAATGTCCTTAATATATTGATAATGGGTTGAGTGCAGAGGACTCTTGTATTTGTCTATGTGAATTTTGTGGTCACAGCCTCGTTGCACCCCCGCCTAATGGTTTTAAAAATTAGTGGTGAGCACAACTTTCCCTTGTTGGTTATCATTTATACAGGAGTGGTGGCCAGCTACATGTTGTAGCCCCCACCCTTTTCAGCTATAGTCAGGTGATACCAGTGTGGCCAATAAAAGGGCAGCCAATTATGGGAGTTTTACTTTGAAAGCAGCAAGTAAGTTGCAGGTAAAACTTAGTCCCTTTGTAAAATGTATAATGAAGCAATTGAATTCTTGAATCAGATGAAAGTTGGGTGTAGGACTGGCCAGATATGGGATGACTATTATGTAGGTGGCCAGCTTAAATATATTGCAATATATGGACAAACAATCCCTGCTTTGTTTAAAGGGGAGGGTATTTTTACATTTCATGTAAAGTCTAAAATAGAATAAGCCTAGAAATGCTGTATTTTGTGTACTAAATCTAAACTTGAACTTACTGCACCACAAGCCTAATCAAACAAATAATTTATGCTTTCAAAGTTGGCTACAGGGGGTCACCATCTTGTAACTTTGTTAAACATCTTTGCAAGACTAAGACTGTGCACATGCTCAGTGTGGTCTGGGCTGCTTAGGGATTGTCATAAACAAAGCTGCTTGAGTTCTGCATGGCTGGGAAGTAAGGCGGGGGCTCCCCCTGCTGTTCATAAGTATAATTGTTTCCCTGCTCAGCAGTTAGGGACCGTCTGACAATTCCTATCCACAGCAGTAAATGAAGGAAGAATTTCACTGCATAAGTCAGGTTTCTTATAAAAACAGTACACATTTTTTAATTAAAGTATATTGGAGATAGGTTTCTTTTTCATTAAAGAAAGTAAAAATGGGATTTTCTTTTTTTGCCTTTACATGCCCTTTAAGGCACAAAATGTTTCAATGTCCTTAATATATTGATAATGGGTTGAGTGCAGAGGACCTTAAGTCTTTATCCGTATAAATGTTTGTTGTTAGACAGTTCAGCATAACTAATCTTGTAGGTAGTCATGTCTACTGCATTGCCTAGTGCTAATTTTCTCATGCACAGATTTTCTCCTAATATAACAAACGCAGTCCACTACAAATTCCTGCACAGCTCTAAATGTGATAACCAGTATTCCTGTGTTCGTCTACATAAGCAAGTCCCATCTCATCAGATGAAACCATGGCCAGGCCTCTAAAGGAGAGCTTAGATTAATGATATGCTGAAGATACCAGTTAAATAAAAACACAAAGAAATATTATGCCTCAATAGATATTTCATAATTATACCCTGTATTGATGTAGCAGCAGAGTGGCATGGTTGGGTGACTATAGCTTTGTACAGAATTGTATTTTAAGCAGAATATAAAGAAAGATCTGTAATTACATGGAGTTCATGTGGTTAGGAAATGACAACTTGGGGGTGGGTGGATTTGCTGCCTGTCAAGCATTTACTAAATATCACTTTCCCAAGGAGTGAGAGAACTCTATTCATTGATAGGCTGGACATGTCCGCAACTGTATAACAGTCTATAGTGCAGTTAATGCAATGGCAAAAAAAAAAAAAAAAATCAATGCAAAGTGTTGTTGCTAAATTTGTTCCAGTGATAAAAAAAAACTATAATCTATAGGAACTCTCAAATATATGTATTACTTTTCATTACAATTGAACCAGTGTTGTAATCAATTGACCCCCTACGAGTCCATTCCCAGTCAAACACAGCCTTCAGTGCAGAGACTTATATTATTATAACAATAGAATAATGGTGAGACTTGGATGGCCTCCATACATGACACCATGTATGGGAATGATTATTTTCTATCCCGCTTACTGCACAGTTGTACAAACCAGGGTATAGGTTCAGAACAGATTTTCTATAAATGTATTTTGTGATCATCTGAGTGACAGGTCTTTAATAACTTTCATATCTTTCTTTCCAGCAACGTTCCCTATGGCACTTACACCTCCACCTTCTGATGATTGAAGCCCGCTGGCTATCCTAAGCAACATGTAAGACTATTGTCAGATTGAAGGTTCCTTCTGAAACTCATGTGGCACGAATGAACATTTTATATCACGGCCAATTTGACCTTTGGTATAAACTGACAGATTTTCTTTTAATACATTCAGTATATATAAAAGTAGAAAAGAGCTGTACTCTTGTGTAACTGTTGATGGGAGCACAATTAGCAGGACAATAGCTAATAAATAATGCATGCGTGTACTTTCAAGCACATTTTTATTGGTGAACCAGAACCAGTATACAGTATATACAGGTATAGGACCTATTATCTAAAATGCTCAGAATCTGGGTTTTTCCGGATAAGGGGTCTTTCTGTAATTTAAGTCTCCATATCTTAAATCTACTAAAACATTCTTTAAACATTTAGGGGCACATTTACTAAGGGTCGAATATCGAAGGTTAATAAACCCTCAAATTCAACCCTCGAAGTGAAATCCTACGAATTTGAATATCGAATTCGAAGGATTTACCGCAAATCCTGCGATTGATCGTTCGATGGAAAAATCGATGAAATCCTTCGAATCGAACGGTTCAAAGGATTTTAATCGATCGATCGAAGGATTTTCCTTCGATCAAAAAAACCTTAGAAAACTGATGGGGAAGGTCCCCATAGGCTAACATTGTACCTCAGTACTTCGAGTATCGAATGGTTGAATAGTCAAATCGAAGTCAGTCATAGTCGAAGGTCGTAGTAGCCTATTTGATGGTCGAAGTACCCAAAAAAATACTTCCAAATTCAAAGTTTTTTTTACTTCGAATCCTTCACTCGAGCTTAGTAAATGTGCCCCTTAGTAAACCCAATAGGATTGTTTTGCCTTAAATAAGGATTCATTATATATTAGTTGCGTTCAAGTATAAGCTACTGTTTTACTAGAAAAACTGAATCATTTTTTAGAAAGTATTTGATTTTAATAAAGTCTATGGAAGATGGTCTTCCCGTATTTTGTAGCTTTCTACATAATGGGTTTCCAGATAACGTATCCCATACCTGTGTGTGTATATACATATAAATTGGTCCAATTGTTCTTGGTGTTAGGGAAGAGGCTTCAAAGGGTTTTTTTTGCCTTCCTCTAGAGCAACTTTTCTGCTCTCATTGGGGAGTCGTTGGTTCACATGTGTTAGGGTCATACAGGGGGCCCAGGGCCCACCGGGGCTGCCACCAAATCGGGGCCCCCAAGTTCATAACTGCCCAACTTTCCCCTCCCCCTTTAACTGCTGTTCTTAGTGGCTGCAGTCTTGGGAATTCAGGGGGAGCACAGCGAACAACAGTCTATGACAGGGTGCAGGATTGGGTTGGCGATACCCATGAGAGGGTTTTTCCCAATGTCCCGCTGGCCCAGGATGACCCTGGCGCGTGGAATGATAAGGTGAGGAAAAGACCCAGGGAAAGGTTTCTAGTGTAATAAAATAGCATTTCTTTCCATTATTTCTTACCTGAATTTTCTCATTGATTTGAATGGGTTATGCCATAAAAATAATGGCATAAAATAATGATATTAAATACTACTATCAGCCAGTGTAAAAGGAAAGACATACCTTTATTTTACACTGCTTTTCATACCATAAAAAAATATAGTTTTACACAGCCTGATGTGAGGCCCAGGTAATGGTCTTCCAAAGTCATTTTGATTCTGACTTTCTTTTCCTGGCTTCACTTGTGTATTTTAATACCTCTATACAAATACTCCATCCTCCGTGTTTAATTCCATCATTTCATTAGTTCATGTAGGCAGAGATATTAGTTCAACGTGGCATGTGTGTTGTTCATGGTTTACATTCTGCCTAATAATAATTCTTCTGGTTGTTAGAGGGATAACGAGTGGGTGAAGCACAAAATGTATATGTTATTAATGTATTCTGTGACATATACTATGTTTAAAAATGAACACATATACAAATAGAGATATGACCTGCCGCTATCCAAATATATCAGTGTATTCTTTAGCTTGAGCCGGGAGCGTTCATGGCTGACTCCAATGTAAAAGTGAAATTTATTACTATGATACATTTAATCCTGGTTCTGTTTAGTAAATGTGGTGTGGAGGTTTAGGAAAGGGGATCAAATGTTTAATTTTCGGTGTCAGGCTAGGCAAAACATGGCGCAAGGAGCCACAGTTGACATTTCTAGTGCAAACAGAGAGCTAGTGAAAGAGTTCACTTTCATTAAAATATGTACAGACCAAGGGAATGATAAACAGGGGATATTGGTTAAAAGATAAACACATGGGCAGGAAAATGTGTAAAAATTCAGGAGGAACCACGAGGAATAGAGTTCTAGCAATATACACAGACTATACCCAACTTCAGGGGGGGATTAATGTTAGATGTATCTGGGATGTCCAGTTTGTAACTCTCCAACCCTTGTTAAATTGCAAATTCTGTCCTTTGAATTATCTTCCCCGTTCCCTGTGTTCCAAGAGCAATTGCCTGTTATCCTAAAACTCTCCCTGTCCCTGCTGCAGTAGGGTTAGATATTAACTCAACCTTGCAAAGTTTGCAAGGGTGGCCTCATTAGAGTATTTTAATGCTAATATGGATTTGCCACTAAACAGTTGACTTACAGTTGCAGACTTACAGTTTTATGCTAGGCTTATGTGCTGAAGGAGCTGTGGAGTGTAATGTCAATAGTTATATGCCTTTACTAATAAAAAAAAATCCCATACGGCCCTATTGCTAGGGTCACACAGGCAACTTGCTCATGGTAGTCAAGCTGTAGGTACCGTTACAGGCACTTTATGGACAAAGAAAGCCTGTAGGAGGGCAGACTGTAATATATCACGAGCACACAGCAGATGTCCACTTCCAAAACTGTAACACTTTTATTTTTTAAAAGACACACCAAGGTATCCTTATACATTCAAACATTATTTCTCCAAACAGGCGGGGGCAAATTTACTTATGGTCGAATATCGAGGGTCAATTAACCCTCGATATTCGACTGTCGAAGTTAAATCCTTTTTATTCCATCGATTTTTCTTTGACCCAAAAAAGATAGCAAAGCCTATGGGGACCTTCGGTAGGTTTTAGGTGGCAAACTATGGGGTCAAAGTTTTTTTTTAAAGAGACAGTAGTTCGACTATTGAATGGTCGAATAGTCGAACCATTTTTAGTTCGAAGTCGGAGGTCGAAGTAGCCCATTCGATGGTCGAAGTAGCCAAAAAAAACTTTCGAAAGTTGTTTTTTATTCTATTCCTTCACTCCAACTGGGCCCCGTGGCCTTTCTCGCACTCACAGAATAATTGCATTACCCTCTTGACACCTTGAGACCAATCCCGTTCCACTGACCTAGTGGGAATCTCTCTATCCCCACCTGTCCTCCACAACCAGAGGCTCTCTGCTGGTGTCCCTTTGTTATTCCAGACAGGATTTTTCAAGGCCCATAGCTGACTTTACAACTTTCCTAATTAATACCCTAACTGATAGAGTATTCTTCAGATGGCTGCTTCTACTAAACTCCTGGTTGGGGCTTTTAGCTGCCCTTTCTAGTTGCAAGGTATATATATATATATATATATATATATATATATATATATATATATATATATATATATATATATATATATATATATATATATATATATATATATATATATATATATATATACTCACAATACTGGAGCACTCATGCAAAAAAACAGCTGCCTGGGTGCAGTATTCAAAGATTATGAAGACCAAAAATACTATACAAAAACCGCACTCACAGGACTTTATACAGGTGCAAAAAAGATCTGTTTATTTTTTACAACGTTTCGGCTTCTCTTACTGAAGCCTTTCTCAAGTGGTCACCACTTGAGAAAGGCTTCAGTAAGAGAAGCCGAAACGTCGTAAAAAATAAACAGATCTTTTTTGCACCTGTATAAAGTCCTGTGAGTGCGGTTTTTGTATAGTATTTTTGGTATATATATATATATATATATATATATATATATATATATATATATATATATATATATATATATATATATATATATATATATATATATATATATATATATATATATATATATATATATATATATATATTATATATATATATATATATATATATATATCCTGAGAGACCCTTTTGGTCTTTATCCAGCTCTTTATCCACCTTTAATATATATATATATATATATATATATATATATATATATATATATATATATATATATTAAAGGTGGATAAAGAGCTGGATAAAGACCAAAAGGGTCTCTCAGGATGACTTCCCTCCCATAAAATATAATTATCATACCCAGCTTTAACATTCATATTGCCAAAGATGCACAAGAGAACATAAAGAGAACATTCAGAGCAATCAGGCTCCCAAAGACTTCTTAGAAAATCGCATAGGCACTGAGCATTATAGCTTCATGAAACAGCATGTAGAAATATCTCAAATGGAGCTCAACTCTACATCTTCCAGAGCCATACAACAGAGCAGAAGATGCTACTGAGGATTTACTGTCCTTGCCAACTAGAACATAGACAGGAGACCATATTCTTTGCATTACCTGAGGCTAGGGCTATATTGAACTCTTCTACAAAAATCTTTAAAGAAATCTAGCTCTAACATAGCTCCTTAATCAGGAAGTGAAATTACTGGACTGCACACATTTCACACTAAGGGTATTTATTAAAATCTGAATGGCAAAAAAAAATATTAGAGTTTTTCTTACTATAAAATTCAAATTTTTAGTAGAAAAAAAAACCCTCTTGGAATTTATTAAACCCCAAGGGTGTTAAAAGTCCGAACAAAAAAGTACTCAGACCTGGCAAGTTCATGTAGAAGTCAAGGGGAGAAGTTCCAAAGATTTCCTGATCTGTGCTGGGTTTTGTGCAATAATCCGAAGATTTAGTGGTTTTTGGGCAAAAATCCCCAAGAATCTGAGTTTTTGGGTCGTAAAATCCGAAAAAAATCTTACAATTCGTTTTTTCACGAGTTTTTCCAGTTTTTTTCCAGCACAGGAAATTTCGAAAAACGTATTGGTAAATAAGGGGAGAATACCCGTGCAGATTTGGTCAAAGTCGTTTTCAGAAAATACTCAGATTTCAGATTTTGATAAATAACCCCCTAATTAAGACCTCTGAATTTGTCATGTGTCCTTGACCAAATCACTACATTGTGATATAGAGAGAGGTTCCAACATCAACCCGGTGGCTAGTGACTTTCCAGGAGTGCTGAAGGAGTTCTTTGCTTACATTTTATGATGGAAATGCTTAAAAAAACTGTTACCCAAGTGTCCCAAGCAGTGATAGGTGAATTTGGCGCATTTGGATTCGCCGAAAAATTAGCGAATTTCCAGCGAAATTGGCAAAAACTTTGCGAAACGGTGCTGGTGTCTCTTTTTTGATGCTGGCGTCCGTTTTTTTGATGAATAAATTCGCCCATCACTAATCCCAAGTACTAAATTAAAGCTAATAACATATTGGACCCCTATATAACACTGACAACTTCACGTTGAGATACAGTATATGGGGAAACACACAGATATGGTCTTATTCTTCCTCTCAGAAATACCATCAAAAAACTAAAGACCCATGTCCTGCCCTTCATATTATTATTCCCATATACTGTATACACAGTGAGATTATACATCAGCCCCTGATCCAGTGGAGTTCACAATGTAAGGCAGAATACTAATGCCTCAAAAGCAAGATTTCTACAAGAGAAAGTGCCATATAATATAGTTATACAATATTATTACACTATAAGAACTGTATTTTTATTCCATAATATAATTTACAGATGGACACATTCAATACATTCTATAACAAGTCATTTTACTGATCTCTTGCTCATATTTAGGTTTGGTTTGAATTGACCATTCATAACATATGATGGATTCTAAAGGAATAATAAGATATAGAGGGCTGAGTATATTCTAATAATGGCGTGATCTCAACAGGTGTTTAATACACATACAAACTCCAATCAGTTGCATTTATTTGAATTGCCTCTAATCTGGGATGCTTTGTTTTTTAAGTATTCAGCCAATTAAACCCGTCCATGGCTGTCACTGCAAAGGATTAAATCCTACCAATCAGGCATTGCTAAGGACATTTTATCTCACAGCACATAGCACATATACTAGAAAATCAGTAGGATCTGTAATTACAGAGGCTATTTGCCACTCAGTTCTATTTTTCTCATTGGCTGGATCCCCGGCATTATTTTTCCTTGTCCCTGTACAATCAAGGGGTGCTCTTAAAGGGCATGTAAAGTCTAATAAAGAATAAGGCTAGAAATGTTGTATTTTGTATACTAAATATAAACATGAACTTACTGCACCACAAGCCTAATCAAACAAATGATTTATGCTTTCAAAGTTGGCCACAGGGGGACACCATCTTGTAACTTTGTTAAACATCTTTGCAAGACTAAGTGTGCACATGCTCAGTGTGGTCTGGGCTGCTTAGGGATCGTCATAAACAAAGCTGCTTGAGTTCTGCATGGCTGGGAAGTAAGGCGGGGTCTCCCCCTGCTGTTCATAAGTATGATTGTTTCACTGCTCAGCAGTTAGGGACCATCTGACAATTCCTATCCACAGCAGTAAATGAAGGGAGAATTTCACTGCATGCAGTGAGGTTTCTTATAAAAACGATACACATTTTTTAATTAAAGTATATTGGAGATAGGTTTCTTTTACATTAAAGAAACTAAAAATGGGATTTCTTTTTTTGCCTTTACATGCCCTAACTAAAAGAAGTACAACAAAAGCCTAACTAAAAGAAGTAGCTAAAAATGTTGTACATTATGTTTTGGGCTTCTGTACCAGCCCAAGGCAACCACAGCCCTTTAGCAGTAAAGATCTGTGTCTCCAAAGATGCCCCAGTAGCTCCCCATCTTCTTTTCTGCTGATTCACTGCACATGCTCTGTGCTGCTGTCACTTACTGAGCTTAGGGACCCACTCACAATATACAGTACACATAGAATAGAAATGTCACAATATAAGTCTGATTAATAATTAATACAGATAATTACTACATGGCAGCTCAGAAACCAGTACAATTAGCATCATTTAATAATCAGCCCTGTAGCATCAGACCAACCTAATTTTCTGCATAATGCTGCATAATAATTTGTAACAACCCTTAAGCTTAGCTTCTCAACAGCTGCTCAGAGCCCACTGAGCATGTGAGTGTCACAGACACTTTCCAAGATGGTGACCCCCTGTGACAAGTTTGAAGTCCTGGATCATTGCTGCTGTTGAGAAGCTGAAATTGAGGCTGGTGCAATAGCGTCACAATATAAAATCTGACATTTTTAGCCATTTCTTTTTTAGAGTTTAGTTCTCCTTTAACATTGCATTCACCTGCAATTCCATGTTTAAGGGGATACTATGAGAAAGATGCAGTAAAATAAGATTTAATTTTATTTGGAAAGCATTATAACTTTTTTTGTTAATCAATCCAGCAGGGTCAGGCTGGGCTTCAAGGATAGCGGGAATGTTCCCAGTGGGCCTTCTGCCAAGTACCCCATTTGTGATTTGGAGCTTTCCTTTCCACCGTTGTGTTTCCCTATTACAGGAATGAGCTGCATTGAGTCTATCTGTCTTATTGATTTGGAGACTAGCTCATTCCTGTGATAAAATATGTGTGCTCTGAGCATTGCAGCAAGGACAGATACAGAATTTCAGAGGGAGAGTCTGTCTGCCTGGTCAGCACCTGCACTTGCAGAAGCTACAGGTGATACCGTCCATACAGGTATGGGACCTGATATCCAAAATGCTTGGGACTAGGGTTGTCACCTTTTTTTGGAGAAAAATACCGGCCTTCGTATATATTTAGGTTTTTTCCCTATTAATAACATTGGGGCCAAGTAGAATTTTTACCGGTCAGGCCAGTAAAATACTTGGGACCTAGGGTTTTCCAGATAAGGGATCTTTCTGTAATTTGAATATCCCTGCCTTGTCTGCTAAAAAGTAATTGAAACATTAATTAAACCCAATAGTATTGTTTTGCCCCCAATAAGGATTGGTATACATTAATTGGGATCAAATACAAGGTACTGTTCTATTATTACAGAGAAAAAAGTAAATCATTTTAAAAACATTTATATTATTATATCATTTATATTATATATTATTTATATTATATATTAAAATGGACTTTATGGGAGATGGCCTTCCTTTAATCAGAGCCATGGGTTTCTGGTCACCAAGCTAGTACTGGTCTAGGTATAGAATCCCTTATGCAGAAACCCAATTATCCAGAAAGCTACTAATGGCGTGAAGGTCAACTCCCATAGATCCCATTTTAGGAAAATAATTAAGATTTTTAAAAATGATTTCCTTTTTCTCTGTAATAATAAAACAGCACCTTGTGCTTGATGGTAACCAAGCTCCATATTGGTATTGAACCAATTCTCTTGGGTTTATTTAATATTCCAATGTATTAGTAGACAAAGTATGGAGATCCCATACCTGTTGTATGATTTAACATTGAGGGCATCCCTAAACCATACACTTTCATCACTTTTGTCATGTATATGATGGTGGCATACTGCTGACAAAAATGATACCTTTTGTTTTTTACCAGTTGTAATTGCATTGTTATATCACACATCTCCCGTAAAATACCATTTTGCATTAAGAAACAACAGATTAAGAATCATTTTGCATTTTTTTCACATAGAATAACTGGAGCAACTAGCACTAAGATGTATTGGTAGCTCATGTTTTACATCAATTGCTGACCACACACCAGCAATGGGACCTGAATTCTGTGTTACCACTGCCGAGTGTGTATCCCAAAAAGTAAGTCAACAGTTGGCTCTAGTCTTACCTTCTCTAGCTCAATGGCATTACTTATTTGTGGACACTGAATTATTATATTACTGTAGAAATATGAAAATTGGAGAAGCTTGGCCACGATAACCCTGTAATATAAAGGAAAGCCCTGGAGCTATAAACACAGGGGCTGCATGACAAGGGATCTGAATGACCAGCAGCCAGATTATACTAGGGTATGTTTAAAGATTGGCAGAATCAGATGTAGCTGTGATTGGGTGAGAAGGAATGAGTTAAGGCAGGGGAAAGTTGGGCTGGGGGCAGAGAAAGAGAGGGATGTGACTTCTGAGTAGGTAGAATCTTACCCCCCCCCCTTTTTGCATAATCTTGTGAAATGTTCTCATATTATCTATTAATAAGCGAATGTGAATGGCAAATGTTTGATCCAGGGAATTTTCTGATCGCCATTGGGTTCAGGAAGGATTTTTTCCCTCTTGAGTCACAATTGGCAGTGGCTTGAGGCTGAGTTTTTCTGGATCAAAACAGTGGATATATGATAATGTATTTAAATTATATTTGTCACAGCAGTGGTAGGAGTTTGCCAGAGTACTGCATAGGTAAGTTTAGAAGAGTGAGAAAGGAGGTTCTCTCCTGTGACTGCACAGTGGGTTGATTGATACAGACACTACTACTGCTTGTGCTAGGTGACAGCCTGCTTGGATTTCCAATCATCAGGGTCGGACTGGGGAGCACGGGGCCCACCGGGACCTACTGTCCAGGGCCCACTCCGACCGGTCCAGGGCCCCACTCCAACCGACCGTGATGAACCCCCCTACAGTGATGCCGAGGGTGCATGCATAAAGGCGCTAATCGGCGCACCTGTGTCATGGCGCTCCTGAATGAAAGGTGCCTCGCACATGCGCAGATGTTGCTGCGTGGTGGCTTCAAAAAAACTCGGGAGAGGGGACTGGCCCGGCGGGGGCTCATTAAGGGTCGGGCCAGTCCGACAATGCCTATCATCGAGACACTGCAGATTCAGGACCAACAGCAGGGCTGCTGAACTACTCTGATGGTGGGAGATGCAGCTGGGACCATCCTCTCTGTAGGTAGAGGCAGCCTAATACTCAGTGGTGGATATAATGGCATAGTGCTGATCTCAAGTAAAGAACGGCAGAGCATAGTAGCGACCTCTTATGGAATTCTAGCTTTGAATATTGCCTTGAGTGAGGCTGGCATGGTCCTATTTATTTAACAAAATGTGAATAAATGCTGAGGCCATTTCACACCCTTTCTGGCTCCTGGTGTTTCATTAAGGTATGTAACAATCAGTGGGATGGCTGAAAGAGAAGGGTCAATTGAGGAGTCCGCTTGTCATGTTATACTGCATGTATATTTACTTTAAAATCTCTCACAGAGCAGAACCTATAGATTGGAACATAACAGCAATCAGGAAACAGAAGAACAACAAGAATGAATTCTTCCAGAGCCAAGTAAATAGCTGGCTTTAAACTAAGCAAATTCCTTGAAAAGCCTCCAAGGCAAAATATTTCTCCCGAAACCTTCCCTTAAAAAAGGCTTTCAAATGATTCCAGAAATCTCTGTGCCCTAGAGCAGTCATTTTCCTGTTCATACAATGCTGAGCATATCTCTGGAGCAGTCACAGACGACAAAGGTTAATGCCATATTAACAGAATATCAGAATTTTACTGACAGCCACGGAGCTTCAGTGGCTATAAAACAAAGCCATGGGTCACACAAGAATCAAAGTGGCCATGGCTGGAGTTTCAGAAGAAGGTTAAAGTGCATTAGACAGCCCTTCTTAAACAACAAATCCCATGCCCTAGCAAGCGGACATTTCTTTTTGTTCTTAAAGGTGTCCTGTAGATAGTTTGGGGAAAATACAGTATACATTTGTTCTTCAGTGTTGAGAAAGGGATTCTGTTTTACAACGTAAAATTAACAGGAATTAAGAGATTTTAAGAAAAACAGGTATGGGATCTCTTATCCAAGAACCTTTTATTCAGAAAATTACAGGATTGCCGCATTTGAATGGAAAAGTAGACCCTCAAAATGAATTGTACTGTTGTAAAGTTATTATTTTGGCTAGTTTAAATATATTAACAGATTTTTTTTTACATGCTTAATGTAATGAATTTCAAAAACAGCTCCACCTGCTGGTCTGTTCTGTCAACCGGACTGACAGTCGGGAGAAAATTTTAGAAGGCAAGGAAAGTCTTTTGATATTTCTCTGCTTTTTTCTAAGCACATGAAGATTTTCCTTGCCTGTTTTCTATTGACTTTCCTCTTCTTCTTCTTCTTTCCTCTTCCTCTTCCTTTTCATCTGTCAGGCCAGTCGGCAGAACTGACCTGCAGGTGGAACTGTTCTTGCCATTTTATTATATTAGCAGTGTACAATATGCTAATGTCTTGACATTAAGGTCAAATAAACTGCAAAAGTGCTCAGAAGAGGACTCTAATCAATGTTATATTCATCTGTTTCAATATCTTACATTTCCTTTCAGATATGATTGCAATTTTTTTCTCTTGTACTTGATGGTAGCTAAGCTGTATGAATCCATACTGGTGGCAAAACAATCCTACTGGGTTTATGCAATAAACTATTTACTAAACTCTGAATGCTGAAAATCCAACAAATTTGTGTTTTTTTAGTATAAAATCGGAATTTTAAAAAAACCACAAATTTTTCATAATTTATTATAACTCGAGGATCGAAAAAGTCTGAATTTGAAAATCTCATACCTGCCGCGGTTGCATATAAGTTAATGGGAGAAGTCCCAAAGATTTTTTGATCTGTGCTGGGTTTCGTGCAATAATCCGAATTTTTTGGAATTTTCAGGCAACAATCTTACACGATCCATGCATTAAGCAGTAAATTCACTCAGACAGATGTATAATGATTTGATTGCAGAATTATGTTTATATATCAGAAACATTTGCAAATTGAGATAAGAGATTTTACGAGCAAAGAGAAAGCATTAGAAAGGACTTTTTGTTTTGTTTAGAGATTTCACCAGGGTAATTTATTACTGTACGTGGCAGCCAAGAGTTTAATATTTCTGTACAGAACAAGTTTGAGGAAGATGGAATTTACTGTTTTAATATCACCTGCATTTCAGTGAGCCATTAGTTGTGATGCATGCCCGGGCAAGATTAGAGGCCAGGAGATAATAACAGATAAAGTTATTGTGGCAGGCAGCCTAATCCACAAATAAAATGTCATAACCCAAAAGATAGATACAAGATAAAGGCTAAGTATTCCACAATTATAGTTATTTTTCCTTTTTTCTGGTGAGCCTAGGTGTTTGCAGTCCATGGAATAACGACTGGAATGGCACTCACAATTAGCCAATTTTATCAAGCCTCAGAATTTTTAGTTATGAAGATCATTGCTTTATGGGGATAATCCTGATTTCCTGACAAACGGAGGGGTCATTTTATTTTACAGATTGTAGTTTATAATTCTAAACTAAAGGTGGCCATAGACATTACAATTATGATCTTTCCTGAGACCATTGGTCACAGAAAAGATTGGTCGCTTTCAATACTAACTGTTAAGGTGGCCATACACATGATATGCCCACATTGAGGTGGGAGATATCGGGCTGATTCGATCGTGGGCCCTGGGACCCAACAATCAGGTCAGAATGAATGCAATAAGAGCGGTCGGATTGTGGGACCGCATCAACGAATAGATGCAGCCGTAATCCAACAGTATTTTTTACCTTGCCCAAACGACATCTGTCCGACTATCGGCCAGAAATTGATTGGGGAAGCCCGTCCCACACTGCCGACTCGGTCTGTCAGCTTTTATCGGCCCGTGTATGGAGGCCTTTAGAGCTGAATTGTTAGATATACAGGTAAATACAATAGAATTCTACCTGCATCTGAAGATTCAGCATTAACAGTGGCTGATGTTCAGGTGCCTTCAAAGACAGCCAATCAAAATTTTCTGGCCATCTGGATCTAAAAGTCAATATCCAAGACTTCTCCCGATATCGGTCGGCTCATCTCCCACCATAGACACACCGAATATCGTATAAATATGTGTCTATGGCCACCTTAAGTGAAGGATCCAACCATAGGATGGCTACAAAATTTGGTTTATGGTATCTTATATAGGTTGAGTGGTTTATTTAGCTGTATACGGGATGATTTGGGGGATATATCTGAGCTGAGGCAAGGGTCAAAAACTGGGTAATCAATCAGATGGAATGAGGCAGAATCAGAGTAAAATAACAGGCAGAGGTCAAACCAGAACGTCAATCAGGAGGGTTAAGCAGAATCGAGGTCGGTGCAGGCAAGGGTCAAGTTCCAGAGATCAGAGTAGTCAAACAGCCAGGCAGGGTCAAACACAGGAATCAAAACAGACAAGAAGCTTTTCAGCACAAGGTACAAGGCACCAGGAACAAAACCTATCACCCCTAATGGGCTACAAATAGTTTTTGAATTTTGAGCCATAGCGTGCTGACGTCATTACGTCAGCGTGCATGCGCACGCTCCCTAAGATGCCGACGCCTGTGGCCTAATGGAGGCTGCTCGTCGCGGTGGGCGTCCCCGCCGAGGGGGCGGCAGGCTTCCCTGCCG
Source organism: Xenopus laevis (assembly GCF_017654675.1). Taxonomy (NCBI): domain Eukaryota; kingdom Metazoa; phylum Chordata; class Amphibia; order Anura; family Pipidae; genus Xenopus; species Xenopus laevis. The sequence goes on from NC_054376.1 coordinate 32,077,646, forward strand.
TCCCCCCACTAGACCACCAGGTACGTTCTTTACAACTATATTATTATTAGTGTATAAGAAGTGAAGCATTATAAATATTATGTTCTATCAAACAGACTTTTATGATTTAAAATCATATGAAATAAATTAATCTCTCTCTCTGTTGGAATATAGTAATGTCTGAACATTATTCAAAACCTTCCCAGAGGGTTATGTACCCAGCGGTTTAATCCTTATCATTTCAAACAGCAATGGGAGAGCATTTTAAAAACCTGCTCTGTGCCATCAATGGGTTTAGTTTGCCACATGATCTGGTGCAGATGGAATATTTAAAACATATATTTTGACACAAAAAAATTTGATCAATGATTATGCAATACGTCAAAATATGTATAGAAACATTACATAAAGAAGTGATGAAAACAATAAATCAATGTCTGAGATTTGCTGTTGGGTCAGAACCATAAATGGGACCATATAATGATAAGGTTCGGAATAATTATAGATTGGCTAAAAATGGAGGCAGGGTTAATTTTACATAGAACAAGAACTTCCATGAGCAGTAGTCATATGAAAAGAACTTTGATGCATGCTAAAGTTATAGATGACAATTCTGAATATGGCACAGGTACTGGATCTATTATCTGTAATGCTGGAACCTGGTGTTTTTTGGATGCCACAGATTTATGGGCTGATTTAAAAGGTATTCAATCCATCACATTTCCAACCCAACCTTGCCAGAAAAAGTTGTCAAGTGGTTTACTAAAGACATTATGTCCAGAAAAAGGAAGCAATCTCATTCATGATTTTGCCAAATGCATTGAAGTCAATGGGCAATTTTTTGACTTGTAGTCTATGGGTGTCTTTTTGTAGCAAAACCTGGAGAACAATTTTGCTCATAACTATTCATGATGGGAGGGGGTTGCACATCCTAATTGGGGACAGAATACATACATATTTGTGTGCCCTCTAAGATTTGGCTAATAACTACTGGTATAGAAAGTTAACGGTATGCTCTTTCATATGAAATTATTTTTGGTATGACACCTCAAAAAGGGATTATTAGAATTGAAAATGTTAAGGTCTAAAGTTGGACAAACCTAAAATGCTGTGTACTACCAAAGATAGTTAAGTCTATAGAGGAACCTCTAGGATGACTGATAGTGACCAACTTGTATTAAGACCATATGTGTATATGTAGAAGATACGATACAGACATTCAGCTATATAACTGGGTTTATATTTGAGAGATATTGCACATCTGTTATACAAGCTAGGCCAGTGATCCCCAACCAGTAGCTTGTGAGCAACATGTTGCTCTCCAACCCCTTGGATGTTGCTCCCAGTGGCCTCAAAGCAGGTGCTTATTTATGAATTTCAGGCTTGGAGGCAAGTTTTGGTTGTATAAAAACCAGGTGCACTGCCAAATAGAGCCTCAATGTAGGTTGACAATCCACAGAGGGGCTACCAAATGACCAATCACAACACTTATATGGCAGCCCAAGAATATTTTTCATGCTAGTGTTGCTCCCCAACTCCTTTTACTTCTCAATATTGCTCACGGGTTGAAAAGGTTGGGGATCCCTGAGCTAGGGTATATTACTATAAAAAAAGGGCCCAATTCTGCTCTACCATGAGCATTCCTTATGACAAAAGCTTGCTAGTGGTATAATCCTTCATGGAAATGTCCATAGTATGTTAATATCATATAAATTGATGCTGCACTTGGACTTAGTGCTTGGACATAACATGTTCATTTTTTATGGGGCCCATGAACTTCTAGTGCAGAGCATGGAAAATACTCGAGCAGCTATGCAAACCTGTACCTTTAATGGAAGAAGTATTCTGAGAAATGTGACCAGAATTATACTGAAGACACATTAGTTGATGGTCACAGTTCACATATGACCTTTTTATCATTACAGCGCTTAATCGAGACTGCTTGGAGGAGTTCTATCCATGTATAATTTAAATTGTTACATTGTTATATGATACAAGCAAGTTCGTTTTTTTCTTGAGAGATGCAGAAAGTTTGCAAACAACGAAACTACTTCTTTTGTCACAATTACTGCATGTCAATGTGTCAGAGGAATCAGATTGCTGCCATTTAGTCTGACAGGTTTCTTAGAGTCATGAGAAATTTCAGCTTGAATGAAGTCTTTAAAGAACAAAGCACGGGAACTTGTCCATAGATTTAAAGACTAAGGGCATACAACTAAAAACGCTAAACCAAAACTAATGCTGTATCTGGCATAACAGAGAGCTAAAAAGATTTCCAAGTAAGTTATCATTTTCAGTGAATAATGAAAAGAAAATCAAAACCTCTTGCTGCAGATTTTAATAGGCTCGTTCTTACATTTAATTCACAACAAAAAGAGCTGGTCGAAGTGAGGTGGCAATAAAACTTGGAGAACTTGATCTTCGTGCCACCTATACCATTGCTGGAGATCAAAGAATTCAAGTGAATTGATAACCAAGAGTATTTATTTCTAGATATGTCAGGCAGCGCTGTAAGATAAGGGCTCCTTCAATTCTAATGTTGTTCCCAAAGTTGTAAGATAAAATCTTTGACATTATTAAAAGATTTGATATCAACTGTGACACCACATACATAATATATTTGTTTATCTGTGGATGCGCCTGTCTGTATGTGGGGAGATATTGATATTCAAGAGGAGGATATACAAACATGTACACAGAGAGGGAACTAGGTGGGGGCGGGCCCTAGTGCGGGCCTTGCAGCAGGGTCCCGCCCCCCACCGTCTTCCGTGCGGCGCTGCAGCCGCTGCAGTGGGCGCGTGACTGCGGGGTGCGGGCCCTGGCCCAATTGCACCCCCTGCTCCCCCGGTAGTTACGCCACTGCATGTACAAGATGAAAATTGTTAGTTGATATCTTGTAGAGAGATTGAGAAACACATTTTTTTTCAAAGACATGAAAGAAAAATTACCCAGGGGTAAATGTAATAAGTGGATGATGCTGTGGTGGTGGTTTGGATAAAATAGTTATGCAACAAGAGAGTAGGAGATATACACAGTAAACAAATATAGAACCACATATGGTCTTATTAATCAGGACATGTGGGGGCCCATTTACTTAGCTCGAGTGAAGGAATAGAATAAAAAAAACTTTTTTTTGGCTACTTTGACCATCTAATGGGCTACTTCGACCTTCGAATACGACTTCGAATCGAACGATTCGAACTGAAAATCATTCGACTATTCGACCATTCCATAGTCTAAGTACTGTCTCTTTAAAAAAAAACTTCGACCCCCTAGTTCGCCACCTAAAACCTACCGAAGTCAATGTTAGCCTATGGGGAAGGTCCCCATAGGCTTTGCAAAATTTTGCGGGTCGAAGAAAAATCGTTCGATCGATGGATTAAAATCCTTCGAATTGAACGGTAAATCCTTCGATTTCGATATTCGAAGTCAAAGGATTTCAATTCGGCAGTCGAATATCGAGGGTTAATTAACCCTCGATATTCGACCATAAGTAAATTTGCCCCCTGGTATAAAGACTTTCTATGATTAAATAAAATAGCTTTTTTTTCCTCCTACATTGCCTGTGGCAGTCATATTAGAATATCGATGAATATTAAGTTTTTTGAGTATTACAATTTGTTTATTAAGATTGATTTATAGTTTAAATTGGTCTTACACTTTACTGCACTGTGACATCAGCATGGCCAGAAACATGGACAATAACATCATCAGAGTTGGGATTTTAGTTAATCCACTGTATATGTATAAGCTCAACAATCCACCGTTTCTTGATTTTTGTTCAGTTTTAAAAAGGCTATATATTCCATTTACACAAATACATTCATTTTTTTGCCCATATTTATAATGGCAATAGGGAATTATATGTATATTAATGATATACTCACACTTTCTCATACTTCCTGTTCTCAGATTCCGGCCACTCCATGTAGCAAACAACTCTATCAGGTGTAGGTTCAACAGTGGCGAAGTATCCCTGAGGAAATGCTAATGCAAAGGCGAAACCCCAGATGACAGCAATCACTATCCTAGTAGCTGTGGCTGACAACCTTGGTTTGAGTGGATGGATGATGGCCATATACCTATTGAGGAGCAAAAACAGAAACATAATTGACACCCGCTTTCAGAACACTTCAAAAACTACCATTATAGTTGGTTTCTAGATTTCTCCGAGATACTTAACATATTACACACAAGGATATCCCTATCCACTGTCCTCTGTGACCCCTCCAAAAAAGATTTTTATGGCCCCATGTCTCCTCAAAGGCCCCACAGTTTTCATTTTATGATCATTTCAATTAGATGCAGACATCAAACATACTTTACAAGAACATAAGTTGGACAGAGCTGAGATAAAGATAGTTGTTTGGTATCTTCTCTGCCTTTTTCTCTGCAGACATTTTATTTTTATTGCCAATGGTTCCAATTGTTAAGGTCTGGTTTTAAAGGTCATTGAAACATAATCCTACGTCCCCAGTGTCAGACTGGGATACCAGGGGCCCACCCAAAAACCTTAGACCAGGGGCCCACCAAGAAAATTTAGACCAGGGGCCCACTCTCAGTACTAATATTTTTCCTCTCCTAGCTCAACCTCTATTTATAGTTTTAAATACTAGAATATATTATTCCATCTATTTAGCCTCTTTGTTCTCTTAGAAATAGGGAATGGACATGAAATAGGCCAAATGTTTAGCAGCACAAAGGCCCACTGACACCTTGTCCCACCGGGAGTTTTCCTGGTATCCCGGTGGGCCAGTCCGACACTGTACGTCCCGGCTTTTCTTCAAAAGAAACTTCTGTGTGTGTTTACTACTTTATCTGCCCAGAATCCTTCTTGTGTAGGGCAGAACTACAAAAAGGCTGGATAGATTAGTGACTGAAGATCTGTCTGAATGTAATGTGTAATTAGCAATAAAAGGTGAGAATTCGCTGCGCCATAAAATGACACCGACTGATACACATTGGCTAAATCAGTTTTATTTGATTTTCTCAGAGACCCATGTTTTCAGTAAAATCTTCCACGAAATGAAAATCATTAAACTGAGTCAACTTTACTGATCTGCCTAAGGGCCAGGTGCATATTGCTGGTGTCAATCACTCATCTGTCTCGTTGTTTATCTCAACACTCGACAATGTATTTTGGGAAGAATAATATTCATGAGTACAGTTAGTTTAATATCTTTATTATATATATTTTTAATATAGTAAAATTAACTATGATGACGATCCCCTGAGGATCGAAACGCATCGTTGCAATTATGGACGAATAAAGCTCTCTTTTTTAATACATTGCTTGAAATTTGCTAACTTACCGTGAGTGCTCTCTCTAATGATACTGCATAAATATTGGTGAGCACCCGGCCGTTGATGGATGGTGTGGTGAGTGCCAATAGGACAATGCATATATATATAAGTATAAATATAAATAAAAAATTGAGAATGCACACAGGGTCTTGAGAAAGGTCTTAGACACAGACCGAAACGTTGACCTGCTTTTTAAGATGTATTAAATAAAAGTAAGATATTTTAACTTATTCAAAATCCCCTGTGTGCATCTGCAATTTTTGGTTTTTTGAATGCAGCTGCAATGGATAGCACCACGGTCTTATCTCATATATATGGAGTGCTGAACACTTTATATATATTCTGAAGATCAATCAGAATGGTTGAACTTGTCTATTTTCTATTAACTATGTAACTATGGAATATTGTACCAATGGCTATTTGCAATTTATCTGTCACACAATGTAAACTCATCTTATAGACTATTAAGAAAGAAGTAATATTCAGGTTATATTGCTTTTTGCTGTTGCAAAAAGCCCATAAAACATCTACCATGATAAGTCATTATAATATTATCATAGCGTATTATGTTAACCCATCACTTTGAGGGGCATTCCGTTCCCTTACAGAAAGAAACATTAAAAAAACGTTGTATAAATATGGCGTATTGACTTTTTAGAAGAAGAGGAGTTGAAAAAAAAGAGGGGGTGGAGAAGAGAATGGGTAAAGGATGATATATATATATATATATATATATATATATATATATATATATATATATATATATATTTAATGAAAGAGAATAAAATAGGTGGTTTAAATGAGATAACTTATTACTAACAGAATAGAAATAAAAGTGTGGGAGATCAAGAACATGCAAGAGGAGAGGTGTAAAAACATAAGCATGTTGAATGTTATCTTATAATAACATAAAAGTCAGATTGAAGGGGTAGTGAGAGAAGGGCAAAATAGGGTGCAATTAAATAAAAAGAGATAAAAAAGAAGTGAGAACCACAGATAATAAGAATGTTTTTATGTTAGAAGATGAACAGAGCCGAGAAACAGCGGTCGATTAGGAGAAAAGGACTTAACATTCTGTGGCATATTTATAGAAATCTGCTTAATATTCATTTTTATATTGTTTATATTGTTATATTGTTGCAAGTTCTCATTAAACTATAAGTCTTTCGGCAAAAAAAAACCACAGGCTGATGCTATCCAGCACTCAGTACAAACCGGATGCAGAATAAGAATTGCATTCACGGGTCAATAAAAAACAAAAAATGAATAAGAACTAAGGTTAATAATATGTCAACACTAATTATATGGAAGATTAAATGGAGATTTTATTGGCAAACAGGCAACCAGACATAGGAATCAGTAGATATGTTGAACCAATCTATTGTGGATCTTAGTGGAACAAGACTTGAAACAGAAACTTTAGATTAATCCACGGCAATCAACTACTGTATATATATATTTGCTAAAGTATAAAGCACAATTATAAATGATCCCAGAGAAGCGAAGAAGATAAACCAAAGAAACTGAATGCTGCATCAATTGCAGTTGGAGCTCCTCGTCCGATAAAGGCAGTTCTCTATGAAGCTCCAATATCTTTTCACAAATACTCATTTCTCTGCCGACCAGTCACACAGAATAAAATCTCCAAATACAGTACAACACACTGTCCCATAATAATCAAGACTAATACACAATACCATCAAAGGTCACATGACCAAGAACCACCTCCAATAGAGCAGAGGTCCAGCAATGGCTTAAGCCCCAATATATATGTACATTACATTTTTACTATAAAATCAGAATTTTTATGGAACAATAAACTCAAATTTTTCGAGATTTATTACACCCTGAGAATGGAAAAAGTCAGAATCCAAAAATCCGGCATCTCAGACCTGCCAAGGTTGTACATTAGTCATTCCTATGTGGAAGTTTCTGCGGTCTGCGCTGGAATTAGCCCAAAAATCCAACTATTTCAGACTTTTCGGGCAAAAATCTAAAAAATTCTGTTTATTTCGGGGGGAAAAGCACTAAAAAATCGAGCAAATCGGGAAAAACTGATCCCCGATCTGATTAAATCATGCTTTTTTTAATAATAAATAAGGTCAAATTGTGGATTCTAATTTGGTTGGACTTTTTTTATTTAAAAAAATTGGATTTTGATAAATAAGGCCCATGGTCTCTATATACAGCCTACTAATGCCAAACAAGGTGGTATTCGTTAAAAGTAACATACAGCATCAGAAATGTATTAAAATGTAGCTGCTTAATGTTGCTGACATTTGGGCAGATATAATAATCTATAACTTCTATAATATTCTAAAACTATTGAATATATGATCCGAAGGCTATATGCGCAGCTCTGTAGGAGAATCCTAATTCCTCATTGTTAAGGGCCCATATAACAATAAAATAAATGCATCAGTATCAATGACAGCAGCAATCCCAAATCAGATCCCTATCTGACATACATTCTTGTAGGTAAATAATGACAGACCCAGACCCCAGAGACTTTTCTCTGTGCTCAACACTGCATGACTTAAAATATTATATTCTATGCCATAAAGTCAAAATTTTTTTGTAAAACAGGCTATGAAAACCATACAATAGTATTGGTTACTGCTCCCAAACCCCCCTAGAATATAAAAGCTCTTTCATGTATTTATATATATCTGCCTATGTGGGAAGCTACACTGCAGGATAGAGGTTTGGCTGTAGTAAAGGCCATAAATGTCTAGGTCCAAGGCAGACAATATGTTTTTTATAGAGACAGAATGAGGCATGATTTGGGGTCATTGGGCCCATAATAGGGCAAGTCAGATACTTGCAGACACATGGATTGATTACCTGAACCTTGAAAAATAGTTTTTTTTTCACTATTGTACTGGGTCAAGTAGAATGTGGAGGTTGATTTGCAGTTTCCAGGTCCCTGATAAGCAATTAGGCTTCTGTCTAGGAGGGACCTGGAAACCCTGTGATCTTTCACCTTCCTGCCATAAAGCATGATCGTCACACTAACTGCCTGATACTGGACTGTGATAAGGCAAAAATATATCAGAGATAGAAAGCCTGATATTTTTTCCCTTAAAAGGTGTTAGCTCTAGGCCAGATAAATACAAAAAGATAATGTATCATCCTAAATATAACATAAAATGACAAACATTACTCTATTAAAGAATGCATTGAATTCTGTAGAGAGTAATACACATAAAATGTTAATTTAAATGCATACCATGTCTTTCAGGGCCATCATCTCAATTAAAGGTGGGTAATTATGTAAATCAGATTAAACAGAAACCTTGCATGGAATCACTAACGCAGTAGCTAAAATGAATCCCAATATCTAATACTGCAAAGAAGTTACATGAGAAAGAAGTTGGGAAGGTGCAGGCAAATAGCTGGGCTACATTGATTCTGCTGTTTTTAATACAGGGCACAGTAAATCTAAAACTGTGGCTTAACGGTACATCTCCTTTGTAGCAGACCTTTCCCATCACAAATCTACACTGGATTATGGGACTTAAAAATAGACGTACGACTTTTGCAGGACACTGCAATAAACCTGCTCCTTTTTTACTGGAGTGCTGTCCTTTTTTTGGTTCGACTTAAAAATAGAACCTTCAACTGTCATATAGAAACCCTTAATAGACAATGGCATGTTCAAGACCAAGGGCACCATTTCTACTCAGATTAAAGAAGAATGACGCCTCCCTGTCAAAATCCATTCGCTGCCCCCTGCCCTGTAATTGGGATCTGAGATTGCAAAGTAGCCGCAGAAGAGTTGTGGGGTTTGGCAGGTCTGGCCACTTCACTTGTATTGTGTGGGCTCCCAAATGTTAACAGTTGAAGCCCCCATGGCCAGAAGCATGCATACTGCATACCAGGACCTTTCGGCTTCAGGTCCTGCTCCTGGACGAAGGAGGAACTTGTGGAAGATGTTAGATGTTGAAGATCACAATGCTAGTTTTGTGAACCCAAAAATTGTCACTGAATGTCCCATTTGTACTGGTAAAGGATGCATTATACAGAAACCTGTTATCCAGAAAGCTTTATTGTCACCAAATGTTCTAGTCGGACAATATACCTGTAAATTCTCATCACAGCAAACATTTCATACAGCAAAGGTTAAAAAAAGAATTTCCTGATGCCAATACTTATAATAATATGACAGCAAGATATTTCATTGCATGGCTTTAATGAGATAATCACAATCAACCATTGCTTTTGAACTGAATAATCCAAACCAAATATACAATATCGGGGTTGTCTGATCAAACTATTCAATTAAGCCAGTGGAGGAATATATAATAATATACAGAGGCCTCTGTTTGTCATTTGTAACTTATTCATCACAAGCCCTGATATTTTCCTTACATACAAAAATTCATAAATTCAATTTTCCTTTATGTTAGTTGTTAGCGCAAAAAGTTTATTGCTTAGCGCCCCCATATCCCATACTGGGACACTCATGACTAAAAACCCAGCCATAAAAGATTAAACTCGGCAGCTTAATGGTCCATGTATGGGGCCCTCCGACAGGCTTCAGCGATTGATATCTGACCGAAAGTTGACCAGATGTCAATCAGCAGGGTTAAAAATCCTGTCAGATCGTGGCCCGTATATATTCGTTGATGCGGTTCCATTATCCGGCCACCCCTATGCCTTGCATTATGATCTGATTGTTGGGCCCTAGGGCCCACGATCGGATCAGCCTGATATCACCCACCTCAAGGCAACATTGCCAAACGAGCAGATCTCTCTGTGTATGGCCACCTTTAGTCTAACCCAATTGGGGTACACTGAAACAAAACATTTCCCTCGTTCATTAACCAACATACATTTCCCTTAATTGCTCTGACATTCCAGATGAACACTGCTCAGATCTCTTTACTGTAAAATGACATGTTTTATTATTCCACATATTAATAACTACAGCTCTGAGTCATTCTCTTGAGCAGTTGAAGACCAGAAAAAGCAGAACAGGATATTTTTAGAAGAGGCAAATTTAATCCCTTTACGGACAATCATTAATGTATCCTGTCCTTGGCACATGGTGACACCATATAATGCAGTGCAAAAAAAGTTATTATTTGTGTCAAGTTCCTGATGGGAATTGTAGGGTTGTCACAGACCCAGAAAACACTGGAGCAATAGGTCTGGAGAAATGTGGTTATGGACAATTTAAGATGCCCCTACTAGAGAAAAAAAGGCAACCAGAGAAGAGAGATGAAAAACCTGCAGCCCACAATGGCTGAAGTACATATTGGGCCCAAGTCTTCCACTGTTGGTGGGGTACTGGGAGTTTAATAAGATCTAGAGGAACACAGTTTTGAATATGTTGAATAATACATTACTATTCAACATGATATTTTGGCCAGGGAAAGGAGGCACCCTTAGGGAGCCAAGGGCCCTCTGGTGGGATGTAAAACCTGTCACATAGCCTAGGACTGTCCGATAGAAATGTTGGAGGGTGTGCAGTTTGCACATTGGTCTTCTATGCATAAAATGATGTCCTGCTGCATAAATGAAATAGTCCTAGACTTTATTTTATCTCCCCTTCTGTGAAAATTGTGGCCAAAATGGAGCCAAGAAATAAACATAAGTTATGTATAAATATGTATAGAAACAGATGGCTAACATAATTTCACTCCTGCTCCATATGCTACTCTCTCTCATTATCCATTATAAGCAACTAAACAGTCTGAAAAAATGTACTAACTTTCAAAATGCTGTGTGAATGCTGAAATACACTTCATTACCAGAGTTTCATTTAAATTTGCTACAGAACAGAGCCAAGTAGACTACAGTAGACTGCTACACCATGAAGCACTGAATTCTACTACATTTGATATGATACAGAGTATATACAGTAATATATACGTGTACTGTATATGCAAATATATATCCTATCTTTTGTCTTTTCCTATCCTATCCTATCTTTTGTTCCTTACAGTTTTTGAGATAGAGTTCTGAAGAATTCTTCCATCCAAACATGTTTTCCTACTGCAAAGTGTCATTCATGAGTCCAAGGATTAGAATGTGGGAAATTGGTTGCATCTGGAGATTACCCTGGTCTAACACATAAGTTAGACATAAATGAGTTATCGGCAGAAGTAAAAACATATTAATTTTTATCTAAAAATTTTTATATAAAAATGGTCAGGGAAAAAAATACTTACAAGCCACTTATAAAGACGGAGCACTTGCGATCGCAAACAATTCACAGGATATCTCATTAGGGATGTAGCGAACGTCGGAAAAAAAGTTCGCGAACATATTCGCGAACTTGCGCAAAAACGCGAGCGGTTCGCGAACGGTTCGCGAACCCCATAGACTTCAATGGGAAGGCGAACTTTAACATCTAGAAAAGACATTTCTGGCCAGAAAAATGATTTTAAAGTTGTTTAAAGGGTGCAACGACCTGGACAGTGGCATGCCAGAGGGGGATCAAGGGCAAAAATGTATCTGAAAAATCTGCCTGTGTGTGCTTGGAAGAGATAGTGTAGGGGGAGAGCTGTTAGTGATTTCAGGGACAGATGATAGTAAGTTTGCTGGCTAGTAATCTGCTTGATACTGCTCTGTATTGGAGGGACAGAAGTCTGCAGGGATTTGAGGGACATTTTAGCTTAGGTAGCTTTGCTGGCTAGTAATCTGCTGTTCTCTTTAAACAACTGCCATACGTTGACCTTGTAGGCATTGTTTGCCCAGTTTTTTTGGACGCAGCCACTGAAGCACAGTTGCCAGAAAAAATATGCCATATAAATGCTGAAAATAGTCATTTTTCGCCATACGTTGACCTTGTAGACATTGTTTGCCCAGTTTTTTTGGACGCAGCCACTGAAGCACAGTTGCCAGAAAAATTATGCCATATAAATGCTGAAAATATAAATTTTTTTGGTTGCAGCCACTGAAGCACAGAGGCCAGAAAAATTATGCCATATAAATGCAGAAAATATGCATTTTTTTGGTCGCAGCCACTGAAGCACAGTTGACAGAAAAATTATGCCATATAAATGCTGAAAATATAAACTTTTTTGGTTGCAGCCACTGAAGCACAGAGGCCAGAAAAATTATGCCATATAAATGCAGAAAACATGCATTTTTTTGGTCGCAGCCACTGAAGCACAGTTGACAGAAAAATTATGCCATATAAATGCTGAAAATATAAATTTTTTTGGTTGCAGCCACTGAAGCACAGAGGCCAGAAAAATTATGCCATATAAATGCAGAAAATATGCATTTTTTTGGTCGCAGCCACTGAAGCACAGTTGCCAGAAAAAATATGCCATATAAATGCTGAAAATAGTCATTTTTTGCCATATACGTTGAGTCAACGTATGGCAAAAAATGACTATTTTCAGCATTTATATGGCATATTTTTTCTGGCCTCTGTGCTTCAGTGGCTGCGGCCAAAAAAACTGGGCAAACAATGCCTACAAGGTCAACGTCGTTGACCTTGTAGGCATTGTTTGCCCAGTTTTTTTGGCCGCAGCCACTGAAGCACAGAGGCCAGAAAAAATATGCCATATAAATGCTGAAAATAGTCATTTTTTTGGTCGCAGCCACTGAAGCACAGTTGCCAGAAAAATTATGCCATATAAATGCTGAAAATATAAATTTTTTTGGTTGCAGCCACTGAAGCACAGAGGCCAGAAAAATTATGCCATATAAATGCTGAAAATATGCATTTTTTTGGTTGCAGCCACTGAAGCACAGAGGCCAGAAAAATTATGCCATATAAATGCAGAAAATATGCATTTTTTTGGATGCAGCCACTGAAGCACAGTTGCCAGAAAAAATATGCCATATAAATGCTGAAAATAGTCATTTTTTGCCATACGTTGACCTTGTAGACATTGTTTGCCCAGTTTTTTTGGTTGCAGCCACTGAAGCACAGAGGCCAGAAAAAATTAAACCAGTAGGGTTTGCACCCTAGTTTGTAACGGTGGCGGAGGGAGGAGGAGGACGCTAAAGGACAGCTGTGTGTGGAGTCATGAGGCTTGAAGAGAAGGACAGCTGCATAGAAGTCAGAACAAGTCTTCCGGCGTGCAGTAACCCTCCGAGATCCACCCCTCATTCATTTTAATAAAGGTCAGGTAATCGACACTTTTGTGACCTAGGCGAGTTCTCTTCTCAGTTACAATCCCTCCTGCTGCACTGAAGGTCCTTTCTGAGAGCACACTTGAGGCTGGGCAAGACAAGAGGTTCATGGCAAATTGTGACAGCTCTGGCCACAGATCAAGCCTGCGCACCCAGTAGTCCAGGGGTTCATCGCTCCTCAGAGTGTCGATATCTGCAGTTAATGCCAGGTAGTCCGCTACCTGCCGGTCGAGGCGTTCTTTGAGGGTGGATCCAGAAGGGTTGTGGCGCTGCCTTAGACAGAAAAACATTTGCATGTCTGACGTTACAGACTGGCCAAAGGGCTTTGTCCTTGCAGGTGTGCTCGTGGCAGGATTACTGGCACCTCTGCCCCTGGAATGTTGATGAGTTCCTGAAGTGACATCACCCTTAAAAGCATTGTACAACATGTTTTGCAGGCTGGTTTGTAAATGCCGCATCTTTTCGGACTTGTGGTATGTTGGTAACATTTCTGACACTTTATGCTTGTACCGAGGGTCTAGTAGCGTTGCGACCCAGTACAGGTCCTTCTCCTTAAGCCTCTTGATACGGGGGTCCTTCAACAGGCATGACAGCATGAAAGACCCCATTCTCACAAGGTTGGATGCAGAGCTATCCATCTCCGCTTCCTCATTATCAAGGACTGCATCATCCACGGTCTCCTCCCCCCAGCCACGTACAAGACCAGGGGTCCCCAAAAGGTCACCACTAGCCCCCTGGGAAGCCTGCTCCTGTTGGTCCTCCTCCTCCTCCTCCACAAAGCCACCTTCCTCCTCTGACTCCACTTCTGGCACCTCTCCCTGCGTTGCAGCAGGTGCCTGGGTTCGTTCTGGTGATTCCGACCAGAAATCGTGCGCTTCCAGCTCCTCGTCACGCTGGTCTACAGCCTCATCTGTCACTCGTCGCACGGCACGCTCCAGGAAGAAAGCGAAGGGTATTAGGTCGCTGATGGTGCCTTCGGTGCGACTGACCATATTTGTCACCTCTTCAAAAGGTCGCATGAGCCTGCAGGCATCGCGCATAAGCACCCAGTAACGGGGGAAAAAAATCCCCAGCTGTGCAGATCCAGTCCTACCACCCAGTTCAAAAAGGTACTCGTTGACGGCCCTTTGTTGTTGCAGCAGACGTTCCAACATAAGGAGCGTTGAATTCCAGCGAGTCTGGCTGTCAGAAATCAAACGCCTGACTGGCATGTTGTAGCGCTGCTGAATGTCAGCAAGGCGTGCCATGGCTGTGTAGGAACGTCTGAAATGGGCCGACACCTTTCTGGACTGGGTGAGAACGTCCTGGAATCCTGGGTACTTGGAGACAAAACGTTGGACTATTAAATTTAACACATGTGCCATGCAGGGCACATGTGTTAAATTGCCTAGTCTCAACGCTGCCAACAGATTGCTTCCATTGTCACACACCACTTTTCCGATCTGCAGTTGGTGTGGGGTCAGCCACCGATCGGCCTGTGACTGCAGAGATGACAGGAGTACAGATCCGGTATGGTTTTTGCTTTCCAGGCACGTCATCCCCAAGACAGCGTGACAACGGCGTACCTGGCACGTCGAATAGCCTAGGGGGAGCTGGGGGTGCACAGGTGTGGAGGAGGAGAAGGAGGACCCAGCAGCAGAGTAAGAAGAAGAAGAAGACGAGGTAGAGAGCGATGGAGGAGTAGAGGTGGTGGCAGAACCGCGTGCAATCCGTGGCGGTGACACCAACTCCACTGTTGTTGTTGAGCTACCCATTCCCTGCTTCCCAGCCATTACCAAGTTCACCCAGTGGGCAGTGTAGGTGACATACCTGCCCTGACCATGCTTGGAGGACCATGCGTCAGTAGTCATATGGACCTTTGGCCCAACACTAAGTGACAGAGATGCGGTAACTTGGCTCTGCACATGTTGGTACAGGTGTGGTATTCCCTTTTTAGAAAAAAAATTGCGGCTGGGTACCTTCCACTGCGGTGTCCCAATTGCTACAAATTTGCGGAAGGCCTCAGAGTCCACCAGCTGGTATGGTAAAAGCTGGCGGGCTAAGAGTGCAGACAAGCCAGCTGTCAGACGCCGGGCAAGGGGGTGACAGTCAGACATTGGCTTCTTACGCTCAAACATGGCCTTCACAGAAACTTGGCTGGTGGCAGATGACTGGGAATGGGAACAGGTGGTCAAGGTGGAAGGCGGAGTGGAGGGTGGTTCAGACGGGTCAAGGAGAGCAGAGGTAGAGCAGTAAGATGCTGGACCAGAAGGAGTGTGGCTTTTAGTTTGCCTGTTGCCTTTGAGGTGTTGCTCCCAAAGTGCTTTGTGCTTGCCGCTCATGTGCCTTCGCATAGAAGTTGTACCTATGTGGCTGTTGGGCTTACCAAGGCTCAGTTTCTGACTGCACTCATTGCAAATTACAATGCTTTTGTCAGAGGCACACACATTAAAAAATCCCACACTGCTGACTTTTTGGAAGTGTGCGATCTGGCGGTAACAGTAGAAGTTGGCGGAGTTGGCGGTATTGGCGGCAATGGCGGGTGCGTTGGCCGGCTGAACACAGGTGCCGATACATGTTGTTGCCCTGCTGATCCCTGCGGGCTGTCCTCCCTGCTTCTTCTAAGTCTTATTCTCCTACTGCCTCTCTGACTCTCCGTCTCTCCATCTGAACTACCCTCCTCTTGCTCTCTTCTACTAGGCACCCACAAAACATCAATCTCCTCATCATCATTCTCCTCAGATGCATCAATTTCTTCTGACACATCACAGAAGGAAGCAGCAGCGGGGACCTCCTCCTCATCACTCATTATGTCCATCTCTATCGTGTTCTCTGCCAGAATTAAATCTGGTGTAAGGTCCTCATCTCCTTCATCTTCTTCTGGCAATAATGGTTGCGCATTACTCAGTTCAAGAAACTCATTGGAAAATAACTCCTCTGACCCCAGTGAAGAAGGCGCACCGGTGGTGGAGGAAGTGTTACGTGGGGTGGCCATAGCAGTGGAGGATGAGGAGGATGTTGTGGTAAAGTTAGAAACGGTAGAGGATGGGGTGTGCTGTGTAAGCCAGTCAACTACCTCTTCAGCATTTTGGGAGTTCAGGGTCATTGGCTTTTTAAAACTGGGCAATTTGCTAGGGCCACAGGATTGCATAGCAGCACGGCCCCTAGCACGGCCTCTGCGTGGCGGCCTGCCTTTGCCTGGCATTATTTTTAAAAAAACAACAACAACAACAAAAACTCAGTTGGTTTTTCTGGAAACGATAATACACACAGCTAGATGGCGGGTTGAAGAAAACACTGTGCAAATAATGCCTACAAAGTCAACGTATACACTACTACAGCGGTGGATACGGATTACGTAAAATATATGAATGCTGCTTGAAAAAAAGTAACTCAAGTGGTTTTTCTAGAGACGATAATATTATCAATATTTAGACAAAATGTGAACAAGGTCACACAGCTCGATGGCGGGTTGAAGAAAACAGTGTGCAAATAATGCCTACAAGGTCAACGTATACACTACTACAGCGGTGGATACGGATTACGTAAAATATATGAATGCTGCTTGAAAAAAAGTAACTCAAGTGGTTTTTCTAGAGACGATAATATTATCAATATTTAGACAAAATGTGAACAAGCTCACACAGCTCGATGGCGGGTTGAAGAAAACACTGTGCAAATAATGCCTACAAGGCCAACGTATACACTACTACAGCGGTGGATACGGATTACGTAAAATATATGAATGCTGCTTGAAAAAAGTGACTCCGGTGTTTTTTCTGGAGACGGTAATATTATGGATATTTAGACAGAATGGGAACAAGGTCACACAGCTCGATGGCGGGTTGAAGAAAACAGTGTGCAAATAATGCCTACAAGGCCAACGTATACACTACTACAGCGGTGGATACGGATTACGTAAAATATATGAATGCTGCTTGAAAAAAGTGACTCCGGTGTTTTTTCTGGAGACGGTAATATTATGGATATTTAGACAGAATGGGAACAAGGTCACACAGCTCGATGGCGGGTTGAAGAAAACAGTGTGCAAATAATGCCTACAAGGTCAACGTATACACTACTACAGCGGTGGATACGGATTACGTAAAATATATGAATGCTGCTTGAAAAAAAGTAACTCAAGTGGTTTTTCTAGAGACGATAATATTATCAATATTTAGACAAAATGTGAACAAGCTCACACAGCTCGATGGCGGGTTGAAGAAAACACTGTGCAAATAATGCCTACAAGGCCAACGTATACACTACTACAGCGGTGGATACGGATTACGTAAAATATATGAATGCTGCTTGAAAAAAGTGACTCCGGTGTTTTTTCTGGAGACGGTAATATTATGGATATTTAGACAGAATGGGAACAAGGTCACACAGCTCGATGGCGGGTTGAAGAAAACAGTGTGCAAATAATGCCTACAAGGCCAACGTATACACTACTACAGCGGTGGATACGGATTACGTAAAATATATGAATGCTGCTTGAAAAAAGTGACTCCGGTGTTTTTTCTGGAGACGGTAATATTATGGATATTTAGACAGAATGGGAACAAGGTCACACAGCTCGATGGCGGGTTGAAGAAAACAGTGTGCAAATAATGCCTACAAGGTCAACGTATACACTACTACAGCGGTGGATACGGATTACGTAAAATATATGAATGCTGCTTGAAAAAAAAGTAACTCAAGTGGTTTTTCTAGAGACGATAATATTATCAATATTTAGACAAAATGTGAACAAGCTCACACAGCTCGATGGCGGGTTGAAGAAAACACTGTGCAAATAATGCCTACAAGGCCAACGTATACACTACTACAGCGGTGGATACGGATTACGTAAAATATATGAATGCTGCTTGAAAAAAGTGACTCCGGTGTTTTTTCTGGAGACGGTAATATTATGGATATTTAGACAGAATGGGAACAAGGTCACACAGCTCGATGGCGGGTTGAAGAAAACAGTGTGCAAATAATGCCTACAAGGCCAACGTATACACTACTACAGCGGTGGATACGGATTACGTAAAATATATGAATGCTGCTTGAAAAAAGTGACTCCGGTGTTTTTTCTGGAGACGGTAATATTATGGATATTTAGACAGAATGGGAACAAGGTCACACAGCTCGATGGCGGGTTGAAGAAAACAGTGTGCAAATAATGCCTACAAGGCCAACGTATACACTACTACAGCGGTGGATACGGATTACGTAAAATATATGAATGCTGCTTGAAAAAAGTGACTCCGGTGTTTTTTCTGGAGACGGTAATATTATGGATATTTAGACAGAATGGGAACAAGGTCACACAGCTCGATGGCGGGTTGAAGAAAACAGTGTGCAAATAATGCCTACAAGGCCAACGTATACACTACTACAGCGGTGGATACGGATTACGTAAAATATATGAATGCTGCTTGAAAAAAGTGACTCCGGTGTTTTTTCTGGAGACGGTAATATTATGGATATTTAGACAGAATGGGAACAAGGTCACACAGCTCGATGGCGGGTTGAAGAAAACAGTGTGCAAATAATGCCTACAAGGCCAACGTATACACTACTACAGCGGTGGATACGGATTACGTAAAATATATGAATGCTGCTTGAAAAAAGTGACTCCGGTGTTTTTTCTGGAGACGGTAATATTATGGATATTTAGACAGAATGTGAACAAGGTCACACAGCTCGATGGCGGGTTGAAGAAAACACTGTGCAAATAATGCCTACAGGGCAAATAATGCCTAAAAGGTCAACTTATACACTACTACAGCGGTAGTAAAATAAAAAAAAGTAAAATAAAAAAAAATGAATATTAAAAAAAAAAAATTAAAGTTGGTGCTGCTGAACTACTAGGAGCAGCAGATTAGCACACCAGTCCCACTCCCCAACACTGCTAGACTAATAGCACTGGGCTCTTATAGTAGTAGTAGTAGTAGTAGTAGTAAAACAACAAAAAAATAAATAAAAGCAGTCCTTACAAGGACTACTGTTATTGCAGCAGTCAGCAGATGAGATCAGAAGCAGGACAGCTGCCCACTGCAGCTACATACAGAGCACTGCAGTAGAAGGTAGATTACTAGCCAGCAAAGCTACCTAAGCTTAAATGTCCCTCAAACCCCTGCAGACTTCTGTCCCTCCAATAACAGAGCAGTATCAAAACGATTACTAGCCAGCAAACTTTCAACTGTCCCTGAAATCACTAACAGGCAGCAGCTCTCTCCCTACACTATCTCTTCAGCACACACAGGCAGAGTGAAAAAACGCTGCAGGGCTTCGGTTTTTATAGGGAAGGGGAGTGGTCCAGGGGAGAGCTTCCTGATTGGCTGCCATGTACCTGCTGGTCTGGGGTGAGAGGGCAAAAAAAAGCGCCAACAATGGCGAACCCAAAATGGCGAACGTCGCGCGACGTTCGCGAACTTCCGGCGAGCGCGAACACCCGATGTTCGCGCGAACAAGTTCGCCGGCGAACAGTTCGCGACATCTCTATATCTCATACAGTTATTTTTCTGATGGAATTCAGATATACTGTATCTTTTATGATATGTATCCCAAAAATATTCTTGACTGCTCTTGTCCTACAATCAAAGTCCTCAACCATTACTTGAAGGACCTATATTTTCAGGTTGAAGATGGCCAATCAATATTGTTGGCATTGCACTTCTGTTCTTAGCTTGGATTAGTTAAATATTATGCTAGGGTTTTATCAGAGTGGATTCATTTTTGGTTATTAGGAATATGCCATTTATCTAGGCACATATTGGATGTGGCAACCTACCTGAGACCTGTCAGTTATATAATATAACATAATAGCCCCTGTGAACTCACATTTATACTGCCTAGTGTATCAGTGAACACTATGATCTTGTTACTGTTTCAGTGAGTTTACGAAGCAATGATGAATATAAGAAGAGGAATGCGAGATGCTACGAAGCAAACCCATTGAAGTGAACCCATTCACACTTCAATCAGGACAGGATTAACCACAGTTCTAATTTTAGCTGTGACCTACTTGGCAATATATATATAATTTGTTTTCCTGTTCATCCAGGTCATGGTATATCTAGTAAAGGTAAGTCTAAAACAACTGGACTTGCTGAGCAATCATTGAAGTAGTGAATGTCTTTAATGATTACTCCAGTCCAGTTGTTTTATAATTACTTATACTAGATATTCTGGGATTATGTTGTTTTTATATTTAACAGATTAACATGTATCTTTCACACTAATTTATAATGGCAATATAATAAATAACTCTAAATGTGTAAATCTGAACCTGCAATCCAAAGGATTAAATTGACTGACACTTTAGAGCAAATTTCTTGCTGCTTTCATGCTAATCAGTTTATGCCTCTAGTTTGCTTATCCGGTCTCCCTAAATGTCTGACTGTTTGCACCAAAGTTAAGGGTAAGTTCACACTAGGGGACCAATTCATTAACTTCGAGTGAAGGAATAGAAGAAAAAAAACTTCGAATTTCAAAGTGTTTTTTTGGCTACTTCGACCATCGAATGGGCTACTTCGACCTTCGACTACGACTTTGAATCGAAGGATTCGAACGAAAAATCGTTCGACTATTCAACCATTCGATAGTCGGAGTACTGTCTCTTTAAGAAAAAACTTCGACCCCCTAGTTCGCCACCTAAAAGCTACCGAAGTCAATGTTAGACTATGGGGAAGGCCCCCATAGGCTTGGCTAAGTTTTTTTGGTCAAAGGATAATCCTTCGATCGTTGGATTAAAATCCTTAGAATTGAAGGATTTAATCGTTCGATCGAAGGATTATTCCTTAGATCGTTCGATTGCAGTATTTGCGCAAAATCCTTCGACTTCGATATTCGAAGTCAAAGGATTTTCATTCTCAGTCGAATATCGAGGGTGAATTAACCCTTCGACCCTTGATGAATTTGCCCCTAGGCGTTTCGGGGAGATTTAGCCAGCACAGAGTGAGGGAAGGAGATTGATCACCGCAAAGATGAGGCGATCAGTTGCCAGGCGACTAAATCTCCCCAAAACGCCCAGTGTCACCTTACCCATATGAAATATGATGTGCAAAATCTGCATCTTTATCAGAAGCCACCCTGGCTCCATCCTAATCAGCTTGAAAATACATTGGCTTGCTAGGGTCTTGCTACAAATATGTGACCATTTCCCACCTATACTGGGCTATCTGTGTTGTTCTCTTGAACTAGCTCTCTGTTGAATTGATGACAGCATATTTTGGGATATATTGTGGTTTAGATTACCTTCACAGTCAAGTTATGGACTATAGGAGTTTTCACTAGTGATGGGCGAATCTGGGCAGTTTCTAGTCGCCGAATAATTCGCAAAATGGCAAAACAATTTGAGAAACGCATTGGGCGTCAAAATTGTGTCCAAATGCATTAAAGTCAATGGGCGTCCAAAAAATTTTGACGCTTGATAATTTTGTGCATGCTGCAATTTCGATGCACAATAATTTTTTCCGACACGGCGGATTGTCGCTGGATTTACGCAAATTTTGTAATTTGGATCTTGGTACCTTAAATCTACTAGAAAATCATGTAAACATTAAATAAACCCAATAGGCTAATAAGCTGGTTTTGCTTCCAATAACTATAACTTGCATCTTAGTTTAGATCAAGTACAAGGTACTGTTTTATTATTACAGAGAAAATCTTTTTTAAAAATTTGGATTATTTGGATAAAATGGAGTCTACGGGCGATGGCCTCTCCATTGGAGCTTTCTGGATAACGGGTTTCCAGATAATCAGTGGCGTAACTAGATATTACTGGGCCCCACAGCAAATTATTTTTCAGGCCCCCAAAATGTTTAGAGGTTGACTTGTTTCTCCAATATTTATTGAAATTGTATATGAATTAGGGCCTCGTGGGGCCCCTATACCTCCTGGGCCCCCCTGCAGTCGCAGGGTCTGCTTCCTCTATAGTTACACCCCTGCAGATAATGGATAGCATACCTGTAATATATTATCTTATTGCTGGTTTTTTATGGAAAAACTGAACCCAGGAAAAACACATGCTGTGCTGCTGAGCTGGATGATGGTGATGGCAACAGCATTTTTAATAACCATCTGTTTCATATAAATTATACATTTAAAAAGTTTTCTGTCCTCAGCTCTTGCCTTGCATTACGCGGTAATATCGTAGCCAGAAATCTCAGTCTGTTAAAGTCAACAATCACGTCCTTGTCATAGGGATATTAAGCCTCTTTGCTCAGTAACGATCAGGAAATTTGCTTTTGATGAACACAAACCCTTAGATTGAATTCAGGCAACTGTTAAAGATACTGGTTAATTAAAAAGCCCTTAAAAAGCTGACATGCACCGTTTTGTAGGTTCTGCCTTCTCGCAAAGCATTACAGAATGTAATCCTGCAATACAGAGGTGAGATTAAAAATCCACTTTAGTTAAATGCATTGGGTATTATTGTATGCATTCATCATTTTTTGCATGCAGACACGGAGAGATCAAGAGGCAGATTTGAGAAAAGACCACACAAGTAACGCCAAATAGGGTGTTTCTATACATATAAACATTTTTTATGATTATGCTCCTCTTTTCAATATCATGTGTTTGCTTCAATATCAGTGGAGACATCAACCTCCCCAAATTGGGCTCATGAAGATATTTGACTATCCCACCCAGTTATGGTCCAGCCATGTCCCTAGTGCCACCTGGAAAACTCAATAAAAACTAGAAGAAAACTAGAAATTAGTATTTTGTACTTATGGGTGCCCCCCAACTGCACATGAACATGTGACGTAACTCACATGCACATGCATTAGGCAATTGCCTAATGTTAAAAGACCACAGTAAGAGGGCCCTGCTTGCAAGAGCTTACAATCTTTAAAGGAACAAGGTCAGATATGTCAATAAGATAGTAAGCAGTGTGGGGGAAAGGGGGTTAGGAAGGTGGTCGGGTTGCTGAGGGCCTAAGCTAGGATAATTAATTGAGTTTTAAAGGAGCATTGGATGGCCTGGGAATGTTGGTAGTGTCTAATAGGAGGGAGGGTATTCCAGAGGAATGTTGCAGAACATGAAAAGTCCTGGGTGCAGGATTGTGAAGAAGTAACGGAGAGAAATACATTATGTGACAAGAGGTGTAGGTTCCCAGAGCCTTCTTTTTTTTCTAAACCACAGAGTTTAAAAAATAATTTGTGAATATTAAAATTAGCCCAGTTTTTGCCATAGGGCAGTCACAAATGACCGGATGTCCATCAACCCCAATGTTCTCTATACCTGACCTCAGATTGGTGTGACTGGGGACATTCAAGGGTGGGTGTGACTGGGGCCTACAGTCTATAGTCTATACGAGGTGCATGGTTCTGTCCCAATGATTGGTTGCTTGATGAGCTGCTTCATTGACAGTGTCAGCCTACTTCCTATAACTGGCAATGGGAACTCTTATTAACATTAAAATGTCTAAATCATTATCACATAGGAAACCCATTAATGACTTAATATAAATCAATTATAAAATAATTCTACACTATATCTGAAATAATCCACTTAATCTAGGAGTGGGGAGCCCAGGTAAGCAATGCATCACAGCCAGCTGATCATAAATACAACTTTAGCACAAAGTCACAATGAAAAGACACAGATTGCTGAGAGGGGCATTGCAAAGAATAACTTGATTATTTTTGGAAATGATAGAGACTTTTTTTTTACATTTAATTTGTTAAAAAATGATCTTATTTTTATGAAAAGAATCTTATATATAATTTTTTACTTTCATATTTTCCCGTTAAAGGAAAACTACACACCCAGAATGAATACTTAAGAAAATCACGTGACAAAAAGAAGGAAGTAAAAAATGTTTTCCTCTTCCCACCCCTAATTTGCATATGCAAATTAGGATTCAGATTCAGTTCGGTTTTCGGCTGAATCTTTCACAAAAGAATTTGGAGGTTCAGCCGAATTCAAAATAGTGGATTCGGTGCATCCCTAAAAAAAACCCACAACACCCAATGCATTATGGCACAGACTTGCTAACCAAATATATTGAGCTACCGCCTCAGTGGGTGGGCCCTGAACTACTATCACATACTGTGGCAATGCACACCCTCTAAATCACTCCTGATCATATCTATGTTTATTCTGCAAAGTTAAAGCTGAACTACCATTTAAAATGTTCCCTATTCCCCTTTCAGCATCTCTTTACATGCAGCTTTGTGTCAGAGTCAGTTATTTTGAAAGACAGTTAGCTCTAACACATGTTTTATGTAAAGGAAGCACACACCAGTGTATTTCACTTGTCAATCAAAATATCTAACTCATGCATCAAAAGAGACACAGTACCTGACTTGGGAGGCCCATTAGGACATGGGGCTAGACATATTGTCAATTTCCCAGCTGCCCCAAGTCATGTGTCATGTGTGCTCTGATAAACTTCAATCACTCTTTACTGCTGTACTGCAAGTTGGAGTGATATCACCCCCTCCCTTTTCCCCCCCAGCAGCCAAACAAAAGAACAATGGGAAGGTAACCAGATAGCAGCTCCCTAACACAAGATAACAGCTGCCTGGTAGATCTAAGAACAACACTCAATAGTAAAAACCCATGTCCCACTGAGACACATTCAGTTACATTGAGAAAGACAAACAGCAGCCTGCCAGAAAGCATTTCTCTCCTAAAGTGCAGGCACAAGTCACATGACCAGGGGCAGCTGGGAAATTGACAAAATGTCTAGCCCCATGTCAGATTTCAAAATTGAATATAAAAAATATCTGTTTTCCGATGACAGGATCCCTTTAAGTAGGACTTAAAATTGTATTTCAATATTTCTGGTGCTCTCTGAATAATGGGTTTCTGGGTAAAACTTTGTGGCACAATAATATGTTATTGATAGATCAGCAGAGAAGTAGTTAGACACCCGAGGGGAGACGTCATGTCAGAGATGTCAATTTAAAGATCATATTGAAAGCCAGAAGAGTTAATTAGATGGTTCAGTCTTTGCCATTGGAAGATAGTGCTTCTTTATCATTGAAAAGGTTATTTAAGGTGATTAAGAGAGACGACATACTGCAGGAATACTCTTTTGCTCAGTTGACGACAAAATAATAAGGCAAAAAAGTATAAGAAGAAGGACCTACTGAATTCACTTTTCAAGGGGCGAGACCAAAGATGTTTATTATCTTATTATCTGTCAGGAAATTCCTCAAGGACTTTTCCAGTCTAATGACCTTACTTGTAATATTATTCCGGTAAGACAAATTTTGAGATATAAAATGGGAAACCCAACTACTAGAATTCATCCCTAGACGTCTAAAAATCTGCATAATCATTAAATGAAGAGTCACAAGATTGGTCCCTCCACATTGATTGATTTGATCCTGATCCCAAAACAGGATTCAGTCTGAGGATTTCTATAGCTAAGATTGATGTCATACAAATAAGTCTACGGAATATTTGGACAAGCTCTGTGCCATAAACATAGCATCCAACGTCTGAGTCTAAAGGTGGCCATACACGGAGAGATCCGCTCGTTTGGCGATGTCGCCAAACGAACGGATCTCTCTCCGATATATCCACCTTGAGGTGGGCAATATCGGGCTGATCCGATCGTGGGCCCTAGAGCCATGGAAATGGGGGTCAGATCGCGGGACCACATTAGCGAACAGATGCGGCCGCGATCCGACGGGATTTTTCGTCCCATCCGATCGAGATCTGGCCGACTTTCGGCCAGATCTCGATCGGGGAAGCCCGTCGGGGGCCCCATACACGGGCCAATAAGCTGCCGACACGGTCTGTTGGCAGCTTTTATCTGCCCGTGTATGGCCACCTTAAGGTTAGAAGATCATGTGAAAAATCAGACATGTCTAGAAAATTTAGAAACTTGCACATATTAGTAGGCTGCCAGAGTATTTAGATTATCTTTACATAACTCTCCCAATGGACAATTCTGATTGCAGAATTCTGTATGTATGTTCCATTTTCCCATGATGCACGCAGCACTGGACCCCCTCCGATGCTGTATAAACACAATGCACTGGTGTAGATCACTGCACTGTGCAAATGTCACTTTCTGATTGTTACAGAGCCTAGGAATCTTTATTGGCAGAGAACGGCTGTACTTTTGGGTATGAACAGCAGCTGTAATAAGGGCAAAAATTGTCAGAATGACAAGATGATGAAGAGGATTTAGTTGCACAGTTTACACAGTTACACGGTTTGCTGCTTACTTGGATTACTACAAAGATTTATTTATCAAAAGGATTACTTTAGGAAATGATTTATTTGGATTTTGATTTGGCAGGTCAGTAATGCTGGGAAGGGAGTTTAACTTGTGTGTTTTTTTCTCAGCTTTCTCAAATAAACGAGTCCTCAAATATGAGTTGAACAGAAACATAAGAGAATGTGAACCAGACAAAGATCTTGGCATGAATCTATTCTATATATATAGATATATAGACAGCTAAGAATTTAATTATATTTCGTGGTGGCACAGCAGATAATAAAGGCCTGATGAGGTTGACAGATTTATATATCGACTTCTGAATCATTTCTTCATGTTTGGCTTAGCACGTCTGCTGATTTTTGTCTGAAAGGGATACCCTCACCTCAGCAGAACACAATTTCTCTGGGCTCCTTCAGTGACAATTAAGCCAAGCTTGATTGCTGTGTGTCTAGTGCTGCAGATCCCTTACAGCCTGATTGAGCTGTGTACCTTGTTCTGCATTGTCAGCACCATGATCCCATCCTGTAGCTGAGGAAAACCTCACAGTAAAGGAACTATCACAGGCTACTGGGATACTATGGGGAGACTAGTATATTATTATTGATTGGTGGGGCTCTGGTTGTTACTATTAGAAATCCATCTAATAAACAATAGAAAGTGCACAATCTAAAACAATAACCTTTTATTGGATTTGTGGTGTGGCCACAAAGGCCCGAGCCTAGGTCGGCAATTGCTAGGGGCGGCATGCCGCCCAGCCGATTAATAGGGAGCACTGTGGACGCGCAGCTCTGCTGTTTCTGCGCTCGCTAGAGTGGTGCATTCCTGTGGCCCAGCACTAGGGGCGCCGCTGAAATCTGGCCCTGTTTGTCCACAAAAAAAACCTTTTCTGTATAATGTAATATAAATATGTAAATAATGTAAAACTTTTTTGTTGATAAAATGTTCTTCTTCTAATTCATTATTGAGTGTGTAATCCCTCTTTTTTCACACTCCTCCTTTGTTCACTAGGGACCTTAAAGGGATTCTGTCATGATTTTTATGATGCAGTTTTTATGACTAAATTACACTGTTTACACTGCAAATAATTCACTCTACAGTGTAAAATTTAATTCCTGAACCAGCAAGTGTATTATTTTTAGTTGTAATATATTGGTGTGTAGGCAGCCATCTCAGGTCATTTTGCCTGGTCATGTGCTTTCAGAAAGAGTCACTTTAGGATGGAACTGCTTTCTGGCAGGCTGTTGTTTCTCCTACTCAATGTAACTGAATGTGTTGCAGTGGGACCTGGATTTTACTATTGAGTGTTGTTCTTAGATCTACCAGGCAGCTGTTATCTTGTGTTAGGGAGCTGCTATCTGATTACCTTTCCATTGTTCTCTTGTTAGGCTGCTGGGGGAAAAGGAGGGGGTGATATCACTCCAACTTAGCAGTGAGCAATAAAGCAGTAAAGAGTGACTGAAGTTTATCAGAGCACAAGTCACATGACTGGAGACAGCTGGGAAACTGATAATATGTCTAGCCCCCATGTCAAATTTCAAAATATAATATAAAAAAATCTGTTTGCTATTTTGAGAAATGGATTTCAGTGCAGAATTCTGCTGGGGCAGCACTATTAACTGATGCGTTTTGAAAAATACATGACAGTATCCCTTTAATAGTGACCTGATACCCATGGATCAGGCTGGGTTCGGCATGAATTTTGGGCTTCCATGACGAGTGCGGGTCAGTTTCGGGTCACACTGGGGTATTACAATAATGTACTGGCTATATTTTCTGAGATATGGCTTTTTGTGCCTCGCACCACTGATCAGCATGTTCCGGTTGGGTGCGGGTCCTACAATGGAAACATTTTGCGGTTTAGGGCCGGTTGAGTTTTTCCTAAGCCGCACATCACTAGACCTTAATACCAGGATTCTCAGCTCCTCCCCCCCATCACCACAGTGAGGGGACAAAGGGGCAAAATCCTCCCTAGCTTCGCCCTACATACACTAAGAAAGACCTTGTCTACCTTTCAAGAAAAATACAAACTGTGGGCAATAGGGTTGTTACTTTACCCCACACCTCTGCTACCATTCATATCTTTAATTTCTAGGAACATTCCCAAGGTGTGAAATTTTATGCCATGCAAATGCCAGATTTGCCACCGTTATTTGACATTTCTTCTCGTGGAAGTCACTTTAAGAAAAAAACGTGTATAACAATTTACACGGTTTTTGCATGGTGAAGTCTGATGATGCGTGGTGTATTATCTTACTGTTTTTTACACAGCATAATAAATATGCCCCTGTGACTTTAGAGACTGATATAATGACACAGCTGTAGTATGGATACTTGTAAGGCAAAATTTTCTTAAAGAAAAAAACTGAATAAAAAAAAAAAAGAAATCTCCCCCCCCCCCGAGCTCTAAGACACCAGAAGGGTGCACCCGGTGTGGATGGCCATGCAGTCACACTAAACTGGGATGCTGTGCTTGCTCAAACAATCCATATTTTTCTTTCTTTGTTTAGATTCTACTAGAGGCAGAATTAGGAGATGAATAGTGGGGCAAATACCCAGGTGGAATCCCATTATACATGATCCTCCAACCTGATGCTAGTCAACTGTTACTGAACTACTGTACATCTCAGAGAAAGCTCAGACAGCGTTCAGCTATCAGAGGGTGCTGGAAGTTATAGTTTGAAATGCTAGAATTGAAGCATAAGGGAGATTGTATTCCTTTTCTTGCATTTAACTGCTAATCTGCAGGGCCCAGTATTAAACCACTTTTGGCATCACCCTTAGGGTAGGGACACACTGGGCGATTTGGGGAGTTTTAGTCGCCTGGCGACTAATCGCCGCGACTTTTCTCCCCGAATGCCTCCCCTCGCTCTGCGCCTGGCTAAAATGAAAAATCGCCTGCGCTAATCACACGCGGCGATTCGTTTTCCGAAGTCGCCCGAAGTTTCCTCGTGAGGCAACTTCGGGCGATTTCGGAAAACGAATCGCCGCGTGTGATTAGCGCAGGCGATTTTTCATTTTAGCCAGGCGCAGAGCGAGGGGAGGCATTCGGGGAGAAAAGTCGCGGCGATTAGTCGCCAGGCGACTAAAACTCCCCAAAAGGAGAACTAAAGCCTAACTAAAGAAATAGTTAAAAATGTTGTACATGATGTTTTGGGCTTCTGTACCAGCCCAAGGCAACCCCAGCCCTTTAGCAGTAAAGATCTGTGTCTCCAAAGATTCCCCAGTAGCTCCCCATCTTCTTTTCTGCTGATTCATTGCACATGCTCTGTGCTGCTGTCACTTACTGAGCTTAGGGACCCACTCACAATATACAGTACACATAGAATAGAAATGTCACAATATAAGGCTGCTTAGTAATTAATACAGATAATTACTACATGGCAGCACAGAAACCAGTGCAACTAACATCAGAATTTAATAAACAGCCCTGTAGCATCAGCTTATATAACAGACGAACCTCCTTTTCTGCTGGATAATAAGTGACGACCCCTAAGCTTAGCTTCTCAACAGCTGCTCAGAGCCCACTGAGCATGTGAGTGTCACAGACACTTTCCAAGATGGTGACCCCCTGTGACAAGTTTGAAGTCCTGGATCATTGCTGCTATTGACAAGCTGAAACTTTAGGCTGGTGCAATAAGATCTGTATATAAAATAAGCCATTTTTAGCCATATTAATTTGTAGGGTTTAGTTTTCCTTTAATACAGCTCTCTCTATAATTGTAATATGGTAAATACAATCTCAGTGCACTTGCTGAGGGGTTAATAGGCTTCATGGAGAAGAAGGGAGATGTGACTGGCAGCAGCCCAGGCTGTGACCCAAATTGTACAATGTTGTGAGTGATGTGACAGATGATTTACACAAAGCAGTTGGGCAGCGGTCTGTGTTTATTCTGCATATTACCGTGTTGGCATGTATAATGTCATACAGTGGGAATGCAGAAAACCAAAAAAATATAAAATGTCTTGAGTATTAACATCTAAAGCTTAAGTTAAATCCAATTCTAACAGAATCATCTATTAAAATGATGGCAAGGACCAGTGGTTCATGCGGCTCCTTTAACGGAACACATGCAAATCTCTATTGCAGTAACTTTTACCTACCAATAAAATATTGCATATTAAATTAGTCTAACTGCATTTAACTGCTAATTGGTTGCTCTAGGTTACTTCACTGGCAATATCTGTCTGGCTGTTTTTATTCTCTGCACTGCTGCCTCTGACTCCTGAACTAAAAGTCAGACCTGGAGGAGAACAGACTGCATTGTATCAAGAATCAGAACCAGCAGTGACTAAAAAGAACAAAACTGGATAAGCAAACACTGCTTTTTAGATAGATAAACAAACACTGCTTTCAGCTGCAATTGATGGGGTCAGTGAGCAACTGGAACATTAACAGCATAAAAAAAATCAATATAACATAAAATGAGCAAGCCCTTTTGTGCCTGTCCCTAACTGATCCCAGATTTAACGACTACCACTGTGCATTGTTACTATACTACTGTTTCATTCCAAAATCTAACACGCTCCACACCATTGTAAAGATTTTTCTTCTGTATATGTTCATTATTAATGTGAGTTTATAGACGTCCTGTGCATTAGTATAGCATTAGTATAGCTGCCCAACCTTCTTATCCATTACATCCCACCCCCCAAAAAAAACTCCTTGTCATACAAACATTTATATATATAAAAGCAGACAGAAGCACTTATGTTCTGTAAAGAGGCCTATGGACTTTAACTTATCTTGGTCAAATCAGGTTCATGTTGTCAGTAATAATGCCATTTGTTATGTGCCCTAATAAGGTAGCAAAGTGATGGCCTGTCCCATTAATACACTTTTTCCGGTCTATCCATAACAGAATGCACTCAGCGTGCTATTTCAGAACATTGCTCTCCGGTCCAGACATCGCACTTGCTTTCGGATATGTTTCTCTGAAAATACATTGTAACTGCTTTTAATTGGCTCTGACACTCGCATCGTGTTCCATTTTTCCATTGGGAATTATTAATATCGTTTATAGTGTTTTAGATAGAAGGAGTTGCTTAGAAAACAAACATCAACATTTCATAAATCAATACCCCCAAAAAAATGAACTTCAAAGAGCTACAAGATCATCTGCGCTGCCAGGCAGGACCAGCCAACACTTTAAAATTAATGTTCTTTTAATAGTGACAAGTACAATTCATCTGCTAGAGAGGAACCACAATGCAGATCATGGGCAGTTTAAGTGCACCTTAGCTAATGACTGGGACAATGTGTTTACTTCTGGCTGGCCTAGTCATGGAGGGAAAGGGACCGTGCCAAGAGCAGAACAGTAGGTGCCAGTTCCATTGTGTGAGATCTGGTCAGGCCGACACGGTTCTGGCTACTTGAACACTTTTTATGTTACAATGATAAGAGAATAGTGCAAATCTTGGCAAATATAGTTCTACACATGATCTGAGCAAGATTAAGATCAATTAAAAGGAGGACGTAGAAACACAAACAGATGAGATGCTATAAAAAAAAAAGCAGGATGAATAGAGAAAGTATGAGAAGAATGTAGGAACGGATGCACAGTTACATGTCCAGTACTGAGTCAATAGTATTTTCTGTTCTACTGTAATAATACTGTAGGACAGTGAACATCTAAAGGCTCATTTACAACTGGGGTCACACTAATGGACACAAATGTTGCACACTGTCTCATTCTTCTCATCTGTTCCTACATTCTTCTCATACTTTCTCTAGTTATTTTGCTTTTTTATCCCTATTTTCTCTATAAGAAAATCATTCCATCTGTGTTTGTGTCAAAACACCTTTGGGTCTGTCCAATCTGCTCTGAAGAATCTTCAGAGAACCCTGGAGCTACTGTCGCACTTAACCCGGTGGTAAATCCAGGGTTCAGACAGCAAATTCTGTATATAGCCACAACAAACCTGAAAGAACCGAAATAATCACATGCTAATGCCGTTTTAATGCTGCGTATTTTCTGTACTACTAGTACGAAAATGCCTTGACAAGGACGTTTGACTGAGAAATAGACGGTTTCGGTTTATCCTGCTGGTCCAGGGGCGATCCAGGCCCCTCCGCCGCCTGAGGCAGCAGCACTAGCTGCTGCCCCCTATCCCCCAGAAATTTGCTCTTAAAGTACCTGAAGCAGCATTTTTGCTGCCCCTGGTACCTAGTGGGGCACTGCCGCCTGAGGCGACAGCCTCAACTTGCCTCATTGGCGAATCGCCCCTGTGCTGGTCCAAACTATTAAACCTGATTTAGTGGATCTTTTGGGTTGTCGTGCTTGGGCAGGTTGATCCTAGATAGAGAAGCAGTCCCCCTCAGCTTAAGTGAGATGAATAATCATGTTTATATACGTTGTATATTTTCACTGCAGCAGGGTCAGATACACATTGTATGGTGAGTGTTTAAACTGTAAAATTTAAACAGCATTATGGCCAAGAGAAATATTTAATTTAGGGCATGTTTTATATACATTACTAAAAGCATGCTTGAAATGATGATCTCTAAATAGTTGCCCCAGGCTGCAAATAGTATTAGTCACTGATGGCCCGAGCATTGCATTGAGCAGAACTGTGAGTCTCATTGAATCCCATCTAGCATCTAGGCAGGGTATTCAATCATAATAATACTATAAAAATACCAATACAATTAATGATGAATAAATCTCAATACATATTCCTCTGTCAGGAAAGTTGAAGTATTTTTTAGCCTTAGAATATGCAGGAATGTATCCATCTGCTATAGCTCCCTGTATAACTATTTGAGATAGGCATCTAATATATACATTTTGAGGCACAAGAATATGGGTGAGGGGTGGAAGTATGTAGAGCCCATTAGGGGTCCTGCTCAACAGATAAACAGTTGGGTGAAGGACCCATTACCAAGGTTTTGCTACGGGAGAAACTACTCACACTATTGACTCTACAACGATTGTTCTGGACACCCAACTATTCTTGTAGAGATGACCTAATTAAGGAAGCTGGGAGGTGCAGCATCCAAAAGCTTGATGATATAACTCCACACTAGACTGCCCCTGATACCATCAGCACTATGGATAAAGATGGGGCATCAATGGAAGGCTAGGGCCCAAATGCAAGAAAATTACATAAATATCTAACGTGTCACTGAGTCTCTGGTCTACCTTCTCCTTCAAGGTAGAACATTTCTGACACAGACATAAGACATTTCTAAAAATAATCATACCATCTAATAGCATGAATACGTTTGGTAAGCATGTTGTTTGTCCATAAGCTTTTTCGATCCTGGCACTTGCACTTTTGGCCTCACCCTACAACCAGGGGAGGGTGATGTGCAGGCCATAACTGGCAATATTGTACATCCTCGACCCCTATGTGGGTTTTTTTTAAAGGGATACTGTCATGGGAAAAAAAAATTTTTCAAAATGAATCAGTTAATAGTGCTGCTCCCGCAGAATTCTGCACTGAAATCCATTTCTCAAAAGAGCAAACAGATTTTTTTATATTCCATTTTGAATTCTGACATGGGGCTAGATATATTGTCAATTTCCCAGCTGCCCCAAGCCATGTGACTTGTGCTCTGATAAACTTCAATCACTCTTTACTGCTGTACTGCAAGTTGGAGTGGTATCACCCTTTTCCCTTCCCCCCCCCAGCAAACAAAAGAACAATGGGAAGGTAACCAGATATCAGCTCCCTAACACAAGATAACAGCTGCCTGGTATATATAAGAACAGCACTCAATAGTAAAATCCAGGTCCCACTGAGACACATTCAGTTACATTGAGAAGGAACAACAGCAGCCTGCCAGAAAGCTTTTCTCTCCTAAAGTGCAGGCACAAGTCACATGACTGGGGGCAGCTGGGAAATTGACAAAATGTCTAGCCCCATGTCAGATTTCAAAATTAAATATAAAAAAATCTGTTTGCTCTTTTGAGAAATGGATTTCAGTGCTGAATTCTGATGGAGGATCACTATTAACTGATGCGTTTTTGAAAAAAACATGTTTTCTGATGACAGGATCCCTTTAAAGGTTGTGTGTGTTCAACCACCTTCTAAAACCTCTTGTGTTGAGTGCAAAGCAGTCCAGAAAAGTAGATATACTACAAAAAATGTCGCTTTAGCATCTCTTTGTTGCAAAATTGCAAAGTTGAATTTATTAGTTCAGAAAAACAGACACTAAGAACAAAACAGTCCTGTTTTTCTGACATAATAAATTCACCTTTTCACTTTTGCAACAAAGAGATGCTTCAGCAATATTTTTTCTTGTATTAGGCTATAGACAGTGGCAGGTTGTTAATACTGCACTGCAGCATAGTTATAAGGATAAGATGCCCCCTAATTCACCATGGAGTAGCTGTAATTTCCCATTTTCCCTGTTTAGTTGAAATAAACTGAATGTAAAATACTATGCCCATCTGAGCTAGAGTACTGAACATTTTTTTTTTTTTTTATCAAACGTTTATTGACATGTAAATAATATAAGGAGAGTACTGAACATTAATTAATCAATCAATTTGGAAAAACAATTTTAGAAGAGCAGAAAAAAAGGAAGACAGACATCGCAAAACTCGAAATTGCTCGAATTGGTCTATAGAGCATGTTTGTTGTATCAATAAGCATATCAATGGATCACATTTGCTTCTCCTTTAGTTTTATTTCCAATTTAGTCAGACATATACTAAGTATAAAAAAAAGTTCACTAAACATTGAATTTCTAGTATTTTGTGGAATTAAGACGTTGGCCTGAAAGGCATTGGCCTTTTCAAACTGTTTGACTTCTTCTGCCAGTCTATTGTTCCTTTCAGCCAGGAGACCCCCTTTTCTCAATGAAAAATGCCTGATATTTAGATAAGATGTTTGAAAATTTTGATTGTTTGATTGATTTTTTTATGTTTCTTTTAACCTTATTATATGCTAAATAACTAGGGTTGGATTGGGATGCAAATGGTCCACCAGAAAACCTTAGACCAGGGGTCCCAAAAAAACCACAATTTTTTCTCTCCTTACTCAACTTCTTTATTCTCCTTGTCTCTTTTTCTTTACATATTCTAATCTGTACAATCAATTTAGCCTCTTTGTTCCATGCAGAATTAAGAAATGAACATGAAATATGCCAAACGATCAGAAGCAGGAGGACCAATTGACACTTGCGCCCAATGGAGCTTTCCTGGCAGGGAATTCAGGATGGAAAGAGAATGAAAATGCATTGATTTTGTTACATTTAAGTAGCATATGCTGTATTTATGTGTGTGTGTGCCAATGCATAATACAGTGGGCAGTAGTTGGCAGGGGCCACTGAGTTTTCCTATCACAAAGATTTCTATTGCACACAGCTGCTAAATATAAATGGTAGCAGGAGATTTCTCTGTAGTTTTAGGTGTTTGCATCACAGTAAACAATAAATGATTATATAATGATGTAATGCAGCACCTTGTAACTGTTTCCATGTGTTGGACAGATTCTCTAGCTGGATTACATTAAAATGACAATGTCAAACGATTATGATTAATGGACAACAGTCCAATGGCCAAAAAAATCTTGGATGGGTGCATCTGGTGCCTCGTCTTACCACTGGGCTATATCTGAAATTCTAGTTGGAACTGATATGTACTCAAGTTGTGCTATATCTGCCTCAACTGGCCTTACTTTCAATGTCAAGCCCTGCCATAGTGGGGGACAAATATAAGGCGTCATTTACTTTTCCCCAAGGCAGAAGTGCAAGAACACTAAGGGATACAAAAGCACCATTAAGCATTTCTGCCCAGGGGGCAGAGAATGTCTGCGGTATATCGTATCAGGGAAAGATGTGATGGTACCACTTCCAAACCTCTGGCTCTTGAGTTCAGTTGTCGGTAAATGCCCACCTTCAACAGACAGACAAAGGCAGCTAAAGGTCTAGACTTGATGGTCCTGTGTCATATTAATAATGGAGTCTAACAAAGTCTGTGTTACCCCAACACCACCACCACTATTGAAGGCAGCCCTGTCAGATAAAAAAATATTCTGCAGGTTGTTCAAATCCATCTCTTTCTAATAACTTTTATTATTTATATAGTACTACTACTGACATGTCTTACATGGCTCTTTACAGAGATTGTTTACCATGTAGATCCGTCCCTGACCCAGAAGAGCTGTTCCATATGAACATTTACACAACAGCCTTAGGCCTCAGTTATCTCTCCTGTGTTTTTGGTGAGAAGAAACTGGAGAACCTAGAGGGAAACTTACACAAAGGAGGAGCACATACTAATTACTTGCACCCAGAGGTAGAAAAGGCAGATACATAGTGGTCAAACCATAAATCTGGAAGGAACTCATATGGAGAAAATTAACCAAAAAAAGAAAAAAATATAGAATCCCCCCCCCCTCCAAAAAAAACATTATAGAACTCATAGTTGTACTGGGTACAAAGTGAATTCTTCAAATGGCATGGCATTACAATCTACACATTCTGCTGTGAATGCCATAGATGCCAACATCTGATCAAAAATAAAATATAAATGAACAAAACAAGAAAGAAAATAGGAAACATGCTAACTACAACCCACACAAAAAGTACCCAAAAAGCCCAGAAAGATATGGAAAATACCCTCCAAGTGAACACTTACTAGGTTTGGACTATTGAAATAGTAGCATAAATAGTAGCGTAAATAGTAGCGTATAGCTTAGAAATAGTAATTTAAAGGGATCCTGTCATAGGAAAACATGTTTTTTTCAAAACGCATCAGTTAATAGTGCTACTCCAGCAGAATTCTGCACTGAAATCCATTTCTCAAAAGAGCAAACAGATTTTTTTATATTAAATTTTGAAATCTGACATGCGGCTAGACATTTTGTCAATTTCCCAGCTGCCCCCAGTCATGTGACTTGTGCCTGCATTTTAGGAGATAAATGCTTTCTGGCAGGCTGCTGTTTTTCCTTCTCAATGTAACTGAATGTGTCTCAGTGGGACATGGGTTTTTACTATTGAGTGCTATTCTTAGATCTACCAGGCAGCTGTTATCTTGTGTTAGGGAGCTGCTATTTGGTTACCTTCCCATTGTTCTTTTGTTTGGCTGCTGGGGGGGAAAGGGAGGGGGGTGATATCACTCAAACTTGCAGTACAGCAGTAAAGAGTGATTGAAGTTTATCAGAGCTCAAGTCACATGACTTAGGGCAGCTGGGAAATTGACAATATGTCTAGCCCCATGTCAGATTTCAAAATTGAATATAAAAAAATCTGTTTGTTCTTTTGATAAATGGATTTCAGTGCAGAATTCTGCTGGATCAGCACTATTAACCGATTCATTTTGAAAAAAAAAATTTTTCCCATGACAGTATCCCTTTAAGGCATAGAAATAATAATGCGTGGCATAGTAATAGAAATTCATGGATTAGAAATAGTAACTCTTGGCATTGAATTAATAATTCATGGCTAGAAAAAAGTAACTCAGGTCATCGCTTTAGTTCATAATTTATAGCAAGTGAAATGTGCAAGGGTAGTGTCTGTGACATCAGCACATCAATCAGAACCAGCTCACAAGCTCTAAAGTGATAAACCAATTCCTGCGTACTGGGCACATTTGTCCAAAAGCATTTTGGCATGACTTTGCAAAGGTTTAAACCATGCTCGTACTTCTGCTGAGTTACACGAAAAATAAAATTGTAAAAGCTTTAATAGTGTAGCATTTCTAAAATATTAAATATTTATTTTCTAGTCTTTTAGGAGCAGACTGAGCAATCTATCCTGCATTTAATATATTTAATGGCAAGTAACTTTTTCACAAGGATCCCCAGAAGATACAAACACAAAGGCTCCCTGATTGGGTTAGCATGAGAGTAAATAATGGGCACAGCTTCTTCGATGTGATTTAATAAATATTATTTAGAAATACAGTAATCATAACTAGATATGAAAGATATTGTAGAAGACTAAAGGACACAGCAAAAATTTATGTGGAAGACTTATGTCAACAAGATTAACAATAAAGGACAGACCAACAATGTGAAAAAATTATGGCCATCAAGTCAATTCAAGAGTGATTATTCTCCCCAAATGCTTTTAGATCTGCAAATAGAACATTGAAAGAACTTTTGCATATAGTCATTGTTAGGACTGCCAGGACGTTTTACAAACATAACACTTATGTCATTTATATAGTTCAAGGAAACTTTCTCCAGAATATGAGATTGTTGAGCTTAACAGCCAATGATAGATACAGCCCAGCAACAGTACAGCACTAGGCCATCATGTGCCAAGTATGTAAATAAATCCAAACCATTTATTGAAGAGAACAAAAGAATTGCTTTATGGCATATTTAAATGTGTCTTGCCTATGGGTTCTGGGAGTGACATAATTTAATTAATATACTCAGGTCAGGGGTATCAATATATGGTTTACTTATATTTATATATAATATTTAGTTTGTATTCTACATTAGTTGGACAAGTGAAGGAAAGGACTATATATATTATAGATAGATAGATAGATAGATAGATAGATAGATAGATAGATAGATAGATAGATAGATAGATAGATAGATAGAAGACAGATAGACAGATGATAGATAGATAGATAGATAGATAGATAGATAGATAGATAGATAGATAGATAGATAGATAGATAGATAGATAGATAGATAGATAGATAGGATAGATAGATAGAGAGAGAGAGAGAGAGAGAGAGAGAGATAGATAGATAGATAGATAGATAGATAGATAGATAGATAGATAGATAGATAGATAGATAGATAGATAGATAGTAATAGAAATAGAAAGTAATTGGGAAAAGTATTTATTTCTAGTGAACTATCTGAAACCAACTGAACTGAAAAAAAGAGTTTGAAGGTGAACTTTAAATCAGCTAGAAGGCCCTTGGTTCCTCTTAATTGTTTATAAAGACCTTCCCCCTGATACTTCGAGTTTGGACAAGGGAAGGAAAGGACTATATATATTATAGAATGATCGATAGATAGATAGATGATAGATAGATAGATAGATAGATAGATAGATAGATAGATAGATAGATAGACAGACAGACAGATAGATAGATGATAGATAGATAGATAGATAGATAGATAGATGATAGATAGATAGATAGTTACATAGTTACATAGTTAAATTGGGTTGAAAAAAGACAAAGTCCATCAAGTTCAACCCCTCCAAATGAAAACCCAGCATCCAAACATACACCCCTCCCTACTTTTAATCAAATTCTATATACCCATATCTATACTTACTATAGAGTTTAGTATCACAATAGCCTTTGATATCATCCAAGCCATTCTTAAAGGCATTAACTGAATCAGCATCACAACATCACCCGGCAGTGCATTCCACAACCTCACTGTCCTGACTGTGAAGAACCCCCTACGTTGCTTCAAATGAAAGTTCTTTTCTTCTAGTCTAAAGGAGTGACCTCTGGTACGGTGATCCTCTTTATGGGTAAAAAGGTCCCCTGCTATTTGTCTATAATGTCCTCTAATGTACTTGTAAAGTGTAATCATGTCCCCTCGCAAGCACCTTTTTCCAGAGAAAACAACCCCAACCTTGACAGTCTCCCCTCATAATTTAAGTCTTCCCTCCCTCTAACCAATTTCGTTGCACGCCTCTGCAGATGATAGATAGATGATGATAGATAGATAGATGATAGATAGATAGATAGATAGATAGATAGATAGATAGATAGATAGATAGATAGATAGATAGATAGATAGATAGATACTGTAGATGATAGATAGACAGATGATAGATAGATAGACAGACAGACAGACAGACAGATGATAGATAAATGATAGATAGATAGATAGATAGATAGATAGATAGATAGATAGATAGATAGATAGATAGATAGATAGATAGATAATAGATAGATAGATGATAGATAGAAGTAATAGAAATAGAAAGTAATTGGGAAAAGTCTTTATTTCTGGTGAACTATCAGAAACCGACTGAACTGAAAAAAGTGTTTGATGGCGAACAACCTCTTTAAATCAGTTAGAAGGCCTTTGGTTCCTCTTAATTGTTTACAAAGACCTCCCCCCCCTGATACTTCGAGTTTTCTATTCAGCTGTTCACTCTTGGGCCATAACCAAATCTGATTCCACTGTTGGGTTAGTGCCTAATGTTGATCTTTGTTTCCTTTATATTTGCAGCATGTTTCTCTTTCCACTTGATTAAGAGATTTGCTCATTAAAGGGGTTGTTCACCTTCAAACAACTAGTTGTTATCAGATAGATCACCAGAAATAACGACTTTTTCCAATGACTTTCTATTTTCTATGTGTCACGGTTTTTCTAATATTGAAGTATAAAGTGTCATTTCTCTCCTTCTGAAGCAGCTCTGGGAGGGGGGGTCGCCGATCCTGTAAACAGTTCTAAATGGATACATTTAGTTGATACATTTCTTATCTTTGTCCCTGCTGAGCAGAATCTCTGGGTTTCATTACAGGCAGCTGTTAGACTTGATACAATTGTTGCTAATACTCCAGAGATGCTGCTGAGAAATGTATCAACTAAATGTTGCAAAATTGTAACAGTTCAGAATCTGCACCTGAATTACTGAGCTGCCAGACTGAAACACCAGAGACAGGAACATTCAACTTTAAACTTAGATTTTGGAAAAAACTTAAAAAATAAATAATGGAAAGTAATTGGAAAAAGTCATTATTTCTAGGGAACAATCTAAAAACAACTAAATTGAAAAAAGTGTTTGGAAGGTGAACAACCCCTTTAATGTTATCACTCTCGCTACAAGAGGCTATTATATTACAAGTGGTAAGAGCTGCAAATGATTCTACTTGAATCATAGCTGCTGCTTTCAGCTAGGATACAGCCGCCTAGGGCTAAGGCTTCCTCATGTTTTCCTAGGGGCATATTTACTAACTGGCGAATATTCACCAGCGTCAGCTTCGCGCCACTCACAGCACTTCGCCAGGTGCAAATGCGCTCAGACTATGCCAATTCACTAATATGCAGTTTTGTCCTGGGCGCCGAAAGCTGGCGACTTTTCGCTAGCGGTACTTCGATAATCCAAGCATTAGAAATTTAAAGTTGTGTGGATGTCTTTTTTTATATGTTGGTGCAAATACTTAACATTTCCACTTTTTAAAACACATGTCCAGGGAACCTTAATAAAGACAAGATAGTGAATATACACAAGAGCCCACTGTAAAATTTATGTTCAATATGTTTGAAAATGTATGGGGAAAACCGGTTACACAAAAAATGTTAGGGCTTTTGCAGGCAATCATAATAACAAAAGGAAAAGTCGCCAGCGTTTTTTGAACTTTGATGCCTTTTTCGGCTCATAGGATATGATGTATGTGACAGAAGATTTAGGAAGATCTATAGCACTTTGTCTGGTCTAAGGTGGTGAAGTCAACTATGGCGAAAGAGTTAACGTGCAGTAAAATCCGCATTTGTGGAGTAACGTCCATTCGCCAGAGCAAAAATTCGCTTGGCAATAGAGTGCGAATGATCGCTTGCGAATTGGCGCCTGTTATAGTAAATTGTCAATGTCCCTGCAGGTGCTCACGAATTGTCGCTAGCATCAGCCACTTCACACTTTAGTAAATCTGCCCCCAAGAGTAGTACAGGTATAGGATCCCTTATCTGGAAACCCGATATCCAGAAAGCTCAGAATTACAGGATGGCTGTCTCCCATAGACTCCATTTTATCCAAATAATCCAAATTTTTAAAAAATAATTTCCTTTTTCTCTGTAATAATAAAACAGTAGTTTGTACTTGATCTCAACTAAGATATAACTAATCCTTATTGGAAGCAAAACCAGCCTATTGGGTTTATTTAATGTTTAAATTAATTTCTAGTAGACATAAGGCATGAAGACCCAAATTACGGAAAGATCCGTTATCCAGAAAACCCCAGGTCCTGAGCATTCCGGATAACAGGTCCCATACCTGTAGTGGTTTCCTGCAAGGATTACAGGAAAGGATCATTAAGTGCTAAATATTGACTCATAAAGTTATTAAAAGAAATAGTATTGCCAAATAGCTTTTCCCTTCTTTTGTCCATTTAGCATGTCTAGGATCATTCAGCTAAACGAACCTTTCACAGGCTGTTCAATCAACTCATTTGCTATAAACCATTTAATTAATGTATTTACAGAACTTGATAAATGTTAGAATAGCTCTTTCTACAGAGATTAAATATAGAAATTTGAATCGGTGCATTTTTTATTTTTTTCCACTTAAAAGTCTGAGGCTCTAAGAACTTATTTACAATTCAAAATGAAATGCTCTGTCAGTCTCGCAAATTAGATTAACACAAAAGAGAGATAATTAACGGAGCCAAAGCCGAATGTCATCTGAAAACGAGAGAATACGTGAGACCTGAGCTACCGTATATTCTCGTTAATTGCATTCCGTGTGTATCATTATTATTTGGAAATAAATGAGCTTGCCACAATGACTGAAACGCGGCTAACCTTTAATTTTCCTTTAAAAAGTACATAATAAGTTAAATAATGAATACTATTATGAATCCTGATTAGACTGAGGAGGCTGACATTACCTCTCGTGTGTGAACGTCATGTGGTTTATATTTACCTCCCCAGAAAATATGGAAAAACAATGGTTCCATGGTATTTAGCTTAGCTTGCTACAGGTGTATTAGTTGGAAGTGCTGATAAACCAGGTTCCCCTTGAGTGATACAGTACACAGGTATCACATTAGAAAACACCAATGTTCACCTCCAGGATAGACTTCTATTACATTATAGACCCTAAATGACACTGTGCATGGGATACAATTGGTAGAGCACCCAACATACTATTATTTTGCACACATACGGCTGTATTACTTATGAAGTTATTTCTTATGTACTTATTACTGTATCTATATGGTATCTATAAGGGACCCTGACGTTACATCATTTACATCTCTAGGATAAACTTCCATTACTGATGACCCTAAATCACACTATGGGTTACATTATATGTCACACGGGACTTTTTAATCTTCCATAACTTTTGATGTTCAGACCCTAAATAACACATATGCATGGTATACATGGCAGCGTACACAGCATTCTAATGTACACTAAACCTCTGGGATAAAATTTTAAAAGTAATGAGGTTCTGACCCTAAATGACACTGAGCATGGGGAACACTCTATAACACACAAAACACTAATGTAC
Source organism: Xenopus laevis (assembly GCF_017654675.1). Lineage (NCBI taxonomy): Eukaryota > Metazoa > Chordata > Amphibia > Anura > Pipidae > Xenopus > Xenopus laevis. The sequence goes on from NC_054376.1 coordinate 32,121,307, forward strand.
AACTCTAGATAATAATCTTCCATTACTGATAGGATTCTAACTAGTAATGGGTGAAATATTTTAGTGCGTTTCTCCATGAAAGAAACACCCATAGGCACTTAATGTATAGTAAATAAAAGTTGTGTGATTTGGAAAAAGTCAAGGCCTTGGGGCACCACTTCACGATTATTTCTTGGACAAGCATAATTTCCAAGGCTATTGTGATACTAAATTCTTCAATTAATATAGACATTATATAGTTTATGCAAGGATATGAAAGGGTTGGGGACAGTGTGTGTATATTCGATGAGTTTCATTTGGAGGGGTTGCTCGAAATAGTGTAGGATGGAGCACGCATTAGGCAGACTCTGCTGCAATAAATTTTATACGGATCACAACATGTTCCGGATCTACATGGATCCTTTTTCAAGTGAAAGCTTTGGAGGGGTTGAACTTGATGGACTTTGGTCTTTTTTCAACCCAGGAATATTTGATGAAGCATAAGGGGTTGAATTATAACCCTTAATAGCCCTGTGCACTGGATATGTGCTAGACCACACAACACACTAATTTACACCTTTGGGATAACTTTTCATTACTTATGGAGTTCTGACCATATATGACACCCACATGGGATACTCTCAATAGCAGATTACAGTGTAACATACACATTTAGTATTTTTCCATTACTGATGAGGTTTTGCCCCTAAAGCCTGGGATACAGCCTAAAATACATGAAAAACTACAGCGTTATCTTTTCTTTGTCATGAGGTTCTTACCTGGAATGGCACAGTGCATTACATACATAGTGGAACACAACACACTAATGTACATGCCCTGGATAATCTTCCATTACTTACTACTTACATTAAGAGTTCTGACTCAGTTTTAGAGTTTTCCATCTAAAAATAGTAAGAATCTAGTATTTATGTCCAGGGCAAGACAGAAAAGAACATTCTATAGTGGAGAGAGAAATTTAATGTACGCTGAAAGTATTTTTAATATAGATGAACTAGTGGAGGGATGTCTAAGTGAAGTGGTTTGGTTTTAGTGGTAGAGCTTGTCTCTAGTGATGGGCAAATCTTACCCGTTTTGCTTCGCTGAAAATTTGTGAAACAGTGACAAATTCGCAACATTTTTTTTCCCATTGGACTCTATGGGCATCTTTTTCATGGCCAAACCTGGCAAAACATTTTGCTGATCAATACTTACCTCCATTCAGCTCATCCAATTGGAAAGAACAAGAAAAGAAAGTCTGAAGTCAAATGACCCTTTAGGCCTAGCTTTGTAACTAAACATGGTGAATGTTAACATCATCTTGCTTGTATGTATCATTTTGGTGTAATGCTGGCAGTGTGTTCATATCATCTGATTCTTTAGCTGTTTAGAACTACCTTCAGCTGTCAAAAGGTTGCTGAGAGTTGTAGTATAGCAACAGCTAAGTTAGACCTGTGGGACATCCCATGAAGGAGAAGATCATGAAGGAGAAGACACAGTGGGCATGGGATATGGAAATCCAGTTCTAAGAACTAATGACCTGGCAACCTTTTGTTGAGGTTCACAAAAAATGCTTGCACATGGAGTTAAATAAGAAGTAAACAAATTCCATACTCAAACTCTCCCTTGACTTCTATCCAAGTGAAGCAATAAGATTAAACAAAGCCTTCTTATGCAAACAAAGGCCATTAGGTTGATACATTTGAAGGGAAAAGAAAAACTGAAAAACAACGAAGACTAGCAATCCAATAGAATTAATAAAAGGAAGATAAACTCCTTCTAAAACCACACTCAGGAGACTGACATCATTAATCATGGGAATTCATTTGGGACAACATGGGCACCAGTAATAAGCAAATGGACATCCAGAAGAGATGGAAGATTAGGAAATGGGTATGGAATGGTCCTTGGAATAAACAAACGGAATGAAAGTTGATGCACAGAGAACATTTAGAATTGTATATGGTTGAATAAGAATTTAAAGCAGTCATTCAGCGTGGATCAGCAGCCACAGACCATAAAACTAAAAATTGTGGATATTGGTGTGGGTGCTGGTCAGCTGTTCATGGATCTCAAAGCAGGCTTCTTCTTCAGATGATGTCACTTATGGGTTGATGATGATGATAATGTCACTTCTTGTGTTATGGGAACATTCCCAAAACTGTTGACTCCAAAAGAGATTATCAGAAAGTAGATAGGGTTGGGTAAACTAGGAATCATCAGGTGTATTAGGGCATGTTCTACATTTTTAATATTCAAATTTTGGAAAATATGACTAAATTAATAAGGTACTGGATGGCAGTCCATGTTGGGATTGCTGACTATAGAGAAAAGGCAATATAGAGAGTATATAATCTCTGCATATTTATCAAAGAGTGAAAACAGAGAATCTACATATACTAAATATTTGTAAACACACACATACACACATACAGTATATGTCTATTGTAATCAAGGGGGACCAGAACCAAAAACTAAAATAGAACCAAATAAAACAACTATAAAAGGCCACATTCACACTAAGGGGACCTTTGAAACAAAGCTACCAGCTACTTTAAGGCTGTGAGCCAGTTAAGTAAATGTTACAAACAAAGCATGTCTCCCAACATTGTTCAAATGTGGGACTCCAAAGGGGGTTATTTACTAAACTCCGATTATTTAGTCGAAAATCCGGCATCTCAGACCTGCCAAGTTTGCATATAAGTCAATGGGAGAAGTTCCAAAGATTTTTTGATCTGTGCTGGGTTTCATGCAATAATCCGAAGTTTTCGGGCAAAAATCCAAAAAATCTAAGTTTTCAGGTGGAAATTCCGAACAATTTGTAAAATTCATAATTTTCATGATTTTTTCGTATACAAACAAAATTTTCGGGAAAGTGTATTAATAAATAAGCTGCAAAAACCTGTGCGGATTTGAGTTTTTTTCAGAAATACTGAAATAAATTCAGACTTATAAATAACCCCTTAATGTTCCTGAAATTATACCCACTTTCTAGTAAACCCCACTTCTTTGGGGTCTGTGGCACTCCTATAATGGTACCACTAGAAGGTATGCATAAAGGTCTTTGAGTCCTAGGAGAAGCCCATAACAACCGCTTGGAAGGCCAGACCTGACATTTGCGCACATACATACTTTACATACATGCACACCCCAAACAATCTATCATCTTCAACAAATAGCCACTTTTCTGGCTATTGACATGAAGAATTATTTGTACCAGCTGCCAGGTGACAACATGCACACACACACAAACACTGTGTAAACATTCTAGGAGCAGTTTTGTTAGCAATTTGCACATGAAGGCATCAGTTGTGCACACAAGATTCCATATTCAACTGCGGAGAGAGCTTATAGAATGTCTGCCAAGGAGAGATGGTTGCAACTGGCATAGATCCTTCGGACATTAGCTGCCATCATGCAAATAACACACAGATTGTCCAGAGCTGCTGATGATAATATACATTAGTGTATTGTGCTTGATGTAAGGAAGAAGAGGTACTTGGCATTGCAGAAAGACTGGAGCCTTAATTTCTCCAGCCAATGACCCACCAGCTGTTGTTGAACAAAGACTCCCAGCATCTCCTTGTCAACTCTTAAGGGGTTATTTATCAAAGTCTGAATGCCAAAAACTTTAAAAATTTGCCTTTTTTTGACTATTAAAATAACTAAAATTTTTTGGGATTTATAAAAGCCCAAAAAAAGTCAGAATCCAAAACCTACCAAGGTTGTATATACAGTAAGTCAATGGGAGAGGTCCCTATCCTATTTGGAAGTTTCTGTGGTCTGCGCTGGAATTATCCAGAAAATCCGACTATTTCGGACTTTTCAGGCAACAACAAAAAGGAAAAATTCGAGCATTTCGGGGAAAAACGATTCGGATTTTTGCTCGATTTTTCCGTGTTTGTCCCCGATCCGATTAAATCGTGATTTTTATTAATAAATAAGGTCCAATTGTGGATTCTACTTTGGTTGGACTTTTTAGATCAAAATAATCAGCAAAATTCGGACTTTGATAAATAAGCCCCCCCATGTATATACAAAATATATAACAACTGTTATACCTTAAAATATATTTATTTCTACATTTTTAGATAATTACATTTCACGGATCTTCTTTCTTTTTGACCTTTTTCTGAATTCACTAATGCCTAAACGGGCATTATGGGTGATCATTCTGGACCCTGACGTCCAACCTATTTTGGAATAACACCCAATACTTTGCTGAAGGCTTGTGATTGTGCTTGGGTTTACAAGAGCTGGATGTGAGAAAGGACACAGCCTTGATCAATAAACAGCCGTTTAGCAGCTGCCCCAGGGAAGCGATCAGATTGCCACTGTGAGATCAGGAAGGAATTCTTGTCTCCCTTGTCATGATGCTTTGGCAGCTGTTCAGGGTTTGTGTGTTGCCTTATCCTTCTTAAACTGGAATGGCTTCTGGAACAGATTAACTCCATGAATGTACTTTGTTACCTATTGTTGCTTATAGGATACTGTCATAGTACATGAAATATCCCCAACATATTCCTTTTTAATAATTAACCTGTTATAATAAAAAAGCACAAATACATTTAGTTGCATTGGTCAAAACCTTCTGGATCTATAGAATCTCTACCTCTATAGGAACTGTTGAGTGGAACTATCAATGACCTTGATCTGTGCTTTCCTCGTTGGGTATTGAATTCATAAGAACTGCCTATATATTACTGCCTGTTAATGCTACTGATCTTTTTAGTGCCAAAAATTATCGCCATAAGCACTTACTATGTCTTGCAATAACTGCTTTTATTTTTTAAGGGTCAGAACCAACATTCATTTTGGGGAGTTGCAGAATTTTTATCCACATTTTAGGTACAATGCACATTTCAGTTATTAATATGGCAGAAAATCACCACATTCAAGACAAACTATAATTAGCAGATACAAACCATAGGATAAACAAGCTGTATGATGATATAAATAAAGACATACAAACAAAAGCAGCTTATTGGCAGAATGGTCATAGGTGTAATAAACCAAAACCATTACAATTATTGACAACCAACTTTTATTATAACAATCAACTTTTATTATAACTAATCAACCAAACCTAACCAACTGGATGCACCATTCTCAAGGCCACCTATACGATATAAACGATATTGTTGGCTTCATATTTCAATTTAGCCGGAAACAGCTGCCTTTCAAGAAACACTTAAATGAGATGTATGGTCAAAAATGTTAATCCCCTTTGGCTTTAGGGAGTGAATATAAGGATTTTTTAAATTGCAAATAATTATTTTTTTATTAGCGTTTTTTTTAGTTGCTCGCAGCGCAATCATATCTCCCACATACCTGCTCAGTGTGCAAAACCTTCACGGCCCATGGCCGTCTCTTCTTCTTGGCCTCTTCTGCTAGTCACGCCCACCTAGCAATGAAAAATGAGTAGGCAGTCTTGTTTGCAGACACCTGCTCAATGTGTCTCACCATCACCGTCACTGTTGCCTACTCATTTTTCATTGGTAGGTGGGCGGCAGGTCTGGACTGGAATTCACAATAGGCCCTGTCATTCCAAGTACTCAGAGGCCCAAACAGCCCCCCACCAGCCCAATAATTAGTGACTGTCTATGGCAACTTACAGCAGACGATCTGGCATTTGCCAGAACTCACAGGGGCTCATTTATCAACAATGGGCAAATTTGCCCATGGGCTGTTACCTATAGCAACCAATCAGTGATTAGCTTTATAAAGCAGAAGAGGCAAATGGGGCGAGAAAAAGAATCATGAGCCGGTCTGTAGGAGATATGATTGCGCTGCAAGCAACTAAAAAACGGCTCATAAAAAATAATTATTTGCAATTTGAAGAATCCTTATATTCACTCCCCAAAGCCAAAGGGGGATTAAATTTTTTGAACATACATCCCCTTTAAAGAATTAAGTAGACCAATCCTATAGGTTAGTGAACCTACAAGGAACCTTGTTAGTTACAGGGTCAGACTGTGATCAGCTCATGATAATAACAACCATAAAAAGCAACAGTTAAAGTGTAAAGTATTGTGAAAGCCTATTTTAAGAGGTTACATCATCTAGATTTAACTTCTTTAACCTTGTCCGGTCAGAAACTCCCATCCCATGAGCAACGAAAGGCCTTCGGTTGACATTCTGTTTTATGGATGTTAGAGATGTTATGGATGTTAGAGATTGGCAGCTGAGCTCTAACACTGCACCTAAATGTTAATCCCTGAAAATCAATTAAAAGCGAGTTAAACTTAATACAAAGCAAACTGGTTAATCTGACCATGTCAACAATTATCCATGACATTGTATTCCTATGATTCTTTGAAATGTTCATGGTTCTTTCTAACAAGTTGATGAGTGGGTCCTTTTAAATTATTCAGTGTTATGTGCTGCATGGGACTAGGGCTGTCTCTGTTGGGAATAAACCTCTGCTCATTAGAATTCAGCATATTTGACTGTAATTCCACACAGCTGAATGGAAGCTTACACGCCATTTAAAGGTGTGTTGTTTTTTTCTCTTTTGGTTATAAATGGGTGTAGTGTTTGTGAGTCCATCTCATTAGTTCTTATGACTTGAACCAAGCATCTGGCACTGGTTAAAACAGCTGTTTGACGCAACCCAGTTCAGTAGTGTTAGTCCCTGATGGAGGTCTGTTTTCTGCTAATAAGGACTGTATGTTGGTACATTCCAGCATTTATGCCTACAACTTGGACATACAACATCAGGATGGCAGGCTTCCCTTACTAACAAAACTACGGCACACACAACTCTGCCATATGAGAATCTCCCCTGTGTTTATTCAACATATCAGCGGCAGGCCCCTTCATCAGGATTATCTCACTAACAACTTGGCCTCGAGTTTTTTGTTTTTAAACTGTGGACTGTAGAAGCATGCAGGCGTTTCATTTGGGGATAAGCAAGTGCTACACCTTAAGGGAAAGACTTCTGGAAACAAGAGCAAAATAAGTTTGTTTTTGGTCCAGCAAACCAAAGCAGATGTTGGCTTTCAGTATTCTTAATGCAACTAAACAGCTGAAATAAAATGCTGATTGGTTGCTTTGGGAAACATGACTTAAGGAAAGCTTGCTGGTGTTTTCTGCGTGGCTTAATGTTGTTCTTAGTTGGTTTTGTCTAAAGCTCCACTAAACATCTACAGTGACTAGGGACCTCAGCATCTTGAGCAGTGTTGGCTCAAAAATAATCCTGCAATGTAGGATACTGACTTGCAAAAATACTTTCCTCAGCTACTGTTTCGCGTTGAAGGTTGATGCTTTTGTCAGTCGTGTTACTTCAGTTATTTATCATGTCTGTTATCTGCAGGCCAAGTGTAGAAATTCTGATCAACATTGTACCAGACATAGTTAAACATATAGTGACTGATAAGGACAGGGAGCTTGAGATCTATTGGCTGGTTGGGCATACAGACTATAATATAATTTATTACCTAGGAATAATGTGAAGGGAATATTGAATAGCAAGGATAGGATGGCAGAAACTTTGTTATATAGTAACATACTAAGTTAGTTGAAAGTCTATATATAACCTGCCTAACTGCTAGTTGAACTAGAGGAAGGCAAAAAAAACATTTGAAGCCTCTCAAATTTGCCTCATAGGGGCAAACAATAGTCCTGTCTGACTCCAAGATGACTAGTCCCTGGATCAACTTGTACTATGAGCTATCTTCCTTAACCCTGTATTCCCTTACTTGCTAAAAAGCCATCCAACCCCTTCTTAAAGCTATCTAATGTATCAGCCTGTACAACTGATTCAGGGAGAGAATTCCACATCTTCACAGCTCTCAATGTAAAAAAAACCCCTTCTGAATATTTAGGGGCAACCTCCTTTCTTCTAATCGGAATGGGTGACCTTGCATCAGCTGGAAAGACCTTCTGGTAAATAAAGAATTAGAGAGATTATTATATGATCCCCTTATATATTCATACATAGTTATCAAATGACTTCTTAATTGCCTCTTCTCCAGCGTGAACATCCCCAATTTGGCCAGTTTTTCCCCATAGCTAAGATTTTCCATACCTTTTACCAGCTTAGTTGCCATTCTCAGTACCCTCTCTAATACAATAATGTCCTGTTTGAGTGATGGAGCCCAAAACTGTATAGCATATTCAAGATGGGGTCTTACCAGGGCTCTGTACAGATGAAGAATAACCCCCTCCTCCTGCGAATCAATGCCCCTTTGAATACAGCTCGAGGCCTTATTTGCCCTTGATGCTGCTGACTGGCATTGCTTGCTACAGCCAAGTTTATCAATGGACTCCAGGGTTCTTTTCCATTATGCATTTGCCTAGTGCAGTCCCATTAAGGGTATAAGTGGCTTGGATATTTTTACATCCCAGATGCATGATTTTACATTTATCTATATTGCATTTCATCTGCCACTTTGCTGCCCAGACTGTCAGTTTGTCAAGATCCTGTTGCAAGGATGTCGAATCCTGGATGGAATTAATTGGGCTGCATAGTTAAATCCCTTTTTAAATATTGGAATGACTTCAGTTTTCCTCCAATCCATAGGTACCATCCAGATGAAAGTGAATTTGAGAAAATTAGAAATAGAGGCTAAAGAGTCTAAAACTGAACTAAGCTCTCTTAGAAACCGGGGGTGTATTCCATCTGGCCCTGGCACCTTGTTCACATTAATTTTTATCAAAGCTTTATGAACCATATCCTGAGTCAACCACTGACTAGATTGAGCTGAGCCAACAGTGCAGCTATAAAGTAAGTCTTGGAACTCTGACTCCTCTATTGTATACACTGAAGAAAAGAACTGATTTAGCACATTTGCCTTTTCTATATCTGTTACAACCAACTGGTACCATTATTTAAAGGAGCAACACTCTCAACCTGCATCTTTTTACTATTAATATACTTTTTGGGGTTGTTAGGTATATGATTTTGGGTTATAGTAAATTAACAGAAATGTTGCTGACTACTAACCTGGGGGGAGATTCACTCAACGGGCGTAAATTCGCCAGCGACGGCTTCGCCGCCTTCACCACACTTCGCCAGGCGCAACTTCGCACAGACAATGCTAATTCACTAAATTGCGAAGTTTCGTTGAACGATTGCGAAGTTGCACTAGCGTTACTACGCCAGGTATAGCGAAGTTAGATAATTTGCATACGGGGGGAAGAGGTAACGTTCAGTAAAATAAAAAACTTGGTGAATTTGAGTAGTAACGCTCTTTCACCAGAGCGAAAATTCACCTGCCGTTAGAGTGCGAAGTTGCGCTAGAGCCTATCTCCTTCACTAGCGTAATAATGCCCGTTAGTAAATCGGCGAAGTGCCAAAATGACGTCACGCTGGCGAATTTTCACCCTTTAGTAAATTTGCCCCCGGTGAGAGTTAAGGGACTCTATGGGTATGGGCCTGTCTTGCCTACACAAATATGGACACTGGCATGACAGAAAGCCTGAAAGTGAGCTGAGCAAGTACTCCATGACCAAGAGTGGAAACAGAGTATATCACAATTTGCGAGGCAGGTTTCACATCTCTCTGTTTACTTGTATAGGATATTATGGAGCAAACTCTATTTTTGCCCTTCAATAATTATTCCCTTAGGAATCCTGTACAGGTGAACAGAGTGCTGGAGTGTACTCCTCTAGTGAACTGTAGCCAACTCTAAAAAAAAGCCTCCTTTAGAACAAAAGAAATACAGAATTGGACTGTCATTCATCACATTAAGAACACTTTTTATATTTTGTCAATCAGGGAAATGTATTCATTCAGTGTGTTTTCTCTAATGTAGAATATTTGCAGCTGTTCCTGCAAAGTACCTGCCAAATTTGGGCTAATCAGACATATTGTCTTGTGTACACGGCAGCTTTTCTTTCTATCTTTCTTTTTTTTTCTTTGTCTCTGCCACTTGTATTCTCTTTCTGGCTGAATATAGAGACGGAGCTAATTAACATCAGGCGCTGAAATACATATTCATTTCAATGGCTCCTGTATGAGCAGTGTGTGCCGCCTCTCCAGCTATTTAACGCCAGGGTACAAAAAAGTCATCAGCCTCTATAAATGAACATTAACAAAGCATCCGCAGAACTGCTTCTCCGTGTTTATAAACACCAGTTCACTTTTTAGTAATGAAATCCTTAACTCTTCAGCGCACAGGCAAATTAAAGGCATTTCTCCAATAGCCCAATACATTATATTAGCTTTCCTACAAAAAAAATACATTCTTTGTTCTTTTATAGTGTGGGGTTTCTGTGTCCTTGTACACAACTTTTATTAATGTACAGGTATGGGATCCGTCAACCGGAAATCTGTTATCCTATCTCGCATAGGGGCAAATTTACTAAAGGGCGAAGTGGCTAATGCTGGCGAAAATTTTTTTTTTTTTGGCGAAGATTTACTAAGGGTCCCTGGCATAAATTTGCTAGCGAAGGAGATAGACTGTGGCGCTACTTCGCACTCTAATGCCAGGCGAATTTCGCACTGGCGAATGGATGTAACTACGCTAATTCACTAAGATGCGGATTTTCCTGAACGTTACCTCTTGCGCCAGAGTTGACTTCGCCAGCTCAGACCAGGCGAAGTGCAATAGAGTAGATAGAACTTGGTTCAAAAAAATTTTAACATTTTCTATGTCCCAAAAAACGCTGGCGTCTTTTCCTTTTTACAGGGAGATAGGCTGAAAAAGATCGTACATTTTTTTTGGGGTACCCTCCTTCCCCCCTAAATTTGCTAACATATGGCACATAAACTATACACTGGGCTCATGTGTAGGGCAATATAATAACTTTATTTTATTTTATTAGGGTTCCCTGGCCTTGTGTAGTGTAATGTATTTGCTGCAACATATACGTCCATTGTACTTTAACTGCACGTGGTATGCAAATTAGCCAACGATATCGTAACTTCGAACTGCTGATCGCATTATCTCTAGCGCAACTTCGCAAGCGTTCGGTACCCTGTGCGCAACTTCGGATCTTCGTAAATTAGCGATGTCCATCTGAATTTACGCCTGGTGAAGTGTTGCGATGTGCGCAAAGCCAACGCTGGTGGATTTTTGGAGGTAAGTAAATTTCCCCCATAGACTCCATTTTATCCAAATAATCGACATTTTAAAAAATTATTTCCCTTTTCACTGTAATAATAAACAGTACCTTGTACTTGATCCACACTAAGATATAATTAATCCTTATTGGAATCAGAACCAGCTTATTGGGTTTATTTAATGTTTACATGATCTTCTAGTAGACTTAAGGTATAAAGATCCAAATTATTGAAAGATCTATTATCCGGAAAACCTCAGATCCTGACCATTCATGATAACAGGTCCCATACCTGTATTTAATCCCTAATACAGAGATGGGATTTGTTGTCCAGAATGCTTTGGGTTTTCTAGATAATGAATATTTTCTTAATTTGGATCTTCATACCTTAAGTCTAGAATAAAATGATGTCAACAGTAAATAAACCCAATAGGCTGGTTTTGCTTCCAATAAGGATTAATTATATCTTAGTTTGGATCAATTTCAAGGTACTGTATTATTATTACAGAGAAAAAGGGAATCACTGTAAAAAATTTGCATTATTTGAATAAACTGGAGTCTATGGGAGATAGGATAACGGGAGACAGCTTTTCTGTAACTCAGAGCTTTTTGGATGAACGGGTTTCCGGATAGGATAACGGGAGACAGTTTTTCTCTAACTCAGAGCTTTTTGGATGAACGGGTTTCCGGATTACAGATCCCGTAGTGCAGCAACTGCATTTATGTTCCAGTTTTAATGTCATCAGTAAATTGTATGTACAACAAAAATATAACTACTTGCATGGTTAATATGGCAGCACATGGTGGCAAAGACAATGGTGGGGGTCACAGACACATATATTAGTATAAAGGGCATATATAACATAATATAAATTATGGCATGGGAGATTTCACAAGAGGAAGGACCCATGAAGTCAGAAAAAATGTAGCACATTGCATTTCTAAATAAACTGCACAGAAGCTGTACCTGTTTGCTGTCCAGTAGAGTTTTTTTATCTACATTTCAAAGGGACTTGAGACTCCCCTGGTACAAGTCTATATGGACCATGTGCTTAGCACAAAATCCCAAACTTGTGCTTTTTCTGAGCAATCACAGCAGGTAAAATTCAGGGGGTCCTGAAGGCCAATTTACAGTTCTATACCAGGGTCCCAAAAGTTTGCACATGGTAATTCTTATGTAATTGGCTGAAAACAAGGCTAATATTGTAAACTGTCAATACAGTGATTCTTATCCTATGAGTTGGGACCCATGAAAAGTTCCCCTTGCTGTTTAGGGTGGGATCCCGTGATCTCCTTTGCTAGTGTAAGATTCTTTACATGGCAGATGAAATAGTTATAGAAACGAGGAGCATAACTAATTCTAAACCAAATTATCGGGTTCCAACGCTGATTCACAGAGTTTCCTTGGAGAAAAGTTAAAAAGCAAGGCAATAATAGAATCCTAACATGCAAAAATGCATTTTTTTATTTCCCAAAATAGATATACGGTAGGTATAGGTATAGAAAGGTAACTTGCCTACAAGGGGTTGAAGTTTAAAGTAGTAGTTGGCTGTATATGATAAGGACTGTGGTTGCAAAACAGACGGTAATGTACCTGACAGTTTGTTCCTAAAATAAACCATGCAGTTTTAGAATATTATACTATATCTGTGACACATTTGCCTGAAAAATAAAAGGCAAAAGCATCTGCTCTATAGCATAAATCCTAATGGCACTAGTTTCAGTCACCAAGTCCGATCCTGTATTTACAGCAGCAAGACCTATAGATAAACAGCCGCGTTCCCTTTGTAGCAGACCATAAAAATTCTTAAGAGACTTTAAGTCAGTAGCTTAGTCATTTATTTTAAATGAAGCAGTACATGCTGAAATGCATTCAACCTTTTGATTTATGACTCGAAATCTGTTAGAATGAGGGACTTATTTCAGTAGGGCCACTTAAAAGAAAGTATATTGGAGTCGGAAGAAAGGGGAAATATTTAGCACTTGAATTTCCTGCAGTTTCATTCATCACTTGGCAGATGAAAAAGGACACATTGTTGGTAGCAGGATCTGGTTGGCTGCAGACGGACTTTCTGTAATCCCACTAATGCAAAATATTCTTCCAAGTGTGTCTATATATGTGTGCGTATATATATATATATATATATATATATATATATATATATATATATATATATATATATATATATATATATATAGCAAGACCTTACTGATATATAGTATATATATATATAGATAAATACAGTATATAGCAAGTGTCAGTGACATTATGCTACAGTATACGTTATCCAATATTTATGTGGCCAAATTAGGAAGGGACTCAGACAAAAGCCGCCACTGGGGGCGTTGTATGTTCTACAACAGCTTATTATTTGTAGTAGAGAGATGCTTTGTTGCATTCCACTAACTCCCACGTGTAGAGCACACTCATTCCAGAAGTTAAACACTACTGTGTCTGCTGCTCATGGGTCTTCCAAAAAATGATTAAGCACATGCTCTAGTCGCCCAAAAAGTGCATTATATGGGTTGCACTTTGTATATTGGTATATTTTGATTTCACTGGTTCAAAGAATGACAGCCCTGCATTGTCTGGAATGAGTAATCACTATTGGATCTGGCTTCTCGACCAGTCAAACGTGTTACCCCAACTGATGGCGGAAACAGGAGGCATTTTAGTACAAGGAGAAAGATATTTTTTTTTTTTGGGGAGGCTATTAATTGCAGAACCTACAGTATAGTGAAGACTGCAACCTCCAGGGAAATGATTCAAGGTGCTTGACACTCTGAGCACACCTGTAATGCCTGACTATCCCCTTATCTTCTACACAGGGGTGTAACTACAGAGGAAGCAGCTGCATGGGGTACCAGGAGATATAGGGGCCTCATAAGGCCCTAATTCATTCATATACAGTTTCAATAAATATTGGTAAAACATTTAACCTCTAAACATTTTGGGGGCCTGAAAAAAATTTGCTGTGGGGCCCATTAATGTCTAATTACTCCACTGCTTCTACAGGAGTCAAGAAAGAAAAAGAAAATTATTGCTCTAACAGGTTTGCTACACGGCACTTTTTTGCAGTCTAGCAGACCTAATATAGCAGAATTTACATTCTTTTTCTTGTGTGCTCTAATCCTAGCGCTTGGTTTAACTTTTTTTTTGTAGTGTCAGTATGAAAAGTTGGCAAATAAACTGAAGATCAGAACCAATAGCAAGCAAAGCATTAGCACCAGAGTAGAGACGGCACCAAAACACACTGTGATGGGCCACATTGTTTGTAAAGTAGAGCTTTTTATTGTTAAGCAATCACTCTAACAAAGGAAAATCTGTACCTGTACAACACTAATATACACTGATATATAGATTCACTGTTGCTTTATTGGCCTAAAATTCCTTCTGTCTCACAGTCATATTCCCTTTCTCTTACTCCAGAGACTATTATCCCACAGTCACAGTCCCTTCCCAGAGACTATTATCCCACTGTTACTATAGACACCATCTCTCCCTACTATACCTGCTATCCCACAGCCACACTCCCTTCCCAGAGACTATTATCCCACTGTTACTATAGGCACCATCTCTCCCTACTATACCTGCTATCCCACAGTCACAGTCCCTTCCTAGAGACTATTATCCCACTGTTACTATAGGCAACATCTCTCCCTACTATACCTGCTATCCCACAGCCACACTCCCTTCCCAGAGACTATTATCCCACTGTTACTATAGGAACCATCTCTCCCTACTATACCTGCTATCCCACAGTCACACTCCCTTCCCAGAGACTATTATCCCACTGTTACTATAGGCACCATCTCTCCCTACTATACCTGCTATCCCACAGTCACAGTCCCTTCCTAGAGACTATTATCCCACTGTTACTATAGGCAACATCTCTCCCTACTATACCTGCTATCCCACAGCCACACTCCCTTCCCAGAGAGTATTATCCCACTGTTACTATAGGAACCATCTCTCCCTACTATACCTGCTATCCCACAGTCACACTCCCTTCCCAGAGACTATTATCCCACTGTTACTATAGGCACCATCTCTCCCTACTATACCTGCTATCCCAGAGCCACACTCCCTTCCCAGGGACTATTATCCCACTGTTACTATAGGCACCATCTCTCCCTACTATACCTGCTATCCCACAGTCACACTCCCTTCCCAGAGACTATTATCCCACTGTTACTATAGGCACCATCTCTCCCTACTATACCTGCTATCCCACAGTCACACTCCCTTCCCAGAGACTATTATCCCACTGTTACTATAGGCACCATCTCTCCCTACTATACCTGTTATCCCACAGTCACACTCCCTTCCCAGAGACTATTATCCCACTGTTACTATAGGCACCATCTCTCCCTACTATACCTGCTATCCCACAGCCACACTCCCTTCCCAGAGACTATTATCCCACTGCTACTATAGACACCATCTCTCCCTACTATACCTGTTATCCCACAGCCACACTCCCTTCCCAGAGACTATTATCCCACTGTTACTATAGGCACCATCTCTCCCTACTATACCTGCTATCCCACAGTCATACTCCCTTCCCAGAGACTATTATCCACTGTTACTATAGGCACCATCTCCCTACTATACCTGCTATCCCACAGCCACACTCCCTTCCCAGAGACTTTTATCCCACTGTTACTATAGGCACCATCTCTCACTACTATACCTGCTATCCCACAGCCACACTCCCTTCCCAGAGACTATTATCCACTGTTACTATAGGCACCATCTCTCCCTACTATACCTGCTATCCCACAGCCACACTCCCTTCCCAGAGACTTTTATCCCACTGTTACTATAGGCACCATCTCTCCCTACTATACCTGCTATCCCACAGCCACACTCCCTTCCCAGAGACTTTTATCCCACTGTTACTATAGGCACCATCTCTCCCTACTATACCTGCTATCCCACAGTCACACTCCCTTCCAAGAGACTATTATCCACTGTTACTATAGACACCATCTCTCCCTACTATACCTGCTATCCCACAGAGGCTATTACCTTCCCCCCTACCTAGACTCCCTTCACACTCTGCTATACGTGTTATCCCCACAGGCACAATCCCTTCCCAAACATTGCTATTATACAGTTACTGTTACTATAGCTATTGCTTTGCTATTAGCCTGGCTGCTACATGGCTTGCTGTGCTGTATGTAAAATGCCTGGAACAAATTTCCCGAAAGACATCTCTGATTTCTGTTTGTTTCATAAAAAAAGCTTACTAGTCTCTCCAACTTATTGTTAAACATTACCAGGTAAAGTTTGCTTAAATTCAACAGATTGCTGTGCAAACTCTACTAATTCTTTTTGCCAAAGACAATATTTGTGTACTCTAGGAAATCACACAAATGAAAGTCACCCCACTGCATATTAACCTTATTTCTTCATCTGCAGGAATAAAATACAGAACCATAGGAAAGGCAGGAATATACAGGCTGCATTTTCCATATGTCCTGTGAGAACACACTTTACATTCCAGGCTATGATTCAAGCTCTGCGATGGTTCTGAGGCACAGAGAAAGAAACTGTCTTTGCTAGTACATAACAGCAGAACGCAGGCAATTTCCAGGTTATGTGCAGCTGGCACTGGGGACTGACAGCAGCGATTCGATTTCTTAATCAAGTCTTTAGGATTTAATAAGTACAAAAGTATTTAACACACAGACAGCTGAGGAATAAGGGTTATTGGGCTTCCATTGTACAGCCAATTTAATTAATGCACAAGAATGAGAACTGATACATAATTCTCAGATGGCAGAGAGTTCTTCTTATATATAAAACCTACCTATGCTCAGTCTATACTTTTATTCTCAGGCAAGTTGGTGCTGGAAATAATTGCATAGAAATAATCAATGCTGAATAGAAATATGGTAAAACGAAGTGTAATCAGATTATCGAGTCTCTTGTCTTTCCAACACAAAGCTGCCGTTCTGTTGTGCTTTATATCTGATATTTTAGACCACACTTGTCAGAGACTACAGAGACTACAGGGCTCATTCATTTAGGGGTGGTAAAATACAAAGTAGATAGAGATACACCTTTGGACTCTCTCCATGTGGCTCTGCATGTGGCTGGCAGCATTGCATACTGGAGGGGTGGCATACTGTCCCCCTGAACTGATTGGCTCCTTTCAAGATTCACAAAGCCAGGGGCACTAGTGGCCACATGAAACACCGTACTTAGGGATTCTGTCATGATTTTTATGATGTTGTTTTTATTTCTAAATGACACTGTTTACACTGCAAATAATTCACTCTACAATATAAAATGTCATTCCTGAACCAGCAAGTGTATTTTTTTAGTTGTAATATTGGTGTGTAGGTGCCATCTCAGGTCATTTTGCCTGGTCATGTGATTTCAGAAAGAGCCAGCACTTTAGGATGGAACTGCTTTCTGGCAGACTGTTGTTTCTCCTACTCAATGTAACAATGTGTCGCAATGGAACCTGGATTTTACTATTGAGTGCTGTTCTTAGATCTACCAGGCAGCTGTTATCTTGTGTTAGGAAGCTGCTATCTGGTTACCTTCCCATTGTTCTGTTGTTAGGCTGCTGGGGGGGGGGAAGGGAGGGGGGTTATCACTCCAACTTGCAGTACAGCAGTAAAGAGTGACTGAAGTTTATCAGAGCCCAAGTCACATGACTGGGGGCAGCTGGGAAACTGACAATATGTCTAGCCCCATGTCAGATTTCATAATCGAATATAAAAAAATCTGTTTGCTCTTTTGAGAAATGGATTTCAGTGCAGAATTCTGCTGGAGCAGCACTATTAACTGATGTGTTTTGAAAACATTTTTTTTTTTCACATGACAGTATCCCTTTAAAGGGTATGAAAAAGCACACATTTTAGGGTTTCTTACATAATCCTAATGGCTAACTTTGTAATAGACTTTTTTTTAAGGGATATGCTCTCTTGTTTCCCTAGCCACCCTAGCTCTGATATGTTAGATCTAAAAGTGGTTGTAGGTCACTGTGCCTACCCTGGGGAGCTGGAGCCAAGCAAAAATGAGTATGCAAGAGTTACATCACGGTTAGGTACCATGTATAATAGTTTTGAAATTCACCAGCTTTGTACATGGGGTGGCCAAGGGCTCAATATGTTGCCCATTAGCACCAACGCTTGTGCTTTGCCCATAGTAAATTAGCCCACTGTTTGCATCAATTTAACAGGCTCGGGAATTATTAAACAGACTTAGGGAAATGCAATCAACTCTTCCAAAGAAAAACAAAGAGAAATAGAACAGTAACTGAAAAAATCAAAACAGCCTGCAGTAATCTGGCTTTGTCTATCCTTTTGTGTAATGCCCCAGCTGCCTGTGGATCTGCCACTGTAACACTAACAGTGCTGGCTTGGGGTTTAGTTGGAGGTGTGCCCAAAATAATGTCCCAATCATTCTATAAAGACCAGAGGCAAGTAAGACAAATAGGTCAACAACCCAAAAGAATTAGACATTAGAATTAGACCTATTAAATCTTACAGCAGCATAAGAGAAAGTGATGCAAGAACGATGGTATGTCTGCTGCAATACAACTGGTAGGCAGAGTTTAAGACCAAATGGAGTAATTGTTTGTGCCTCTTCCATCCACAGCCAACACATATTTGTTTTAAATTAGCTAATGACCCACCAATAGTGAAGCAACACATGCAAACCATACTCTCCTTAGGATTTCTTCTGCTGCCTTGACTGGGCCTCCTTGCACTGGTGCACTTCTAGTACTGCACTCCTAGCACCTCTGATATGCTCACCACAGGCAGGGGTACAGGAACCATTAGCCAGACAGAACCTCATCCAAATTCTGACCAAGTAATGAAAGTTAATAAAGTACAGCCACCTGCTTTGGTGGGTCCTAATGAGAAAAAATGTGCCCTACCTAGTTTAATCTACAAGAAAATAGTTGCAAAACAACATACCGCCCAACATTTTGGAAACAGAAAGAGGGACAAAAAGATTTGCCGCAGGGAGCACGGCGACATTTTTTGACCATGCCCAGTTTGTGGCCACACCCCCTAATCACCATGTTCAGTTTACAAAATTTGGCAAGTTATGAAAGTCTGAACACATTTCTGTGGTTTTTATGTGTTATTACAGTTTTGCTAATGAAGGTGAATTGTCCTTTAAGATGTGAGTCTAAGTTCTCCCAAGAGACGTCCTTATCTTAAACTGTTACAAGAGTATCTAAGTATCTATTCTGGGCTCTCTGCCAAAAAGCCAATTAAGTCAGAAACTTTCTATCTTTTTCTGGCTGTTCAGTGCAGGAGATCAAAGAGAAAGTTGGGACATTTCAGTAACAAACCAGGGACTGTGGGCTGTAAAAATTGTGCGGAAAAAAAGGACAGGTATGGGAGGTATGGTACAATAGGAGCAGATGCATGGATGCACTTACATGGTGCAATGCAATGTGATTTTCTTACCGCACACCCAATCTCACTGATCCTGCAGAGGTGGTGCGTTCTTCCGTCGACCCGGCAAGGTCCCCTAGCAACGTGAATGTTGATAAAAGGATCCGCACACACTTCTTTCTTTTGCAGTGGGGGGTCACCCCTTCACTTTATTTGTTTAATCACCACCCCATCAACGTTTCGGGGGGGAACACCCTCCCTTCATCAGGATAAAAAGAATTGTGCACATACAAATTTAAAGCTTCATCCCACGCCTCCATTGCCCATAGTGCATTGTGTTTTACAACAATGTTTAACCCTTTAGTGTCAAACTAATTGTCCATAATAAAAAGACTTTTTTTGTCCATTTTCAAATGACGCGTTGTGTCTTAATTCTTTCAATTTTAAAGTGACCAAGTGCAATAAATTACTGTGTCTAAAAAACAGTTACAATCATGATAAAACATTATTACCTTTCGGTTCATTATTACACAATAAATGTTTAAATACCTTACACCCTTGTGATTTATAGCACCCATTTTATTCTATGTTGCCACTCGGCATTTCTTATCTGTAAAGAATAAAAGACATATAAAATGAAGATTAAAATATTTTCATAGGAAACATGAGTAACTAAAATTTTCATTAAGACCTTTTGGTGTTAAAGTTTTTAACAACCATATCCAATAAGCCTCTCGTTTTAACAGTGCTTTTTTATCTATATTCCCTTTCTGTCTATGAATCACTTCCAGTATTTGCCATCTTAATTGTGATACATTATGTTTTGATTCAAAAAAGTGCTTTGCCAGTAAGGTTTCATTTTTAAATTTCTCTTTTTCCTTCTCTATTTTAACCTCTTCCTTCCTCTCTTCTGGCTTGTAATTTCTTATTTTACTCTTATGTTCATTCATACGTACTTTAAAGGCTCTAGAAGTCTGTCCTACATACCCTAAGCCACATGGGCATTTTAGTAAATACACAACTCCCTCTGTGTCACATGTGGCGAAATGTTTCAGTTTAATATTATGGCCCAAAGTGGGGTGTTGACAGACTTCTCCTGGGCTCCTTATACCTGGGCAGAGAATAGAGAACGCCGAGGAGGACGCCAGCGCCCACGTGGCCGGCCAGCACTGACGACGTCAGCAGAGGAACAGAGGGAGCGTCGCGGAGTAAGCGCATCATCCAGTGATTCGCAGGAGCGCACTTTCGGTTCTATCCAGGAGGGAGATAGCCCAGGAGCAGCGTCCCCTATGCCCTTTTTTACCCCACAGAAACACACAAGGAGAGGATTCAGGGGGAGAAAAAAACAAAATGGCAATGGGACGCCCCAATACACGGCAGGGCACAATGGAGGCAGGACCGAAGGAGAAAGGGGACAAGAACCACTACCCAAAAAAGAGGAGGTAAAGGACTTGGTCATTAATTTATCTTCTAAGACTCTGACCCCACATGAATTGACTATCTTAAATAAAGGGTTAGGGTATGTTCCTACTACCAAATGTAACCCGTTTGTTGTACAAATTGAAATGTTTAAATTCATGAGATCCATTAAGCTTAAAATGTTATATATGGATAAGAGCAAGGGGATTTGGCCTAGAAGTAAAAAGGATATAATGTACAATAAATTAAAAAATCGTAGTACTTTCAACCCTGTAGTTAACAATGCCTCTATGGATACTTTTTCAAATATGGTTCATAGTGACATAGAAAAAGAGTTACAGGCACATATGGTGCCTAAAGTTAATAACCTTACTATAAAGGAAAGAAAAGCATTGTTTGACTTACAGAATGATGAAAGTATTACTATTAAGAAAGCGGACAAGGGAGGTGGAATAGTGATCCTCAATACAGCAGACTATTTGTCAGAGGTTAATCGCCAATTGGCGAATACAAGTCATTATTGTAAATTGGAGGTTGATCCTACTGCTAGATTAAGGACTGATATAAAAATATTTCTAAATGAGGCATGCATGTCAGGAAGTATTACACCGGAAATAGAAGGCCTGTTAATAAAGGAGAACCCAAGAGTTCCCATTTTTTATATATTACCTAAAATTCATAAAACTTTAATTAATCCTCCAGGAAGGCCTATTGTTTCCGGTGTAGACTCAATATTACAACCACTGGCGATTTATGTTGATTCATACCTACAAGATATTTTACCAAAGTTGGATACCTGTTTAAGAGATACAACACATTTTCTTAATATCCTGAATGAAGTAACAGTAGAGGCCCACACACCAATTTTAT
The DNA here is from genome assembly GCF_017654675.1 of Xenopus laevis. Lineage (NCBI taxonomy): Eukaryota > Metazoa > Chordata > Amphibia > Anura > Pipidae > Xenopus > Xenopus laevis. Next base: position 32,142,949 of record NC_054376.1, read on the forward strand.
GTACAATTGATGTGAAAGATCTGTATACATCCATCAAACATAATGAGGGGATTGAGTGTTGTCGTGAATACCTGTCCAGAGAAAAATTGCCCATACATGAAATCAATTTTTTATGTGAATGTTTAGAATTTATCCTTAAGCGAAATTTTTTCCGTTTTGATAAAGAATTCTATCTGCAGATACAAGGGACCAGTATGGGGGCGAATATGGCGCCTGCCTACGCCAATATATATATGCATCAATTTGAGCATACATATATATTACAACATCCAATATTCAAGCAACATATTGCCATGTGGCAACGCTACGTGGATGATATGTTTTTAATATGGACAGGGAGTGATGAAATGTTGACAGAATTTTTCACATATATTAATGAGATACATGAAACTATCAAATTCACGATGACTAAGGGTCCCCATACTGTCAATTACCTAGATGTACAGGTGACACTTACAGAAAGAGGTTTTATTACCGATGTATATAAGAAAGATACTGATCGAAACAATATTTTACGGAAGGACAGTTTCCATCCAGTAGGAACCTTTAAAGGGTTACCTAAAAGCCAATTTATTCGGGCAAGGAGAATTACTTCTACCAATGAATTATATGACAATCGAGCGAATAGGCTAGTGGAACAATTTCAAGAGAGGGGCTATGAGAAAAATAATTTATTGGGAACAAAAGAAGAGGTGTTAGGAATCGAAAGGAAGGAACTCCTAGAAACAAAACAGAAGGTCACTAATAACAAACAAAGTGTGGTGTGTGTTACAACTTATGGCCCACATTCTAACTTTGTTAAAAAGACTATAATGAAACATTGGCCTATATTACAAAGAGATAAAACCTTTGGCAAGCTGTTTGAGAATAAACCTCTATTTAGCTTTAAAAAGGGTAAAAGTGTGGCGAACGAAATAGTAAGAACTGATTTTAAAAAAGATAGAGATAGGTCCATATCATGCAGGAAAGGTACCTATCCCTGTTTTCATTGTGGCCATTGTAATGGGGTGATTAAAGGAGAAGTCTGTCAACACCCCACTTTGGGCCATAATATTAAACTGAAACATTTCGCCACATGTGACACAGAGGGAGTTGTGTATTTACTAAAATGCCCATGTGGCTTAGGGTATGTAGGACAGACTTCTAGAGCCTTTAAAGTACGTATGAATGAACATAAGAGTAAAATAAGAAATTACAAGCCAGAAGAGAGGAAGGAAGAGGTTAAAATAGAGAAGGAAAAAGAGAAATTTAAAAATGAAACCTTACTGGCAAAGCACTTTTTTGAATCAAAACATAATGTATCACAATTAAGATGGCAAATACTGGAAGTGATTCATAGACAGAAAGGGAATATAGATAAAAAAGCACTGTTAAAACGAGAGGCTTATTGGATATGGTTGTTAAAAACTTTAACACCAAAAGGTCTTAATGAAAATTTTAGTTACTCATGTTTCCTATGAAAATATTTTAATCTTCATTTTATATGTCTTTTATTCTTTACAGATAAGAAATGCCGAGTGGCAACATAGAATAAAATGGGTGCTATAAATCACAAGGGTGTAAGGTATTTAAACATTTATTGTGTAATAATGAACCGAAAGGTAATAATGTTTTATCATGATTGTAACTGTTTTTTAGACACAGTAATTTATTGCACTTGGTCACTTTAAAATTGAAAGAATTAAGACACAACGCGTCATTTGAAAATGGACAAAAAAAGTCTTTTTATTATGGACAATTAGTTTGACACTAAAGGGTTAAACATTGTTGTAAAACACAATGCACTATGGGCAATGGAGGCGTGGGATGAAGCTTTAAATTTGTATGTGCACAATTCTTTTTATCCTGATGAAGGGAGGGTGTTCCCCCCCGAAACGTTGATGGGGTGGTGATTAAACAAATAAAGTGAAGGGGTGACCCCCCACTGCAAAAGAAAGAAGTGTGTGCGGATCCTTTTATCAACATTCACCTTACATGGTGCAAAACATAAACTGTGCCTCATATTCCATGATGGAAACATCTGTGTACTCCATCCTCTTATAGGGTTGAAACTGTTTTGGGGTAATCCTTCAGCCCAGATATGTCAGGAACCTTGTGTATTTACTTTCAACTCTGCCCATATTCATGGGGAATCTTTAACATCCTTAAAGGAGAAGTCAACCCCTACGTGCAAAAATCCCTCCCTGGTGTAGGCTCCCCTCCCTACCTGCCCCCCCAGGCAAATGCCCCTAACTTGTTATTTACCCCTCCGTGCAGGTCCTCTTCTGCTGAGTTCACAGGTCCTTCTCCCGAGCGCTCTTCTTCCTGGATTCAGCGACGTTTTCTGGCGCATGCGCAGTAGGAGGCAAATGTGACGAAAGTTACGATGTTTCCGAAAAAGAAATCGGAATCTTTGTGACTTTTGGGCGCATACGCAGTAGCTCCATGCCAGCAAATGCCTCCAACTGCACATGCGCCCAAAAGTCACAAAGTTTCCGATTTCTTTTTTCAGAAACTTCGTCACTTTTGGAGCATGAGCAGTAGCTCCTCGCCGGCAAATGCCTCCTACTGCGCATGCACCAGAAAACGCAGCTGAATCCAAGAAGAAGAAGAGCGCTCGGGAGAAGATGGCTGCTGTGCACTCAGCAGGAGAGGACCTGCACGGAGGGGTAAATAACAAGTAAGGGGCATTTGCCCGGGGGGGGGCTGGTAGGCCGGGGGGGAGGAGGTATTTTTGCACTTAGGGGTTGACTTCTCCTTTAAAGGAACAGTAATATCAAAAAATAAAAGTAATAAAAACATAATGCAGTGTTGCCCTGCACTGGTAAAACTGGTGTGTGTACTTCAGAAACACTACTATTGTTTATATAAATAAGCTGCTGTGTAGCAATGGGGGCAGCCATTCAAAGGAGAAAAGGCTCAGGTTACACAGCAGATAAACTCTGTAGTACATTATTATGTTATCAGTTATCCACTATTTAACCTGTACCATATAGACTTTTTTCAATTTCCACCATTGCTACACAGCAGCTTGTTTATATGAACTATAGTAGAGTTTCTGAAGCAAACACTACAGTTTTACCAGTGCAGGGCAACACTACATTATATTGTCATAACTTTAAAACACTTTAATTTTTTTTGGTGTTACTGTTCCTTCTGCTATAGAGGACTTTAGACTGGATTTATTCTGATAAGGTTTGCATATCCGTATGATGATCTGTGCTGTGCTGAACCAAGTCCCTTTATCAGCTTCAGCCATGCAATTGCATGAATTCATCTCCATGAGTCAAAAAACCTTATCAACAAAAAGGTCATATTTACAGGCTATTGGATATTCTACAAACAGACAGGGAAGGTTAGAGCATAAACCATATACTTTTTCTCCAGTAGGGTTATCTTACTCTTTGGGGAGGGTTATGTTTGTTCCTAGTGTGCTAACCCACACAACCAATCAGATGTCCAGGCCCGGATTTGTGGGAAGGCCACCTAGGCCCGGGCCTAGGGCGGCAGGATTTTAGGGGGGCGGCATGCTGCCCAACCACACCCACATTGGTTCAAAAACACTGGGGATGCACAGGAGATACAATCTCCATGAAAATTTGCACGAATAAAGGGGAGGGGACAGGGGCGACAAACGGCAGTGGGCCTAGGGGCGTCTGCTATGTAAATCCGGCCCTGCAGATGTCTGACTTCCAACAGCCGATCAGTTAATACTGCTGATTGGTTATTCTGGATTAGAACTGAAGCAAAAGAACCAGCGTTAATAAAATATTAATAGCTGCCTTACCGTGTATAAGGGGTTGTTGGTAACCCTACCTGCTGGGCACAAAGTATATCTACTGCTTGCAGTCAGTGGGTTATATACCTCGTACATGGGGTGTGTCCTTACTCAAAGATACAAGGTCCAGTGGTGGATCTAAAAAAAGCTAGATGGGCCCTTGATTATACTGGGCCCCAAGGCTACAGCCTAGGGCAGCCTGTGCATTAATCCACCCCTGACAAGGCGACATTTATGCTCATACCTGCACACAGCATCTTACACTTGTTAAAGGGCCCCATATGGCCAAGCTAACCTCTGTAGGCAGGACATAGTAAACGTATGGGAGCCCTTATTCAGAAACCCGTTATCCAGAAAGTTCCGACTTACGGGAAGGCCATCTCCCATAGCGGTAAATTTATCAAAGAGTGAAGTTCCGCCACTAGAGTGAAATTCCGCAGCTCTCAATTCATTTCTATGCGATTTTGAAAGGCGTATTTATCAATGGGTGAAAGTGAAAGTTCACCCTTTGATAAATACGCCTATAAAAATCCCATAGAAATGAATGGAGAGTGGCGGAATTTCACTCTAGTGGCGGTACTTCACTATTAACTTCTCTCTTTGATAAATATACCCCATAGACTCCATTTTAATCAAATAATTCAAATTTTTAGGAATGATTTCCTTTTTCTCTCTAATTATAAAACAGTAACTTGTACTAGATCCCAGCTAAAATATAATTAATCTTTATAGGAGGTAAAAAAAAATCCTATTGGGTTTAATGCATGTTTAAATTAATTTTTAGTAGACTTAAAGGGATTCTGTTATGATTTTTGTGTAGTTTTTATTTTTGAATTACACTGTTTACCCTGCAAATAATTCACTCTACCATATAAAATTCCTGAATCAATAAGTGTATTTTTGTTAGTTGTAATATTGGTGTGTAGGCAGCCATCTCAGGTCATTTTGCCTGGCCATGTGCTTTCAGAAAGAACCAGCACTTTAAGATGGGATTGCTTTCAGGCAGGCTATTGTTTCTCCTACTCAAAGTCACAGTGGGACATGGATTTTTACTATTGAGTGCTGTTCTTATATCTACCATGGGGAGGGAGGGGGTGATATCACTCAAATTTGCAGTAAAGAGTGACGGAAGTTTATCAGAGCACAAGTCACATGACTGGGGGCACCTGGGAAACTGACAATATGTCTAGCCCCATGTCAGATTGCAAAATTAAATATAAAAAAAATCAGTTGAAAAATAGATTTCAGCGCAGAAGTCTGCTGGAGCAGCACTATTAACTGATGCATTTAGAAAGAAAAAAACATGCTTTCCCATGACAGTTTCCCTTTAAGGTATTGTTTGAAAGCACCTCTTATCTGAAAAATCCCAGGTCCCGAGCATTCTGGATAACAGATCCCATACCTGTACAAACTCAGCAAACGCAGTATATCCACCCAGCCTCAGGCCTGAGGTATGAGCTTATTATTTGCTGTTTAACCAGACATTAATAATAATATTGCTTGCTCTGCACAAAGGCAAAATGCTAGAGAGCCGTTAGACCCCATAATGACTTCAGTGTCTCGGGAGTAAAAACAATGAAATCAATAAACGCATTAAGCCCCAAATACCCAGAAACCTACTCTGAATGTTACTAAATTTGCATACAGAGCATTTGGCCTTTTATTTATATTAAATATTTATATTCAGCCCCTTGGCAGTGCAAATTAGAAGAACATTTTTTTTAAAAAAAAAAACAACAACAACAAATCAGTAAAAAATAAAGCATCGCAATCAGACAGAGAAAGTGAGCATCTTATGGTTCCCCAGCTAATAATGAAACAGATGTGCATGGAATTTGTACAAGCGCAGCCAGCATCCACCCCAGCCATTCCCCAGTCTCCTGGATAAACAGAGGATTCCCTCAATTCTGCATCCGAATAATCAACACCCCCCAACCACCACCTCCACTCCTGTGACAATGACAAAAAGATTCTGAAGAGTGAGAGGGTAACTGCTTAATAGATTTCATTTTGCTCATTGCCTGACAAGTCGTTCTTCTGTGCCCAGGGGTTGGTCTAATGTCCCTCTAGAGATCCACTGGAATGAAAAAGGAGCAATTTCATTCATTTTGGGCATTTTTTTCAGGCACTGATTCCTCATAGGGTGTTACAACAGAAATTTTGGAATCAATTCAATGTATATGTTTATGTATAGGGATGTTTCGGGAGCAGAAACAAAAATGTTGGCAAAAATACAATAGACATGTTATACAAGAGTTATTGTGTAATTACCGGAGGCTGCTGGTTGACTGGGGCTTGTAGTTTTGAAGATTTGGAAGTATTTGAAAATATTGACTGATTAAATGTGACTTTATTATAGGGATATGTATTTGTTGTATCTATGGCTTTGTACTGTGGATAATCTATAGAAATACACTTTCTGTTTGGAGACACTGCTGCAGATAAAATGTGTGCGTTTCCTTAGAATATTACTTACCATCCCCTTTGCAGTCATGACACAAGTTACCATTACTTGTTGTGACACTATTTGCAACTGCACAAGAGAAAATATTCTGTCTTAATCCTACACATGCACCAAAGCTCTCTCATACACCAGTGGCAGGAATCTGTCTACGAACTCGCAATCCCCGGCATAAAGGGTAACTTAGCCCTTACTGGAGAGATTGGGAATCTGGCTCCCAAAGTAATGTGAGCAAGGGATGAGCATCAGTGTTTAGTCAGCCTGACTGCAAGCTCAACAGGGATACAATGCTTAGGCTTCTGGCACTCACGTTACACCTTTTACTTCCAAACAGGGTGCTGGGCACCCACCCAGACTACTCCTGCAGCTTTCAGACACTGTCAGTTCTGGCTGCTACTGTCAGAAACACAAATTCTTCTTATAGATACATTCAGTACATTAATTTTTTCTCTATATTATAAACACTGAAGCATTTTTTTTATACCCACAATGGAGGTCACTGCAAATTGCTAAGAACACAAGTACCTTTGTGGATTGGCTCAATGGGCACTGCATTTTGCATCCATTATAATGCATTGCACTTGTGTTGTATAATGATGGTGCTACACTGTATACACTCTATACACTCGTGTCACTGCTTCACAATGTTACAGGAACAGGTGTTTTGTTACTCACACTGAATGTATGCAGGCCCGGATTTGTGGCGAGGCCACATAGGCCCGGGCCTAGGGCGGCAAAAAATTGGGGCGGCATGCCGCCCAGCCGCATTGTGGGGACGTGTGCGTCCCCATTCAATGACACCAGCTGCGCCGGCGCTTTTTCACCGGCGAGCTGGGAAGGGGTAGTGTAGGCGGGCGCTAGGACCGCGCGGTCGCCTGGCCGGGAAACAAATCCGGCGCTGAATGTATGAAACATGCAGGAAGCTTGTTACATATACACGGGGAAAAAAATAGTGCCCAGTGCCAGAGGCATAGAATGATGGGACCAAGGAAAAGTCAAGCAAAAAGCAGAAAGTGTAAGCGGATCAGAACGCAAATGTACTTAGAGTGTCCAGATTTAAACAATGGATGTGATTGCTGAATGTGCCTGGGAGCAGTGAGTCCAGACTTAGAAAGGGGGCATTTACCATCCCAACTCAACTTGATGGAAAGACAGAATTTAGCACAAATGCTCACTGTCCCTGCTGCTGTGGGGCTCATTTATAAACACTGGGCAAGTTTGCACCTGGGCAGTAACCCATAGCAACCAATTAGTGAATAGCTTTATTTGGCCAGATGTAGGTTGAGCACTTAAGGTGGCCATGTGTGGGGGCTCCCGACGGGTCCTCCCGATTGATATCCGGCCAAAAATCGGTCAAGTTTGATTTTTTTCTGGGATCGAGGACCGCATCTGCTAGTTGATGCAGTCCTGCGACCCATCGGCGCCCGTTCGCAGCATTGTAACCTGATCCCCCGAATCCGAACGTTCGGATTCACCCAGGGGCGATCCTGGCCCCTCCGCTGCCCCCCCCTCCCCCCAGAAATTTGCTCTTAAAGTACCAGGAGCAGCATTTTTGCTGCCACTGGTACCTAGTGGGGCGCTGCTGCCTGAGGCGACAGCCTCAACTCGCCTCATTGGCGAAGCACCCCTGGATTCACCTGATTTCGCCCAGCTGTTAGTGGGCATATCGGGTTAAGATCCGCTCGTTTGGCAACCTCACCAAACAAGTGGATAGTGTGTCGGACTGGGCCGGTGGGACACTGGTAAAAAACCCGGTGGGCCCCGACCCTCATGGCCCCCGTCGGGCCAGACCCCCTCTCCCAATGCTCGTTTTTAAAAAAAAAAAAAGGATTTTCGGTGACTCGCCGTGTGTGTCTTTACTCTAAGTGGTAACATGAAATAATGTCCTAAAAATGACCAGATTGGATCATTATCTCCTTAATGACCTGGGGTTAGCTGACATCTCTATATGTTTTGGCTCTCTAATCTTCAGTAATATTGTCACTGCTCTAAATCCCACATGTCCTTGCATCTCCAGAGCTCCTATAATATGCACCTTTCTGCCACTCACACAGGTTGTTTTTACACAGGTTTTTGCTGCACCAATTTCCACTCGCGTGTGAATCTGGCAATACCAGTAAATGCAGCTGCTGCCATAGGGAGTTATGCAAACCCTAACCATCACTTAGGGGGTTATGCAAACCTTAACCATCACATGGATCACCTCTCCAACAAGTCTATTTACTGCTATTTGCCAGGAGATAGGATCACTGTGAACAAATGTATTCAAGGTCAATATGAAAAAGTCTCCAGGGAACTTTCCATCCATTGCTCTATGCAAATACATGGAGGCAAACTCTTGAGATTAGAGGGAATGGTATTTTTGTGCAATAAGATAAGAGAGCTGCAGAGAGGCACAACAGCACAGGTATTCTCCACGAAAGAGTGAAACAGGCACATTCTCAGTCTATATACAAGTGTTTCTTGGATGAAATGTTCTGATCAGTAGAACAGAAATCTGGCAAATGATCTGGATGGACTGCCCGGCTGGCTGCTTCCAATCACCCACCACTATAATGTGTAACCTCTCCAGCGCAACTGTCACGTTCATGATGCTGCCAAGTCAGCTGCCACTTAGATGCCCACAATACTCTGCAGACTTGGGAAATGCATCATGTCCTCTGTTTATGCAATGCTAACCGTCCTGCCCCAAGGCTAAAATTAGATTGCATGCTCTTTGGAACAGCAGTAGCAGCAGCAATGCTTATAGACTTAGTCTATTAACAGTGAATAGCATAGCTGCACATTTATTGTAATAACAATTTTAATTGCATTCATTACAGGGCAATGAATGAACCTGTCTTTTGTTCTTCTAAATGTATCTTTACGTTCCAACAACGTGTGGCCCTATAGATGCATGTTGTCGTTTAACGACCTCCCTTTTCCAACTACACATTCAGTGTTTGCGTCTTTTGCCTTTGTGCTATAAAGTCTTCCAGTTGTGCAGAATGGCTGAATCTCTTTCTAAGTGACTTTTAAAGAATATATAAGGGTGCAGCTACAGGCTCTATTAAGCCACTGTCAGAATAATAATAATACAGGTTTGCTATATAATATACACATATTCATACAAGGGATAGGGACTCACCTGTCCAGGGCTATTGCTGTCATGGAGTAAATGCTGGAGAACACAGCCGATATGGGAAAGAAGTTGTGGAACTTGCAGTATATGAGTCCATAGTACCAATGGTTGTGGATGGCGTAGGTGAAATTGATGACCGTATTGAAAGCGGACATGGACGCTTCGGCGAACGCCAAATTCACCAGGAAGTAGTTGGTGACGGTCCTCATTCGCTTGTGAGCTAAGATGATCCACATGACAATGATGTTCCCAACCACAGACACAACCACAATGATGGAGTAGGCTATGGACCACAGAGCGATTTGCCAGGCAGGCTGAAGGAAGGGGTTAACGATGCAGGTCTCATTGCCAGTAGAATTACACAGGGAGGAATCCTGCATGGACATATTCATGGTGGCTGTCAGTCAGTGCAACAGGCTAAGTGGACTCCAAATTGTGTGTCAGTCCAGGGAGTAGAGCAGTGGCTTCAGCTATAGGGAACCATCACATAGGCATAAGGGCAGTCCCACAGGGAGAGCTGGGCTGTTCTCTAAGGAATTCAGTGGATCAGACAGAGGGACATGGAATGACAAGTAGGATGGTCTGGAGGAATTTTGTCAATGCCAGTGCACTAAAAACAGCAGCCAAAGAAAAAATATAATACTTAAAGGCCAAAGCAATAAAGTGTCAGCAAGGGTGAGAGCAGCAGGAGTGAGCTGAGTGCCAGGGGATGTGCCAGTGCTGAGCACGACTGCCGCCTCCAACAGCTCACACACAAGCGCTGCCTCTACTCGCAACTGCCGCTTTATTCATCTTGTTTCCAGACTTCTACTCGGAGAGGGTGAGAAGGGGTTTCAAGTCAGTGTCGCTGGGAGGGGGCGTGGCCAGGCTGCAGTGGGCGGGCTCCAGGGACAGCTGATCCGGGACGTTAGTGTCAGTGCTGGGGCTGCTGTCATTCATAGCAATGTAATGTTCCCAGGTCTGTAGTGAGCGACGGGCACAGCGACTCTTCCCCCGCGCATTCCTTTACTTTCAGCGGGGCGTTCCTTGCACCTAGCGCTCGCCTTTCGCGTCTGGGGGAGTGAACACAGCGCCTTTGTATAGGACAGCGGGTTAATCTATCATTGTGTCCGAGCTGCCTGATCAAACATTACTCTCTGTAGCTCTGGGCATTCAGGTTTAACCCCTTCGCATCTTGCAGAGTTCCCTGCAATTGCTATTTCGCTGTAGCTTTAATTATTAACCCTCCCCCTCCTGCAGACTCTGCTTAGGTGTATGGCACCCTGAAATGCTTCCTTTAATCCTATCCATTAGTGCAGACTGTGTTCAAGTTTGCCATTCTGTAACCCTAGGAATGCTGGACTTAACTATTTGCTCTAATGCAGACTGTGTCAGGTTTGGCATTCATAAGTAGAAATGCTGGCTTTAACCCTTTCCATTAATGCAGACTGTGTTCAGCCTCAGGTATGACATTCTGTTGCCCAAGGAACTCTGGCTTTAACCCTACCCTTCCTGCAGACTGTGCTCAGGTATGCCATTCTGTAGTCCTAGAAATGCTGGCTTTAACCCTTTCCATTAATGCAGACTGTGTTCAGGTATGGCATTCTGTAACCCTAGGAATTCTGGCTTTAACCCTACCCTTCCTTCAGACTGAGCTCAGGTATGCCATTCTGTAACTCTAGGAATTCTGTCTTTAACCATTCCCCCTAATGTAGACTGTATTCAGGTTTGGCATTCTGTAGTCCTAAAAGACTGGCTTTAACCCTTTTCCTTCTTGCAGACTTTGCTCAAGTATGGCATTCTGTAACCCTAGGAATGGCCGGTAAGAATGATGGTTGATCTCAATGTTATTAATAGGGAAAAAAGATAAATATATAGGAAGGCCGGTATTTTTTTCCAGAAATGGTGGCAACCCTAGTTGCACTGTGTAACTGTACTAGGCATTGCTAGGAATAACCTTTCCATAGCCATAGGAGTTGTCCCCTGTAATACAAAATAAAAAATAACTTTGGGTCTGTTGCTAGCTGTAGAGACATAATATCAGCATCTAATGCCAATTAATAATCACATGTTCTTCTGGTGCCCTGGAACACAAACAGAATGGAGAGACAGTGGGTGTGATTGTGATACAGGCAGAGCCCCTGCTGAATTGTACTCAGGAGAATCCCAGTGCCCAGGGGCAGGAGCACCCAACTCACCCATTCTCCTAAATACTGACTTACCACTGTCAGCTCTTCTGCCCCTAAATATAGATCCACTCACTGGTGTAAAGGTGCACAGCATCACAATTAGAGTTTCCGTTAACACAGCAGCCTCACTAGTATAGTGACAGGCTGACAGCCAATACATATGGAAACTCTGTAGCCTCATTGCCAGTCCCACAACCAACAGCCAGACTTGTAGTCATACACTGTATCAGTATAGCCCCCTCTGTCCAATCACATATGCCCAACATCAGTCTTCTCAGCAGTCACAAATTACAGCAGGTTTGGGGAAGAAGGGGGCCCTCTAGGGATGGGCGAATTTTTTCGCCTTGTTTCGCCAAAATATATGACGGCCATAGACTTGTATGGCGTAGTGCGTCAAAATAAAAAGACGTGCGTCAAAATTTTTTGACGCCCATAGACTTTAATGGGTGTCGGCGACATTTCGCCTGCGTGAATTTTTGGCGAAACAAACGGGTCAAATTCGCCCATCCCTAGCCTGACAATGCAACATGTGGTTTTCCGGCTGTTGTTAACTATAACTCCCAGAATTCCCTGAGAACAATTATACAGGTATAGGGCCTGTTCTCCAGAATGCTTGAGACCTGGGGTTTTCCAGATAATGGATCTTTCTGTAATTTGGATCTTCATGCTTTCAGTTTACTAGAAAATCATGTAAACATTAAATAAACCCAATCGGCTGATTTTGCTTCCAATCATTGATGTAGCTATAGAGGAAGCAGACCCGGAGAAAAGGGGGACCCGAATCGCAGGGTCTGCTTTCTCTATAGTCTTGAAATCCCCCTCCCCGTCGCTTTCTTCTTTACAAAAAAATTGTCGTGCTTGCTTCTCCTTGAGAGTGCGAATGGTGGTGGGGGGGGGTGTCAAGACGGATGCGCACACTGCAGTCCCTATGCGTGCCAGGCCCTCCAAATATTTTTCTGGCAGCAGGCCCAGCGAGCTGTTCTTACGCCCCTACTTCCAATAATTAATTATTTATATAATTAATTATTAATAATTATATCTCAATATGGATCAAGTACAAGGTATTGTTATTATTACAGCGCAAAAGGAAATCATTTTTAAAAAATGTTGATTATTCGAGTAAAATGGAGTCTATGGGAGACAGCAGTCATGTATGTGGAGATTTCTGGATAACGGGTTTCCATATAACAGATCCCATACCTGTAGAGGGGCAACATTGATCGCAGTATAGCCCATATATACTAATAGCCAGTGACAAAGAATGTGAGCACAGTGCTAGGGCAATACTATGGTTATATACAGTTGCCCCAGACTGACTGTATTATTCATACATGTGATTTTTCAACACTTGCTCTCAGGCACCAAAACCCCAGACTGGAATGGATGTCTTCTAGTAGAAACTGTGGTTAAAGGCTGTTTTGATCACTGCTCCTTTTTCCAGAATGCCAGGAAAGTCTATGGGTCGTTTCCTATTGACTGCAACAGGAACTTGTCTGAGCACAGTGATAATTATAAAACACGTATGGCCAGAATTAGCGTTGGCACAGTGGGCATTTATCCTGGGGTTCCTGTCTCAGGAGCCATGGGGCAGCTAAGCATTATGGGTGAAACATATACAGATGGAGTAGACATTGATGGTGCATTAGACTCAGCATGGTGTAAGGTGGCATAGAATTACTGTTCAGTACAAAAGATAAAGGGGGTGCCACACTGTGCCATCTTCACGTGATCCTTATTGTACTATATTGACAAATGCTTAAAAGGAGAGTGGCTGTTGGGAACATTTGTACAGGTGCCATATTACACAGTTGCCAAAGATAAACAGTGACAGCTGGGCATTCAGCTCATGGCATCCTTGTGTGAACTGGCCATGAAGTTAATGAAATCTGATAATAAGTGCAAAGCTGCTAAGGATCATAACACAGACCATTTCCTTTAAGAGGTGGTTCACCTTTAAGTTAACTTTTCGTATATTATAGAATGGCCAACTCTAAGCAACTTTTCAATTGGTTTTCATTATTTATAGTTTTTAAAATATTTGCCTTCTTCTTTAAAATCTTTACAGATTTCAAATGGGGGTCACTGACCCCATCTAAAAAAACAAATGCTCTGTAAGGCTACACATTTAGGGGCCCATTTACTTAGTTCGAGTGAAGGAATAGAATAAAAAAAACTTGGAATTTGGAAAGGTTTTTTTTTGGCTACTTCGACCTTCGACTACGACTTTGAATCGAACGGTTCGAACTAAAAATCGTTCGACTATTCGATAGTCGAAGTACTGTCTCTTTAAAAAAACTTCGACCCCCTACTTCGCCACCTAAAACCTACCGAAGTGCAATCTTAGCCTATGGGGAAGGTCCCCATAGGCTTTCTAATGTTTTTTAGGTCGAAGAAAAATCGTTCAATTGATGGATTAAAATCCTTCGAATCGAACAATTCGAAGGATTTAATCGTTCGATCTAACGATTTTTCGTTCGATTGAACTATTTGTGGTAAATCCTTCGACTTCGATATTCTAAGTCGAAGGATTTCAATTCGGCAGTCGAATATCGAGGGTTAATTAACCCTCGATATTCGACCATAAGTAAATTTGCCCCTTATTGTTATTGCTACTTTTTATTACCCATATTTCTATTCGGACCCTCACCTATTCATAATACAGTCTCTTATTTTTATCAATGCATGGTTGCTAGGTTAATTTGCACCCCAGGTACCATACTGCCGAAACTGGAGAGCTGCAATATAAAAAGCTGAATAACTAAAAAAAACACAAATTAAAAAAAATGAAAACCAAATGAACATTTTCTCAGAATATAAATCTCTACATCCTACTAAAAGTGAACTCAAAGATAACCCCTTTAAGGTGAGTTGTCCTCTTGTTAGCGTTTTATTTTACACGGAAAGCGAAAAGGGTGGTTCACCTTTAAGTTAACTTTTAGTATGTTATAGAATGGCCAATTCTAAGCATTTTTTCAATTGGTCTTCATTGTGTATTTTTCTTAGCTTTTCTATAGTTTTTCAACGATTTGCTGCCGCCTTCTGATTCTTTCCAACTTTCAAAGGCTACAAATTTATGGTTATTGCTACTTTTTATTACTCATCTTTCTATTCAGACCAGTGTCGGACTGGGACACCAGGGGCCCACCCAAAAACCTTAGACCAGGGGCCCACTCTCAGTACTATTATTATTCTTCTCCTCACTCAACCTCTATTCTCCCAGTCTCTATTCTTTACATACTTTAATATATTATTCCATCTATTTAGCATCTTTGTTCTCAAAGAAATAGGGAATGGCCATGAAATAGGAGCAGCACAAGGGCCCCCTGACACCTGGGCCCACCATGGAGTTTTCCTGGTATCCCTGTGGGCCAGTGCGACACTGATTCAGGCCTCTCCTATTCATATTCACCTACACAGTAAATGCACTCATTTTCATACGACAGCACATATGATTTCATTTCCTACTCCACAGATTCATATAGTGAGCAAAACTCATGCCGTTTGCTAAACAGAACATGCCCTATGGAATATGGAAGCACAAAAGACGTACTGTAGTTGTATAATAACTTCTAGCTTCACCAGTAGCTTGTCATTAAAGTGATACTGTCACACTTTTTTAAAAAAAAAAATACGAATGTACATAATTCCGTTCGGTATTTTGCAAGGATTCTGCCATTTTTTAGCAGGACAGAATCGGAATCCTTAAAATCACGTCACAAAACGAGTTCTCTTTTTTCCCTTTTTTGCGCTATACAAATTATGATTCAGTATTCGCCCATTTGCATTAGGATGCGGATTTAGAAGAATTTAATCCAAATCCTCAAAGACTTTTCATTTAAAAAAAACCCATAGTTTTCTTTTTCCATTCCCTGATTTGCATATGCAATTTAGGATTTGAATTGGTGTGGGTATTCGGAAAAATCTTTTGGATCCATAATAGTGGATTTGGTGCTTCCCTAGTATAGCTGTAAAAAAAACTAACATTTCTGGTGTCACTATTTCTTTCAAGTAAACACTATGGCATTCCAGCTGTCTGAAGAAGGATTGGCTGTAACTCAGTAAGACAGTGACCCTTGATGCTGTGACCCTTCATTTTAGTAGGTGCATTGGCACCCAGAATCTGAAGACCACTGGTGTCTAGAGAGGCATCAATAGGCTTAAGAGAGAAGGAGAAAAAGTTGCACCCAGAACCATTAGTGAGACTTGATTGTGGCATATGGAGAGGCATTTTTGAGGAGCAGAAATGGACATTGTATGAAGGGGAAAGTGTCACAAGAGAGAGAGCGTGAATGAAAGCTAGAGATAAAGAACGAGGGGAAAAGACAGACTTAATAAAACCAACGGAGCAATAAGAAAACGGAAATATAGCAAAGGAAATGCAGCTGAGCAAATACAATTTGAACTCAGAAGGACGAAAGAGAGAGAGACAGAAAAAGATGAATTTATTGAAAGGAAACGCACAGAATAAAACCAAGTACCTCTGGCGGAGTCAGAAATTGCTTATTTCGTCTTACAGATAAGTATTTTCCAAATGTTATTCAGCAATACCGTCTTCTTTAGTCACCGACATGGCTGAACTGTGCTAACCTGAAAACCGTTGAACTGTTCTGCTTTTCACATTAAACAGCTATGGCCAGTGTTAAATTCTTATAGTCTGCTTCTTATATGTGACAGTTTCTTGCATTTGTGAACTGCTTATTATACACCTTGAACCAGGTCCTGACTGAGAATTAAAATAGGCCCTGGCATTTCAGGTACAAAGAGGCCCAATCAGCCCACACAGAGGCCCAAACAGCCCCTACCAGCCCACTAAATACTGACTTTCTATGGCACCTTATAGCAGCCCCTCTGGCATTTGCCAGAACCCACAGATTGCCAGTCAGGGCAATGCCTTGAACTGTGCTAATCCATTTAAAGTCCAGTAAACTGTTGAACTGTATATATGCTGGGTTTCTTTGCCGCTAACTTCTTTTATGCAGAATAACTTCTTTATTCATTTATTAATAAATGAGCCAATGGGCAGCTAATTTAAGCCAGTTTTAGCCATTTTGAAGTTAGTGTAGTTGTTCAGTTGTTCTGCCCATGTGATGGAATTGCGGATAGCATTATTGAACTGCTGTGTTTCCCATACATCTGCATTGCTGAACTGCATCACTTCTCTCTTAAGTCAACAGTCTTCGTTAAATAGTAGCTGCTGGCTTAACTGAACTGTATTTTCATAAAACTTCCATATTGCTGAGCTGTGAACTTTTCATTTCCCTACTGATGGTATTGGTGCTGAGTACTGTATTCATTCTGCTAACCAAGTGGCTCTAAGCTATAAACTGTTTATCCTATAGGTGGAATGTTTTATCTTAGGGGCAGATTTAATTCAGCCTGGGAATTCCTAAGGGATTTCCTGCAGTTCAAATGTTATCGCAGTTAGTAACACCTTTTTCCTGACATGCAGACACTTTAATTAATTGACACATTTGTTAAAAGCATTTTCAGCCAAAAAAAGAAGAAGCATTGTGTTTTTTTTAAAAACAATGAAAAATTAAGCTCATGCAGTATTTCTCCAAAGTGTTACCAGCACAGAGCAAAATGTTAGATATCCAGAGGTGGCTTTAGTAGGGTCTATAAATAAAAACAGGGTTATTATACTCCTTTCAAAATATTGGCGCCTATACAGTGTCGGAATAGGAATATAATGCTTTACAGATTCAGCAGTATAATATACCTACTAATACAAGTGCCGACTCACTTGTTTGTCTAGAGGTATGAGAACAATCTCCAGGTTCGTAGTATTTGTATGAAAATAAAAATATTTATTGCTGTATTCAATGAACTAAAGCCAGATATCTGGGCTTTCTTATTCACCTTTTGCCCTGGAAAATCCCCTCCTCCAGAAAAAGTGCCTTTGATGTTTTACAGCCCCCAACAGTTGTTTACGCATAAACAATAGCATTCAACCCCCTGGCAATGTATAATACAACTGCACAACTTGTTTGTACGGTTATGTCATGAACTTAGGGTTGCCACCCGTCCGGTATTTTACCGGGCTAGCCGCTAAAACACCTGCCAAGACCAGTACTACAAATTTAGCTGCCAGTAATTTTGTAATACCTCTAACAAAAGCCCTTGACCTGGCCCCAATACTCTCAAAATGTACCTTTTTGCCTCCTTCTGGCCATCGCATGGTGTGGCTCCAACCCTTTTTATGTCACGCACCGCCCCCTTTTACATCACGGTCTGCCCTTTTGTTCCCGCCCCCACCACTGCCCGGTGGAAATTTTATTACAAGGTGGCAACCCTACATGTACTCCTTGTGTTACAATCCACTCCATATATTATAAATAAAATATAATACAGGTATAATACACAAAAGCCATGAATATCTTGTAAATTATATCCTTATAAACGGTGAGTTCTGATGTCATCAGTTATAAACAGTGAGTTCCATGACCTGTATAAAAACTCCTCGGTATCTTATAATATCCTTATATTTTACAAGAGGGGGTACTTTATTCACTATATAATTTTAAGATACAAACTCCACACACTCCCTACATATAGTATGGCCGTTTTTTTTATTTTCTATCCGTTTTTTTTTTAACCATTCACACATACTTAAACTTTAATCCATAACAATCACCCATCTCAGTCCCAGTTCAGTCCTTTCCTTTATGTGAGGTCACATTTGCTTTACAATTAAGGCGTTTCCTTTCCAGAACATGATTTTGGCAAAGATGGCTCTAGTTGCGCCAATGTCTCACATCTGTCCTTATCCTGCACGCTTGTTTTTGTACCCACACAGCCTTCTCAGGAGACTGGATCCATAACTACTAAATGTTTCCTTTCCAGAAGAGGATTTGACAAAGAAGGCTCTAATTCCACAATTTCCCCAAAGTGTGTCCTTTTCCTGCAAGCTTGGCTTTTGTACTTCGCAAGGCCTTCTCAGGAGACTGGATCCATATCAGGAACCCGACTGTATGTTTTTGGAGTGCAGGCGGAAACTGGAAGAAACTCAAATTAACTGGGGAACATACAAACTCCTTAGAGACAGACAGATCACTAGATAAATTGATAAACACCCTTGCCTGAAGCCCTACTTCAGCCACAAGCTGAGTTACCCTTTTCTGATGCTAATGCTGCACTCACTTTAACCACTGCAAAACACTTACATCAGCATGAGGCGACCTGTGAATCTGGCAGTAAAAGAGTTAACTGGTTAAGTGCATGGGACATTGATGTATTGGCCCTTGAAGGCCCAACTCAATTTTTTAAAGTGAAGCAAAATTGACTGTGAAGAAATAAAAGGAATGAAAGAAAAAGATAAAAGCCCGGGTTGCTCCTGGTTTTCATTAGGAAGGATCTGTAGAAGAATTGGTTACCAAGCAGTTGTGTTCACAAGCAAACTAAATAAGCTTTCCACTGGGATTTCTGTGTGCTTAAAGGCCACAGGTATTACAAATAAAGTATATACCCATAGTAAGCTTACACCTTACAGCTACACACATATAACCAAGCAGACATTACAACTAGAGGTCTCCTCTCCTAAGCAAACATATAGAGACATACAGGCAGTAGCTTGTTGAAATCTACGTAGCTCCTTAATCTAGAATTATATACCACACATCTAAACATTCCTAAGGGCAGAGACACGCGTGGAGATTCGGGGAGATTAGTTGCCCAGGGACTAATCTCCCCTCAATGCCTTTTTTTCTATCAGTCCCATTATTACTTGCCTGATGTGTTTTGTCTATCCGAAACCATCCTACAAAAGCTCTTGTGAAGTTAAGCTCTTAGGGCAGAGAACATCATGGCGATTCATGGAGATTCAGTCACTTGGCAACAAACCGCCTTTTCTGTGGGCGACTAATCTCCCCCCAAACTGCCTTACCACCGGCTAGAATCTAAATCGCCGGAGCGATTTGTTTTCCAAAGTTGCCCAAAGTGTCCTCGTAAGGCAACTTCAGAAACGAAGCACTCTGAGTGCCATCCGGCCAGCGATTTAGATTCTAGCCGGTGGTAAGGCAGTTTGGGGGGAGATTAGTCGCCCGCAGAAAAGTTGGTTTGTCGCCAGGTGACTGAATCTCCATGAATCTCCATGATGGTCTCTGCCCTTAGAGCTTAACTTCACAAGAGCTTTTGTAGGATGGTTTCGGATAAACAAAACACATCTGGCAAGTCGGATGTAGTCTCATGGGTCAAAAAAAACAAAAAAAAACAAAAAACAAATATATATATATATATATATATATATATATATATATATATATATATATATATATGGGAATGATAGAAAAATCGGATGCATAAACTGCATGTAAAATTTTCCATCCAACACCACTGTCTGATTTGAGCGCTGCATGCTGCATCTTTATCTGACATATAAATTAAAGACATGCACAGTATCTCATTTAAACCATTTATTTGTGTAATTCATTCATACTAAAATTCACATTGATACATCCAAAAAAAGCTTTTTAGCATTACACACCACATTGCAGTGTTTCACTGCCAGTCTGCCTACCTCATGTCACCCACTCCCTCCTGACGCGTTTTGTGCTTTTGGGCGCTTCATCAGAGATGATGAAGTGCTCAGAGCTTATGAAGCACCCAATATCGAAACGCGTCTGGAGGGAGTGGGTGACATGAGGTAGGCAGACCGGGGGGAGACACTGCAATGTGGTGTGTTATGCTTAAAAGCCTTTTTTTGGATGTATCAATGTGAATTTTATTATGGATGAATTGCACAAATAAATGGTTTAAGTGAGATACTGTGCATGTCTTTAATTTGTATATAAAACGTGGTAGTGGTCAGTGCACAGTTCTCACTACAAGATAGCATATAGGCCCAAAGATAAACTGTTTCTGTTATCTTCATCTGACAAGATTAAAATGGATGGTGTCCGAAAGACTTTTTTTCCCTTGTTGAAATTTACAATATTTACTGTCTAATATAAACACATGAAGGAAAGACTCCAAGATGCATAAACTACATGAAAATTTTCCATATGGCACGACTGTCAGATGTAAATGCTGCATGCTGCTTCTTCATCCAACAAGATAATAAGTGATGGTGGAAGACTTTTTTTCCTCTTTAAACCAAAGACTCCAAATGACTTTAACTGATCAGACTTTACATTCTAGCTATAGGGGGATCAGATTATGTAGCGTTCTACAAAATCTTGTGCTGGTGCATGGCAAGATCAGATAAAATCTGACCCACAAAATCTGTTAAAAATCATCATTTTTTTTTTAATGAGTTTGATGTGCGTCTAAAGGTGGCCAGAGACGCACAGATAACATTGTACGAAACAAATTTTCATGCGATATTCAATGCGTGTATGATGGGAAAAGAGGACTTGGATATCAGTCGGCTTTACGATTAGCTGGACGAAAAATTTTGATCGGACACCTTTGAAGGCACCAGAACATCGGTCACTGTTAGTGCTGAATGGTCAGATACAGGTAGAATTCTATTGTTTCTACCTGTATATTCAGCTCTACACGTGTGTATTGAAACAAACAATCTTTCTTGGAAAGATCCTTTCTAAGAAAGATCTTAATTGTTACGTCTATGGCCACCTTTAATTAAGTCAATATATTTCAATGAGAAAAAAAATATTTCCATCACCATACGTTTTTACCTTGACGGATGAAAACGCAGCATGCATCGCTTACATCCGCAAGTCTTGTCATATCTGATGTAGTTTACGTATCTGATACTGTAAATGTATCAGTCTCATTATATTTTGACCCTTGTGACTTGTCGGATGCGTTTTATCGAACCAACACCGTCCGACAAAATCAGTACTCATGAGTGTTCTGAGTTCTGTTTTACTCCATTTGTGTTTCATTGCGTTTTGTTTATATGTAACATGCTGCACTTGTGCTTGGCACACATTCAGCTATTGATATAAAAGAGGGCCATGTTTGGAACGGACAAAAACACGATTAGTTGTGTTTAAAAACAAGTATAAATGCATTTTTTCATGATTGCCAAAAAAAACTGCTATGTGTAGAAGCCTTACTACAGGTATGGGATCCATTATCCAGAAACCCATTATTTAGAAAGCTCTAAATTATAGGAAGGCCTCTCACACAGGGGGTTATTTATCAACACTGGGCAAATTTGCCCATGGGCAGTAACCCATGGCAACCAATCAAATTGCTGCATTCATTCTTCTACTTGCAGCTGGCTTTAAAAAGCTAACCACCGATTGGTTGCAATGGGTAACTGCCCATGGGCAAATTTGCCCAGTGTTGATAAATGAGCCCCATTTGACTCCATTTTAATCAAATAATTCACATTTTTCAAAATGATTTCCTTTTTCTCTGTAGTAATAAAACAGTACCTTGTACTTGATCCTAAAACATAATTAATCCTTATTGGATTAAATAATTTTTTTAGTAGGTTTAAGGTAAGGAGGTCCAAATTATGGAAACATTCCTTATCAGAATCCATGAGGTCGTTATTATATACGTTGTAGGTTCCAAGCAAGTGAATTAACTACTTGTGCTTTTCCCCTACCCGAGAAACCATGAGTAACGGGTTTTGTGGCACAAAGCCCAGAAAGGCAAACAATAACTTTGGCCATGTAGTTTAAAGGACACACAATGTTTTTTTGTTTTTTTTTGCTTTAATAGAAGATTGTAGGTATGATTATTTTTTCAATAAAGGACGTTCAAAATAAAAGGGAGTTATATATGTTTTCATATACTGCCTTGTCTTGTCTGTACCATTGTTCTTGACAGCAAAGTCCTTATTATTGTCACCCAAAGCTTTCCTATCAATCTGCCTGTCATGTGAGTAGGAGAATGATTTCAAGGTGTAGCATAGATCCTAGAATGGTCTAGTATAGCCTATATAAAGCAGTCTAAATGATGTATTCCATGCACTGAGCAGAAATCAGCAATGAGAAATGATTCCAAAAATCTCAACCCAGTAGTTTTGTCAGCATTGTTTTAACATTCTCTTAAAGTTAAAGGGCATGTAAAGTGTAAAATAGAATAAGGCTAGAAATGCTGTATTTTGTATACTAAATATAAACATGAATTTACTGCACCACAAGCCTGGTTGGCCACAGGGGTCACCATCTTGTACCTTTGTTAAACATCTTTGCAAGACTAAAGGTGGCCAAAGCCGCAAAGATCCACTCGTTTGGCAACATCGCCAAACGAGCGAATCTTTCCCCGATATGCAGGGCCGGAACAAGGGGTAGGCAGAGTAGGCAACCGCCTAGGGCGCAGTAACTGAGGGTGCCTAGGGTGCCAAACTACCTTGGCCCGGCTCTGCCGATATACCATTAACAAACATGGCTATATGGGGGTAATCTGATTGTTCGGCTGTATGGCCGAACGATCCGATTACGATGTGCCATGGGCTCCACCGGACGAAAGATGTCGGCACACGCCACACATGATCTGAAAATCGAGGATTTGTACGATAGGATCTGTGTGTCTATGGCCAGCCACCTTTAGACTGTGCACATGCTCAGTGTGGTCTGGGCTGCTTAGGGATCATCATAAACAAAGCTGCTTGAGTTCTGCATGGCTGGGAAGTAAGGCGGGGGCTCCCCCTGCTGTTCATAAGTATGATTGTTTCCCTGCTCAGCAGTTAGGGACCATCTGACAATTCCTATCCACAGCAGTAAATGAAGGGAGAATTTCACTGCATACAGTCAGGTTTCTTATAAAAACGGTAATTATTTTTTAATTAAAGTATATTGGAGATAGGTTTTTTTTTATTAAAGTAAAAATGGGATTTTATTTTTTTGCCTTTACATGCCCTTTAAGTTGCACCAAAAAAAATCACTTTTGATGCAACAAGATGAACAACCATGAATCCATGTCTGATGCTGCCCATTCTCTTGGGAGCCAGTATGTGCAAGGAAAAGGGGGAATGCATCTATTAAAAATCCTGCCAATACTTTTGTAGCTCCCAGTAGACTTGCATTACTCACTGGTGCCAGCACTTGTCAGGCAAAGGGCTTGGAAATGCATTTACAAGCTCTACATTTTTATCCGACATGGCAAGCTCTAGCAACTAACTGACTTGCAAGACGTAGACTTCTGTGACATGAAGGGGATGTATCA
Organism: Xenopus laevis; assembly: GCF_017654675.1. Lineage (NCBI taxonomy): Eukaryota > Metazoa > Chordata > Amphibia > Anura > Pipidae > Xenopus > Xenopus laevis. The sequence goes on from NC_054376.1 coordinate 32,166,540, forward strand.
CTAGGTGGGTCCTGTGACATTGCCACCATGCCCGGAGATTTCTGCATCCCAAAAATATTCTAGGCATTAACTTCAATTCTTTCTGCCTGTGGAATAATTCTCATTCTCCATAGGATGGATTCAGGGAAAGTCTGGAAGTCTCTGGAAGAGTGAGGCAAATGCTAAGAAGAGCAACATACGATCAGCATTTGGTACAGATATAGGATCCCTTAACCAGAAATCTTTCTGGATAAAGGATTTTTTAATCTCCTCTTTTCTAAATTGGTGCCCAGACAATCCCAGTTCCCGGGACTTGTGTAATGTAATGTATTTGCTGCAACATATACGTCTTTTTAACTTTAAATTTATGCAAATTAGCCTGAGCGAAGACCTCTAACGAAGTTGTGCTAGGCAGAATTGAACAGTAGCGCATCTTTGCTTTGATTTGCTCGCATTGCCGAAGTAACGCAAGCGAAAAATCACCAGCGTTCGGCTCCCTGGACGCAACTTTGCATTTTAGTAAATTAGCATTGTCTGAGCGAATTTTCGTCTGCCGAAGTGTTTGCGATGGCTTCGTCTCCCCGGACACAACTTCGCATTTTAGTAAATGAATGTTGTCTGGCGCATTTCCATCGCTTAGTAAATTTACTCCTTGGTGGATTGTTTTTTATTCTTTAATATCTCTAACCTTTTAATAAGGTGGAGGTGATTGTGTAATCACAAATAGGGATTTGCAGAAAAAAAAACTTCTAATTTATGACTTAAGAATCTTGTTGAATTCCCACTGAGCTGCAATTTTTTTCTTGCAAATCACTAACCGATATAAACTGTGTCGGCACATGTGCAGGGGATTTATAAAACAGGTTTTAGGGATTATCCGCTGAACTCCAGCAACTTGCCTGCCCAACCTGGCAATTGTATTCAAAGCTTTCCAACAATTAATTGTTTGACTTGCATTAGTTCTTAGAAGAGTAGAAAATCCTTTACACATTTTATTTGAGAAATGAATGGGGTCTTTCTTTTAGTCATGGTATATTTAATGAGAGCCGGATCTGTAAGAGAACATAGTAGATAATTATTTTATAGTTATATAGTACAGCACTTTACAGATGTTATAAATCAGTCCCTGCCCCAACAGAGTTTACAATCTAAGGTTCCTATGACATTCACACACTAGGGTCAGTTTTACCAGGAACCAATTAACCTGCCTTTATGTTTTTGGAGAGTTGGAGGAGACCCATGCAGAAAGTCCTTGCAGATAGTGCCCTGGCTAAAATGGAGCCTAGAACCCCAGAGCTGCAAGGTAACAGTGCTAAATACTTAGTTACTGTGCTAATTCTTTTAAGGAAAGTTTTTCCAGCATTGCTGATCAATAGAATTTAACACTATGTAAATACGGAGAGAATCCAGACTGGCCACATCTAACAAGGCACTGTGAACTAATGTCCTTAAACTGCATGGCTGGGGTTCTCCAAATTTCCTCTATAGTTTGTTTTCTAAAAAAATCTTCCAATCTTTATGCTTATTATCAGGAAGCATAGGCTGTGTTTTTTCTTTCTGTGGTCCCCAACAGTGGAATGCATGAAGGATTAGCCATAAGGTGGGGACAGGAACAAACGCCCTGTGTTTAAAAATTAGATGTGCAATGTTTTACTGTTAATAATAATAGTTAGTGATGGGCGAATTTGCGCCGTTTCGCTTCGCCGAAAAATTCGCGAATTTCGCGAAACTGCGAAAAATTCGCGAAACGGCGCTGGCGTCTCGTTTTTGACGCCGGCGCCCGTTTTTGACGCCGGCGCCCGTTTTTCCGACGCCGGCGCCCATTTTTGACGCCGGCGCCTGTTTTTTCGAAAAAAAATTTTGACGCCGGCGAATTTTTTCGGCGAATTTTCGCGGGCGTTTCGCGAATTTATTCGCCTGCCGCGAATCGCGCAAATTCGCCGCGAATTTGCGCCTGGCGAATAAATTCGCCCATCACTAATAATAGTAAGAGCTTTTAATATCTGGAATTCTAGCTCTGCCCGGTCTCTTTAGCTTTTGCTCTGACTACAGCTTATTCTGTCCATTCCTCAAAGTTCCTTCCCTCTGCAAAGAAAGCAAATGAATGTGCTCACTTGTATTTGTTTGTTTGTGTTATTACTTTTCACAAGTAAATTCCCTCTGCACATAGGACTTTTCAAGCAAATAAGTAGCTATTGACATTTTTGCTGTGGCCTGGGGCTCCTTTGGGAACAATGGAAAATCCTTTAGCTACAGTAGCACCATGACCCAGTTTAGGAATTAAGCCTCTAGGTTCAGAATGATCCACATCTACTTTACCTTCTTCAGTATATGTTTTGGTGCCTTTTATTGTTTCACTTATTATTAATGCTTTTGAATTGATACACCCAATATTTCTATTTTCCCATAGATTAGTCCCAAAGTACATCTGCTGATAGCCTGGTCTATGCACCTGTTATCTTGTCTGTAATATTAACATTTAGTCAAACACATAAATAAGATCTTCTCATGTAGAATATTGCCATTCCACTGTATAGCTTCTTTTCACATAATTATAACTCTTTCTCATCAGCACTCCATCTAGCAAGCACTGCTGTAACTGTTCTGTATAACTTTTCGCAACAGAATTCCAGTCTGAAAAAATGGATTCTTCCAAAACTTTGTAATGGATATTTGCAGTGTATGTTTGCGGCTCCCAGGCTCTCTAATAGTGGTGTTTAAGGGGTTACGGATTTATTGGGAAATATACCATATACATTGCTAAGCCTGGTCAGTAAAAAAGAAAGTATAATTGTGAAGGGTCAGACTGGGCCGGCGGGACACCGGGAAAAAACCCAGCTCCCTGCACTTCTTCTTACTGCCTCAAGCTCCTTTCTTCGGGCTGGTCATGGCAAAAACACATTGTGCTGCGCAGTGGGGGTGGGTCCCTGAGACAGCCCCCCAGTCTGACCCCCTGGGCCCCCCAGTCTGATATTGTAATTGTGGACAGAGCATGAAAGTATAAGTCTCTCTATCTATTCTTTATCTGGAAGACTGTATTACCTTAAGTGAATTTGTCCCGTTTCGGCAAAAAAATGATGAATTTCTCTTGAAATTTGCAAAACGCCAAAAAATTTGCGAACCGCATTGAAGTCAATGGACGTCAAAATTATATGTATGTTTGTCAATTTCGTCGGGCGCGACAATTGTTATATGCGTGCCTATTTTGGCCAAATGCATTAAAGCCAATGGGCGCCCGAATAATTTTGACGTGCGACAATGTTTATGCGTGCGACTAATCTGACTTGCACGCAAAATGTTTTGTGGTGATGGATATTTCTTCTGCGAATTTTCGCAGTTTCGCAAATTTATTTGCCGCCGATGGAACGCGGAAATTCGCCGCAAATTTGCACCTGGCGCATTTATTCACCCATCACTACTTATAACAGGTAAAGTCAAGACTCGAATTGGAAATAGGACCTGCCATTTCAAGTTCACAGAGGCCCCTATACAGCAGACCCCATGGTTGCAGTAGATTTTTTTACGACGCTGCTAAGTTACCCCACTGAGTCTGGCCCTGCACACGGTCATCACTCCTGTGGTCTCATTGCAGAGAGAGCACCAATGGACTGAGTCTCAAAGTCTCCCGTGTGATTACTGGGTTTCTGAGATGAATTTGAAACCTTTTTTGCTAGGTGAAGCAAATCTCCTCATCTTATTCTTTTTAACTCGTAAGGGGCCTTGGCACCAATGTTTTTTTTTTTTAATGTGTAGGGGGCGCTGGTAAAAATAATTTTGTTAATGTGTAGGGGGCCCCCAATCACCAATGGCCTTTATTCAGACTGGTTATTTTTTTACGACATGTCTGTGTGGCCTTTGTTCTGTGGGTGGGGGTGGTAGGGCCCCAGGAAGTGTTCTTGTGCGGGCCCCTTGATTTTTGATGGCAGCCCTGCCCCATGGCAAGAACACTGCCCACTGCTGGGTGATACAGGGTAGTGTGATATAAGTATTCTCTGAGTGCACATAGTCCTTCTATTCTAAATCACTCATTCAAATCTGAAACCAACCCCCCAACACTCAGCATACAGGATATTATATAGGTGCACTAATATGGGCCTGCATGTGTTATCGGAATTCAAAATGAATTATGCTTTCCACTTTATTCCATGCATACCTCCCAACATTAGAAAAATGGAAAGATGGAAAAAAAGAAACAAACAGTTTGACCACACCCATTGTATAGCCACACCCCCTAATAACCATTTCCATTTTATAAATTGTTGCAGGTTATGAAAGTTTATACACATTTCTGGGAGCTTTAGTGCCATGTTTTATGTGTTATAACAGTTTTGCTAATAAGGTGAAATTGCCCTTTAAGATGTGAGAGATTTGCTTATCTTAAATAGTTACATTTGTATCTTTGCTTATCTTAAATTGTATCTTAAAAGGTATCTAAGTGCAGCTGCAGGGTGTTCTGGGCTCTCAGCCAAAAAGCCTCTTATTTTAATTAAAGGGGAACTCCACAAAAACACAAATTGAGCTTTTTGAAAACATAATTTCAAGCAACTTTGCAATATGAGGACTTTTCATGATTTTAATGGTTTCTGACAGTTCCCTAAGTCTAGCCCACCTGCTCTCCTGCTGAACTTTCTGACTACTTTGCTGAGCTGACTGACTACTGTTACTTTGTATTAAAAGTCAGCTGTCCATAGCCTGCATCCTCCAAACCCCACAATTCCCTGCACTGTGATGTTCCTTTTCAATAAGGAAAGGAACATCACAGTGCAATGCATTGTGGGTTATGTAGTTCCTGCATGCTGTCTGTAAGCTGATATAACATCAGTGTTTAGTGTCTCCTTCCCTGCCAGCTTTTCAAATGATGCAGAAAGAGAAGAACTGTTAAACAGCTGGATTTCAGCATAGAAAATGGCATTTATTCATACTTTTTGAAGAAACAGATACCTGTGATGGGTATATTAGGGGTTTCTGTGTTATGTGGGCCTCTTTATCAAATTTTGGTTTGGAAGACAGAGTTCCCCTTAAAGTTTTAGAAACGTTTTCTGGTATCAGTGCAAAAGATCAAATATAAACTTGGGACTTTTTAAGAGAAATCCGGGATTGCAGGCTGAGCTGTCAAAATCGGGACTGTCCAGCAGAAAACGGGCCAATTGGGAGGTATGTTCCATGAACCAACCCCTGCCCCATCCTGGTACTGCATCATGCCACCTCTGAGATGTGCCAAGCCTCAATGACTGAAGCAAACAACTCTTTCTCTGTGTGAAACAGAAACCCTTTCTTTTCTCCATGTTCTGCAGACATGTTTCACTTAAAGGTGACGATGATGGAGCAGATTTGAACAGCTCTGACTTGTTATTTTTCTAATGCTTCTAAATGAAATCTTGTCAGCGCTGCTGATGAGGAAAGATATTAAAATGTCAGTCAAGCTTGTCGCATGCGAGGCTTGTTAGCCAGAATAAATTCATTGCTTTCCTTTGTTAAATCTTCCACATCCCACTCAGGCAGGTAATGTAGCTAATTAATTATACACTGGCTGTTTAATTGAATTGACAGGTTTAGTGCAAAGAATGGGCTGCAAACTCTCAAAATGGTTCAGAATCTATGTTAGTACCCAATCCAACCAGCCTTTCAATTGCCAACTGCTAAACATCATTTACACCAACGGTCCCCAATTATTTTTAACCCATGAGCCATATTTATATATAAAAAAGTTGAGGAGCAACACATGCATGAAAAAAGTTCCTAGGAGTGCCCAATAAGGGCTGTAATTGGTTACAATTGTCTACAGGTGGGTCAATTGCACATGATCTTTATATCTCTAAAACTTTCCTCCAAGTAAGAAATCTAAAAACAAGCACCTACTTTGAGGACAGTGAGAGGAATACAAAAGGGCTTGATGTGCAATATTTTGCTGTGAGCAACGGGTTGGGGATCATTGGTTTCGAATAAGGACATCAGATCTATGGCTGATGGTGGATGATGGCATTTGTGGTTCCAGACTGCTCTACAAAAGCATTTCCTGCAAGGCCAGCCTCAAATTGTCTACCTCAGTCCTCCCTGACAGATCCACAACAATCACATTATGTCATAGCCCTAATTTTAATTTTGGAGGATGTAGTTCAAATTGTGAAACCAAGTGGTGCCTAAAATTAGACCTTTATAGATCCTATCTGCTCCATGCCTGTGTCCAAAAATGATTGGTGGGCATGTCCTAACCATCCTTTCCCAGAAGAACAGTAGGATTTGCATAGCAGGGGGAAAGATTTACAAGAGTTTTCATCAGCAATGGTGCTAACTATCCACCCAGCAGATGGAGATAGACAGACTTCCAACAATGCAAACTCCTCTCTTCTGATCAGTCTGGGCAAGCAGCCAGCCAGAAGTGGCATCAAGAGTTTTTGAGAAATGTACATGGAAGCATTTGTATAGGATTCTCAAGGGAAAAAGTGTTTGTTTGCTGTCACTGTTTGATACATATCCTTTAGAAATCCCATACAAGAGAATAGAGAACTTGGAAGCTCCTCTGTGAAGAACTCTATATTCTCCATTTGAAAAGTATGCCCTTCATATTTCTTAAGTGAAGAAATATAATGGGAAATTCCCTATGCCGTAGAGTTATGGATGAATGGTATTGACTCACTGCATATTGGACCAATCAGGATGTTCCTCCAGTCCAGTCCTTCTATACTGATATAGTTGATCCACAAATAATGGACTAATGAAAACCCCTGCTATTTGGCAACAGTCTGTGTGCCAGGGTTGTCTCCTAGGGACCAAGGAGTATAGGAGGTCAGCTGTTTTGGTTCATTATTCTAACTGGTGCTGGTTCTCATACTGGACCAGTGCAAACTTCTCCCCTGTTAGCACATTCTAATTTTACCTCTTCAGCTGGTTCCATCTCTTCAGGGAAGCTATTTCATCAATGTACAATAGTTTAACGGGAAGTTGCCACATTTTTTGGATTTGTCAACCAAAACCTCAGACTTTTTCAGATTTGACACCCAAAAACCACAAAATCGTCAGATTATTGAACAGTGCAGGTCAGGATATCAACGGGACATCTTCCATTGACTTCTACCTGAACTTTGCAGGTCTGAGTTGGAGTACTTTTTTATTGAGACTTTTTATGCCATTGGGGCTTATGAAATCTCCAAAAATTCTACGAAAAAATTGTGGTTTTCCCCTTTAAAAGTCCAGCCAGAAAAAATCGGACTCCCTAATAGTGTTATTAATATCATGTGTCAGACATGCTGCCAATCCAACACAAAATCTTGGGTTTGGGGTAAAAAACATAGGAATTTGCAATGGGCAATACAGTGCCCATTACACTGAATTTGGAAATTATGTTTCTTGTTCAAACTAATAACCATATTAATATGCAGCAGGCATTAGAGGAATTTAGAATTTGCACTTTGCCCATTGCACTGAATTTGGAAATAAGGTTTCTTGTTCAAATTAATAACCATATTAATTTGCAGCAGGAATTAGAGGAATTCAGACGAATGTTAGTGCACAGCACTGACACTGAGCTCTAACACCCATTCAATAAATACATTTTATGAATGCTACCAATACAAGCAGTCAATACTAGCAGCATTATTTCCTAAAATCCAACCACCCATGGCCTGGCTGAAACCTATAAGTCTAGAAAAACATCTCACCAATAACTAGAAAAAAACTATTTTAGAAGCCACAGGGTACTTTGGGAAGAGTTCCTCGGGATCAGGTTAACTCACTTTTTGGCAGTGAGTCCAATACAGAGGTTCCCAGAAATCCCACTGTGGATCCTTTCCAGCACCTGTCTTTTCATTGCCCTTTAATTTGACAGTGAATGATTCTTTGTAATAAATCTGAAAAATCCTGAGGCTGAAAGGAAAGGTCAGATGTAGTGACTGGCATGTACTGGTGCTGCCTGCACCAGTAAGGGCTCTAGAGGAGCTTCTAGAAAAGTTAGATCATGCTGCATTGTTGCTGTTGGGGGATCTGTCGCAATTCAATTCAATGTAACATGTAGGTTGCATGAGGTAGGGCGAGTTTCTTATAAAAGCTTCCCAATTCCCAAATTCCAAAATGTCAAAGCCTGAAATACTGTTTTGGTCACCATATTACACCTTCTGTATGATCCAGGATGATCAAGGGCTACAGTAACCCCTTACATTTAAGAATGGACCTTTATTTAATGTGAAACACTATCCAGAGTGTGATGGACAATGATTCCTATGGATTGATAATGATTTATTAGCAGGAACAATGGCAAACACGGTACATCGTAGGTCTTGGGATATACTACAGAACTTGCAGTATGGTTCCTCTCAAGGAGACTGTTGGTAAACACCATTAACCATAAATATACTTGCTAAATAATCCCCCACTAGCTTGTGCTCCTGGAGAACATAAACGTAGGGGCTAAGCATTCTCTAGCTTGTTTCCTTGTCCTGACTTGGGCTCCTCCTGCCACAGAGATCAGTGTCCTGCCCCAGACCCTTCACTGAAAAAATACAGAGACCCATTCCTTTCTTTTATACACCAGAGTTTTTTACTAGGGATACACCGGATCCACTATTTCACAAAAGATTCAGCCGAATACCGAACCTGCCGAATCCTTGTTTTTTTTTACAAAATGTCATACAATTTCCCTCCCAACTCCTAATTTGCATATGCAAATTAGGATTCGGACGGCTGTGCAGAAGGATTCGGCCGGTTAGAAGGATTTACCCGAATCCTGCTGAAAAAGGCCAAATCCTGCCTGAATCCCTAACCAAATCGGTGCATCCCTAGTTTATACACCTAATATCTATAGGACTGTGTTAGCACTTGGATTCACCTACACCTGGTGAAGCACTAATCAGGCAGGCTGGGTCATCCCACTACATCATGGCTGTATATATGTTCAAGTGTATCTATTCATACAGTCAGGGTTGGACTGGCCTGTCACGAATATTAAGGAATCTCCCAGTGGACCCGGTTCTTTATTATATACACCCCAAAGAAATACATTTAGATTGTTTTACTTTAAATAGATGTGACAGTGGGCTGCAGATGTTAGGTTATCTGGTGGGCCCAAAGAGGTCTAGTCTGACCCTGGAAGAGTCCTACTGTTATCCCCAACCAGAATGCGGCTCTATTAGCCTACAGCATTGATTGAGGATAACATTTTTAACCAACAGGTGCCCTTTAAGCACAAACACAACAAAACCTGCAAATAAACCATTGAGCGAGTCCAGGATTCAAGAAAACCTCTTAAATGTTGGTTCATCTTTAAGTTAAAGGGATACTGTCATGGGAAATTTTTTTTTTTCAAAATGAATCAGTTAATAGTGCTGTTCCAGCAGAATTCTGCGCTGAAATCCATTTCTCAAAAGAGCAAACAGATTTTTTTATATTTAATTTTAAAATCTGACATGGGGCTAGACATTTTGTCAATTTCCCAGCTGCCCCAAGTCATGTGACGTGTGCCTGCACTTCAGGAGAGAAATGCTTTCTGGCAGGCTGCTGTTTTTCCTTCTCAATGTAATTGAATGTGTCTCAGTGGGACATGGGTTTTTACTATTGAGTGCTGTTCTTAGATCTACCAGGCAGCTGTTATCTTGTGTTAGGGAGCTGCTATCTGGTTACCTTCCCATTGTTCTTTTTTTTGGCTGCTGGGGGGAAAAAGGGAGGGGGGTGATATCACTCTAACTTGCAGTACAGCAGTAAAGAGTGATTGAAGTTTATCAGAGCACAAGTCACATGACTTGGGGCAGCTGGGAAATTGACAATATGTCTAGCCCCATGTCAGATTTCAAAATTGAATATAAAAAAATCTGTTTGCTCTTTTGAGAAATGGATTTCAGTGCAGAATTCTGGTGGAGCAGCACTATTAACTGATTCATTTTGAAAAAAAAAAATTTTCCCATGACAGTATCCCTTTAACATTTGGTATGTTATAGAATGGTCAATTCTAAGCAACTTTTTTAAACTGGTTGTAATTATTTATTTTTCTATATATATTTTTTTAAATTATTTGCCTTTTTCTTCTGACTCTTTCCAGTTTTCAAATGGGGTCACTATAACTATCTAAAAACAAATGCTTTGAAAGGTTAAACATTTAGAAGGTTATTTTCTTAAAATCCAAATTTTTCAGATTTTTTTCAATAAAAAAGTCAGACCAAACTATAATCCACTATTTGACCTTATTTATTATTAATAAATCGGTCTGGGTGAAAAACTCGATATATATAGAACGAAAACCTGAATTGTACAATTTTTCCTACGTTTTTTCTTGAATTGCTTGTTTTTTTTAATTTTTTTTCCAAAAAGCCTGAATTTTTCCTGGATTTTTGGGCTAATTCCAGCACAGACCAACAGACCACATAAACTGCAAAATAGGATGGAGACCTCTGCCATTGACTTATACACAACCTCGGCAGGTCTGAGATGGCAGATTTTCGGATTCTGCCTTTTTGCTGCATCAGTCTTTAATAAATCTCAAAAAATTTTAATTAAAAAAAACCCCCGAAAAATTCGAGTTGTGCCCAAAGAAGACTGACCGGAGTTTAGTAAATAAACCCTGTATTGTTATTACTACTATTTATTACTCATCTTTGTATTCAGGCTTCACCTATTCATATTCCAGTCTCCTATTCAAAACAATGCAAAATGACCCTACCTACCAGATTGCTGAAATTGTAAACTGGAGAGCTGCTGAATAATAAGCTAAATAACTCAAATACCACAAATTAGGAAAAATTAAAACCAACTGCAAATTGGTCTCAGAATATCACTCTCTACATCATACTAAAAGTGAACAACTCTTTTAAGGCTTTAACTTGCAGTCAGTTTTCCACTGCTTACAGTATATTATTTTTGCTTGCGAGCAGTTTGCCTGTGTCCCATTCAGCTGTTCCCCTCTGTTACCCACCACTACAAGCACTGTATCATACATTACTCAGCCTTTTATTTTCCTTTCACAAGACAAAATAGCAAACCTGCCAGACGACTGTATTACCCACTGTCACTGGGACAGGAATAGAAGACCCTTGAATAGAAAACTCTTAAAGGAGAACCAAACCTTTAATTATAAAAACCTCTACACTACATAGACCCCACCCTCCCCGCTCCCCCCAGGCAAGCTGTTACCTCCGCTGCGTTTTTCCACCTTTAATGCATTTTCGGCAGGCAGGATATGATGTAAGTGACGTAAGATTGAGGAAGATCGAGCTTCATTTTAGCAGTTCATCTGTTCTGAGGTGATGAACTCTGGTGAAAGAGGTAACATTCAGTAAAATCTGCACTTTAGTGAATTCGTGGAGCAATGACCATTCGCTTGAGCGAAAAGTCGCCTGGCGATAGAGTGTGATGGTCTCTTTCACTAGCGAATTGTTGTCTTCGCCTGTTAGTGAATTTGTGATGTCCCTGTGGATGTGATTTCTGGTGAAAAGTCGCTAGCGTTAGCCACTTCACCCCTTATTAAATCTGCTCCTTTGTATTCATGTGAAAGTGACAAGATAAATGTTTTATATATACAACTTCAGGGAAAAGATGGAGGGGAGGGATTATCATGACATTCTACCTGCCACCTCCCCCCTATAAAACTAGCATCACTGCCAATTTATCTTTGTAAATAGCCAGAGAGGGATTTACAATTAACATTGGTGGATAGTCATATACTCACAGCACCAATAGTTAGTATAAATCCTTGCAGGGTATGAGAGAAAGAATACCAGTGTAGAGGCACTCCCAGCATTCAGCCTTTACTCTAAGTAGAGCTCCAAGTGTGTTTCTCTACGAGTCTAGACCCTAGGTCTGACACTTAGTCCCTACTTTTAGGCAACTAGTCCCACTCACACTCCCTGGTGGATCGTATGCTGCTAAGATAAATAGCCCTGACTATCTATCCCTTTTAGAGTGATCTATTAGGCCTAAGACACACATGCCGATTTGTCACAGTTTTTAAACACAAACGTCCCACCATTTACTGCAGAAACTTGTATACTAACCTATGACTGGGCTGCTATGTTGCTATGTTTTTAGACCTGATCTGTCTAGGTTCCACCTTACTCTTCCTACCTGTTCAGGTAAGGGGACTGGCATGATAGACGTTTAGATTATTTACTATAGCATGCTGCTATAAAGTGTTCAAACTATAGAACTCTAGGGGTCATGCTTTGACCCAGGAAGAGGAGTGACTAAGGGGCCCTTTAGTGGCCAAATGAGGACACTATTTATCAGTCCCCTACAAGTGGTATTGTGAAGGCTCAAAAACTTTTATGCTTATTCTGGCTTACCTTGACCAGCAGTCAAGTTACTAGAGTTATTGATGAATGGAGCCTTCTCCTACGCCTCCCACTGAGTACTCATTACTAGGGATGTCGCGGACTGTTCGCCGACGAATTTGTTCGCGCGAACATCGACCGTTCGCGTCCGCCGAATGTTCGCGAACGTAACGCAACGTTCGCCAATTTGGGTTCGCCTTAGCTGGTGCTTTTTTTTGCCATTTCTCCCCCAGACCAGCAGATACATGGCAGCCAATCAGGAAGCTCTCCCTCCTGGACCACCCCCACACCCCCTGGACCACTCCCCTTCCATATATAAACTGAAGCCCTGCAGCCTTTTTTCATTCTGCCTGTGTGTGCTTGGAAGAGCTAGTGTAGGGAGAGAGCTGTTAGTGATTTGAGGGACAGTTGATAGTAACTTTGCTGGCTAGTAATCTACTTGATACTGCTCTGTATTGTAGGGACAGAACTCTGCAGGGATTTGAGGGACATTTTAGGTTAGGTAGCTTTGCTGGCTAGTAATCTACCTTCTACTGCAGTGCTCTGTATGTAGCTGCTGTGGGCAGCTGTCTGTCCTGCTGCTGATCTTTCATCTGCATCTGTTCTTCAAACCACTGCCACCTAGCTGTGTGAGCTTTTTCACATTCTGTCTAAATATCAATAATAATACCGTCTCCAGAAACACCACCTGAGTGACGTAGTGTGATTTCTGCCCTTTACAGCACAAAACGCAGCGCTGTGTCAACAATGGATTTTTTAGAAACATATTTGCCCTTGATCCCCCTCTGGCATGCCACTGTCCAGGTCGTTGCACCCTTTCAACAACTTTAAAATCATTTTTCTGGCCAGAAATGTCTTTTCTAGCTTTTAAAATTCGCCTTCCCATTGAAGTCTATGGGGTTCGCAACGTTCGCGAACCGTTCGCATTTTTGTCCGGACGTTCGCGAACATGTCCGCGAACATTTTTTCCGACGTTCGCTACATCCCTACTCATTACCTGGATATGATAACAGGGTGAGCTCAGATGAGGAGTAGCAGAGGTGCTAGTGACAGAGTACAGGCTCTGCAGAGTCAGAAATCAGGTACACAAGGGTTAGATCCACCTGGGAAACTGACAATATGTCTCACCCCTGTCAGATTTCAAAATTAAATATAAAAAATGTTTGCTCTTTTGAGAAATGGATTTGAGTGCAGAATTCTGCTGGAGCAGCACTATTAACTGTTGCGTTTTGAAAAAAAACAAACATTATTTCCCATGGCAGTATCTGTTTAATTGTGAAGACTTAGTCAGGCACACCTTCATGTAATGAATCCTCTCTAGTGGAAGAATCTCAGGGATAAGAATAGCCTGGGTTCCTTTCCAGCCCATGGTGTCTCCACTAGGCGTTTTCAAAGCTCTCCTGGCTAACTCACAATTATTATGAGCCATAAATAACAGAAGATGATATCCACTGCCTTTACCTCGATCATCCCTGCCAACTGTTCCCTTAGAGACAAGCATAATAGTAAGGCCTTCTGCTCCAGGCTCCCCAGCACATCCACTCCTGGTAGCAGGTTGAGTCCAAAGAGTGCCTCCCATTATAATGAATCGCAAGCTCCTTGGGCCAGTTGGGGAAACCACCCTTCCAGAGGTCAGAGGTAAGAAAGCCAGGACTTCCTGCATCAGTATGGTATTTAGCAGATACCTAACTACACAAATATTGCATAGCACATGTTGCTTTTGTCTGTAATAGATTGGGATTCTTAAGCAGTTGAGTGTGTAGTTGGGAGCATGAATGTTGCTCTGTAGTTTCCTAACTGCCATCATTTGCGGAAGCATTTCAGTTTGCACCTGGAGTAAGCACCAGGGTAAATCATATGAAAACAGAAGTAACAATGAAGCAAAGCTGAAACAAGCTGAATGTGTAAGTGCTGGGAATGATGAGCGTCTGAACATTTGCCAACATCCTTGCTGACAATCCTGCATTTTCAGATAATTCGATTTTGCAGATATCAAGTCGCACTATGTCAAATGTTCACTTGAAGTCATAAAGCTTTGATTGAAATTAAACAATAACTTAGATAATAACTCTTCGATGCTAAGTGTCGTTTTGAACTGCTTTTCATGATGTGATGGTGCTTTGACTTCAGATAATCTTAGAACATCAAAGTCAGCTAAGAGCTCTCTAAATGTTCAGTGCCAATGTGAAAAGGTCAACTGAGACATCTGCATGTACTTTCTCATATACATTTCATAATTATCTGCTATATGCTACCATAAATATACAACTAATTGATACACAGGGAATCATGTACCCCCTATGTAAAATATAAGGATGTTAGAAGTAACAGGCAAGTTCCACGACCATGGGTAAGGCTAAAGGCCAAGTGCTCTTATACGGGTCATGAAACTCGTCATGTGACTAAGCACCAATTATAACTGATGATGACATCACTAAGGACATTATATACGATATTGTGTGTTATATTGTTACAGTGTTTCATCCTATTTTGCCATTCTTCAACAGGTAGAGACCATCATTTATGGCACACAGATGCTCTAGAATGCAATCCAAGGTGGTTAGAACTCCCAACATTTCATGTCTCTACTTCACATAGGAAAAGAAAGGGAAAGGCTCTGCCTATGGCAAGCAAAGTAACAGGGAGACTTCACTCACAAACTCCATAGTGAGTCAGCTGCAAAGTTCAAGCACTCCTCATGTTATATAAGCCTCAGGATACCAAAATGTTCGAGACAGAATGAGAAAGCAAGAAAACTTCACTTTCCTAGAAATAAAGGTGAACACATTTAATGTGCTTTGTCTTGTTAAAATATTCCTTGAAACCATGGATCACATTGAGAGTATTAAAAGATGCAAAGATTGCTCCAGTTCCAGTAACCCGTAAAACCCAAATAACAGATTGAATTTAAAAGACTGATGGGTCATTGTAACCATGGATTTAAGTGATGGCGCAAAGCACACCTTTTAGTGCATATTCCCATAGCAATTGTTTCCAGGGGTTGGCTGCACTCTGCACTTAACACTGGATTGTACAAGACTCCATTGCATGCAGCTAACCTGTAAGTCATTCGGGCAGGTGGTGAGGAGTGGAGACCCCTAGCTGCATGCTGCCCCAAGCAATTTGCCACCCTAGGCCTGGGTCTTTGTGGCCTGCCCACAAATCTGGGCCTGCCGGTGGGATTCTGGCCACAGCCAACCAAGGTCTGCTTCTTTTTTTCCAATGGAAACTGCCAGGCACAAGCCCTGGCGGGTCCTGGAGACCCCAGTCTGACACTGCTCCTATATGCATTCCGTTGGTCCCCATCCTTTTGAATACAGATTATATGCAGGTTTATGAGCACCATTTTTTTGTGGCAAATCAGATAAGCACAGGATTGGAGCCTGTATGCAAAAAATATGGCTTGTGCCCATTAGTTGGACTTTTCCATCTGCACTGCACTTTATATATGACCCCTTGAAAGCAAATATCTGATTGCTATGGGTAACGAGACCTGGAGCAACCTCTGCACCTTTTATTACCTCATTGTATTCCAGTGGAAACTTTGCCTGAATTGAAATGTCCATCAAGTTCAATCCCCCCCCCCAAATGTAAACCCAGCATCCATACACACACCCCTCCCTACTTTCACATAAATTATATATACCCATACCTATACTAACTATAGAGTTCAGTATCACAATAGCCTTTGATATTATGTCTGTCCAAGAAATCATCCAAGCCATTCTTAAAGGCATTAACTGAATCAGCATCACAACATCACCCGGCAGTGCATTCCACAACCTCCCTGTCCTGACTGTGAAGAACCCTCTACGTTGCTTCAAATGAAAGTTCTTTTCTTATAGTCTAAAGAGGTGGCCTCTGGTACGGTGATCCACTTTATGGGTAAAAAGGTCCCCTGCCATTTGTCTATAATTTCCTCTAATGTACTTGTAAAGTTTAATCATGTCCTTTTGCAAGTGTCTTTTTTCCAGAGAAAACAACCCCAACCTTGACAGTCTCCACTCTACTAATTTAAGTCTTCCATCCCTCTAATCAATTTAGTTGCACTTAGTCTCTGCACTCTCTCCAGCTCATTTATATCCCTCTTAAGGACTGGAGTCCAAAACTGCACTGCATACTCCAGATGAGGCCTCACCAGGGACCTATAAAGAGGCATAATTATGTTTTCATCCCTTGAGTTAATGCCCTTTTTTATGCAAGACAGAACTTTATTTGCTTTAGTAGCCACAGAATGACACTGCCCAGAATTAGACAACTTGTTATCTACAAAAAAAACCCTAGATCTTTCTCATTTAAGGAAACCAACACATTGCCATTTAGTGTATAACTTGCATTTATATTATTTTTGCCAAAGTGCATAACCTTGCATTTATCAACATTGAACCTCATTTTCCAGTTTGCTGCCCAGTTTTCCAACTTAGACAAATCACTCTGCAAAGTGGCAGCGTCCTGCATGGAACCTATAGTTCTGCACAATTTAGTATCATCTGCCAAAATAGAAACAGTATCTTCAATGCCCACCTCCAAGTCATTAATAAAAAAGCAAAGGACCTAGTACAGAGCCCTGTGGTACTCCACTAACAACACTGGTCCAATTAGAAAATGTATTTTAGCCAGTTCTCTATCCAGGTACAAATACTATGTTCCAGACCAACATTCCTTAATTTACCGAGTAACCTTTTATGTGACACTGTATCAAATGCTTTAGCAAAGTCTAAGTAAATCACATCCACTGCCATCCCAGAATCGAGGTCCCTGCTTACCTTCTCATAAAAAGAAATTAAGTTAGTCTGGCAAGATCTATTACGCATAAAACCATGCTGGCACACACTCATAGTATTATGATGTGCTATGAAGTTCAGTATCTTATCCTTTATTAGCCCTTCAAAAAGCTTTCCTACCACTGACGTCAGACTAACTGGCCTATAGTTTTGAGGCTGAGTTTTAAATAACGGCACCACATTAGCAATTCGCCAGTCTCTCGGCACCAGAGAGGCATTCTCTGGAAAAATTAAGTAAAGAGGTTTGGCAATCACAGAGCTAAGCTCCCTGTTTCACTGTTTATCCCATCAAGCACTTCAAAAAAACCTTTTCCACAAATGTGATAACATTTTAAAATGTTTTCAATTCGGTATACTAAGAAACTTAGGGATGCCCTTCTAATAGCTCATAAAAGGGGATGCGAACCCCAAAAAATAAAATTCTGCTTATTGAAAGAAAATGTACTTCATTCATTTAACATTATCTTAACAATATCATTATTTTCCTGTCCCTTTGTGTAAACCTGGTTCTGATTTTTGAAATATGGACATCTCCTTTAAGGGCTGAAGGATGAAGAAAATTATTTGCACAAGTAAACTAAAAATGATCCTGTCTATTCTAGTAGCCAGCCTTTCAATCCTTTTCACCTGCAGTAAACTTTCCAATGCTTTCCCCTTGTTGAATGTAATATATGACATTTTGTCAATGGATTCTTTCGCACTCAGTCCCTGTGCCTCGTATCGTTTATACATAAACCATTTCGTTCAAGGCCAAATCAGCCCTCAACAATCACAGTCACATCATTGCAAATGGCACAGAGGAGAAGGGTCTGTCCACTGTAAATCTGGCATCATGTGATCTATCTATACTTTCTCATATAACAAGATATAACAATAACTAATTTAAAAAATTAAAAAGTCAGATTGAACAAACTCATTTCCACACTAATACAAACCATTCAGGCATGGAAAAGATTTGCGGAAATCATTAATCCCTGCTTACAATTTGCACCAGGAAGGAACATTTCAGGCCACTGAACAGAATCCAGTTCAAATGCTCAAAGCAGCCAAACACATTCATCTGCTTTGGTAAATCATGAAAGTGAAACTGGAGTTCACCACAGGTCGACTGAGGATTTCACCTCTATCTCTCCCTCTCTGTTTACTCTGTGTCTTTTAAAGTAAGAAAATAGAACTGGCCCTGTTTTCACCTTATGCTAGATATGCATTTCCAATTGCTAAAGTAAACAGAGATTGGTGATTTTACCTTTGCCGACCTGTGCTGAACTCCAATTTCATTCTTTGATAAATATTCCCTTAATGTGTTAAAGGACAGGGAAAGTCGGGGGAATTCAAATTTGATAGCGCCCTCCCATCCCTTCTTTAAAATGCAAACTGGCCCAGGATAGTTTTTTCCATGGTAAGTTGCCACCATCTTCCCATATTTACCAAGGGATTCCAAGCACCTGATTCAGACTTTCAGATTTGGGTGCTGATTTATCAAGAGTTGAGTTTTAGTTTTTTTCTAGATTCAAGAACAAAAAGAAGCGAAAAAAGCAAGAGTATGAATATTCTTCAGAAGCTTGAATAGTCAGGATTTAATAAAGAATAAAACTACGAAAAGTCGCCAGAAAAAAAAAACTTTGCATGTAAAGGCTGGCGAGGTTCAGCAGGAGTCAATAGGAATTGACTCTCTAACAGCTTTTATTCTATGTTATATATTATTATTATATTATATAAAAATAATAAATATTATATATATATTTATTTTCCGAGTTCATTAAAAAATTCGAGTTTTTTTAGCTTCATTGAAGCTAAAAATTCTAGTTGGCGCACGTAGGAATATTCTGTTGAGGGTTTTTTTTCCCGTAAAATAAACTAGCGTTTGGGAAAAATTATTTTGTTAATTTTGTTTTTTAGCACTTGCAGTTTTTTTTCCTAACCTCAAAAATTAATAAATAGGCCTCTTGGTGTGTGTGCAATAGAGAACATTTCTGTATTGCTCATGCATCTAGTCTAAAGAGGTGCTGGGGATACCTGGGAAGTTATAGAAAAATGGAGGCACCACACTTTGCAGCAAACTACCTTTGACCAGCTGAGAAGGATTTTAGGAGAGCGTAAGATAAACAATTAGGGGCAGATTTATTTAGGGTCAAATATCGAGGGTTAATTAACCCTCGATATTTGATTGCCGAATGTAAATCCTTCGACTTCGAATATCGAAGTCGAAGGATTTACCGCAAATTGTTCGATCGAACATTTTCGATGGATTTTAATCCATCGATCGAACAATTTTTCTTTAACCAAAAAATTGTTAGAAAGCCTATGGGGACCTTCTACATAGGCTAAAATTGCACCTCGGTAGGTTTTAGGTGGCGAAGTAGGGGGTCAAAGTTTTTTTTAAAGAGACAGTACTTCGATTATCAAATGGTCGAATATTCGAACGATTTTTAGTTTGAATCCTTCGATTCGAAGTCGTGGTCGAAGTAGCCAATTCAATGGTCGAAGTAGCCATAAAAATCATTTGAAATTCGAAGTTTTTTTTAGTCTATTCCTTCACTCGAGCTAAGTAAATGGGCCCCTTAGAATCACTAGGAGGTGCCTAAAAATGGTGTGCACCAGCAGCCAAAGTCTGCCTACATTTCTAGTACAGGTATCCAGATCCACTATCCGGAAACCCATTATCCAGAAAGTCCAAATTATGGAATATCTGTCTCTCATGGACTCCATTATAATGAAGTGGTCCAAATTTTTAAAAATGATTTGACTTTTCTCTGTAATAATAAAACAATACCTTGTACTTGATCCCAACAAAGATACAATGAATCCTTATAAGAAGCAAAATCAGCTTTTTTGGGTTTTATTTAATGTTTACTTTATTTTCTAGTATATGAAGATCCAAATTACGGAAAGATCCTTTATCTGGAAAACCTCAGGTCCAGAGCATTCTGGATAACAGGTCCCATACCTGTAACAAATATAGCCTTCCCTGTTAATAACACTGGGGCCAAGTATAATTTGACCGGGACAGACCAGTAGAATACAGGCCAGGTGAAAAACATACAGCAAGAACAACAAACACAAGCTCACACCATAGAAGATAAGGTTGGCAGTTTAAGGCAGAGGAGCTTCCTGGTTTTTGAAATAATATTATTCTACCTGTTCAGTTACTAGGTAATATTGACTCATTTGCTGCCTTATAGAGTGGGGAAGAGCAATAACTTCATATCTAAACACTGATCTAGAATTGCTGATATAATTGGTTTTCCTACAGATATCAGTAACTCAGAACAGGAAACAGTAGTCAATAGAATGTATTTGAACATTTATTATACATTTCAGGCCGTGCCAGATAAGAGTTATTAGTGCAAAGTGATATGGCCTAGGAAACAATGAATCTGCCCATTCCTGGGAAGCTAGAGGAAAGAAACAAATAATTTATTGTAAATGCAATGCTCAATAAATGGCTTATTCTGCCTCAAGATGAGATTTATAGATGTCGTCAATAACAACATGCTAACACTATGATTTTTAGATATTGTTTTCATTATCAGCAATTTACCTAAAATGGACTATAACTGAAAAGACATAGAAAAGAATAAAAAAATAACCCCATAATCTGTGTGCTCTCAACGGGTCTCGTGAGCATACATGTTTTCAGTACATCTATCCTTAGTGTTCTACTGCTTGTGTCATAGTAATTGATTCCTGTGGTTCCCTTATCCGGAAACCCGATATCCAGAAAGCTCCGAATTACGGAATGACTGTCTCCCATAGACTCCATTTTATCCAAATAATCCAAATTTTTCTCTTTTCTCTGTAATAATAAAACAGTAGCTTGTACTTGATCCCAACTAAGATATCATTAATCCTTATTGGAAGCAAAACCAGCCTATTGGGTTTATTTAATGTTTAAATGAATTTCTAGTAGATTTAAGGCATGAAGACCCAAATTACGGAAAGATCCGTTATCTGGAAAACCCCAGGTCCCGGCATTCTGGATAACAGGTCCCATACCTGTATTAGTATAGGGGTTCAAGGGATGGATCTGACAGGTACAGCTGGACAGTCTTGGAGTAATCAGCTGTATCCTGGGATATAAATCTGATGCACGTGGGTCAGGCATTATATCCCACTTTTAATCCGGTTTTGGCACTTCTTCCTCAATTCCATGCTAATACTGGATGCCATGAAACTTCAAGATCACCATATCATTCCACTTTGTAATAGAAGCCTGATTATTTCCGTCCTGCCAGAGTCATATTTGACTTGCGCTTTAATAATATACATACAGCATGCCCTTCCCTGTAAATTCAAAGACAATATAAAATCATGCACTAAGAGTAATGCCCAGCTTCATAAAGACACCATATATTTTATATCACCAATTATCCAGTGCAAATTCAGTGTGCATTGCTCAATAAATAACCCCTTAAGGACAGGGGCAAATTGAGCAACTTTCATGTTTCTGCGCAGAAATCCGTAAATTATTAGCACTGAATAAATGGTGTAAAAAGTGATGTTAAAAAATGGTGCATTTATGAAACTGTGCCCTACTCTGTGCTAGAGTCCTGCAGCGGGTCGGGTTACCCGCAAAAAAAGCGGGTACCCTGCGGGATGAGGGTAGGATTTTCAGGTGCAGATATAGATGTGGGTCTGCGGCTCGGGTTGAGGGTCTTTTCTATATTTCGTATCTCATGTTATATTGTCTATATTTACTCCTTTTAAAATTTTACATAACTGTTTTCTTTTGCTGCCCACTTTTGATGATGTCACTTTCATGTTTGCAGCAACAGCGCTTCCTGTTTAACAGTAGTCGGCGGGTTACGGATCGGGTCGTGGATAAGGCAGTTGTGGGCTGGGGTTGGGTAGCGGATACAAGTGGGTAAATATGCGGATTGCTGTTCGGGTTGCAGGCTGCGGATCCGGGTCTCATGAATTGGTTCCACGCAGGACTCTACTCTGTGCGCTTGATTTCTCACTGTGAATCCGGGAATAATCCATTAAAAGAAAAGAATCAGTGGGGGTCATTTATCAACACTGGGCAAATTTGCCCATGGGCAGTAACCCATGGCAACCAATCAAATTGCTGCATTCATTGTTCTACTTGCAGCTGGCTTTAAAAAGCTAATCACGGATTGGTTGCTATAGGTAACTGCCCATGGGCAAATTTGCCCAGTGTTGATAAATGAGCCTCACTTTCCTTTTACATTGCCTGTTTGCTGTATTTGACATCATTATCTTACATCACCTTAGACCTACCTGAGAGATAAATTTGGATATCAGATAATGGACCTGACCCCTAATGTGCATCATTCAGACTAATATGTACATCGTTCAGACACGCAAGGGAGTGCCACGCTCTGCACGTAGAGATGGGATTCCAGTCCAGAACAGATGCAGAACCTGCCAGAGCATTGATGCAAATGCATTTTAAATGAGTGCTCTTTTGGGGTGTCTAGGCCCCAGTCGTGAGCTCCAAGTTCCCCCCCCCTTGCATAACTTGCAACTGCAATCGTGGAAAGGACCGGGTGAGTCCATATAGTTTCCCGCGGGCAGCAGATCTGGGTCCGAGGCCGAGGTCAACCCAGTGTCCACCGCAGCCAAGTCCAACCCTGTGTCCTGCTCAGATTAATGACCCCTGGTGGCTTTATAACTGTGAGTCCTTTTTTTCTTTTCATCTGGTGCCACGTGCATCTAATAGCAGTTGGCTACATTTCCTAAGTCAAAGCTTAACCAGCATGACATTACTTCTCCTGTGGGAATTAGCAATTAAGATTGAATAATATCCAACTCTAGCACATTCTCACATAACAATGCCACGTGCAATAAATACTTAATGAGATCACAAATAGGTTTGGAGAATTATATGATTTAGAATTAGCGCTGCATTTCTACTCATTATATTGTGTGCCTAAGTACAAGATTTATCTAGCTATTCACAGAAAATCAGCTATACACAATGGATGAAAGGCTCATATTAGAATTTCATTTTAAGGGGAAATTACAGCTGGACAGAATATTAACTACGCTCCTGTTCTGTTATGAATGGTCTGTGTAAGTCTAATTAGCCTCACAAGGAACCAGTTAATGTAGAACAATGGCAATTAGCTTAATGTGTTCTTCATACATTGCTTCTGAAGTCTCAATAAATAAAGCAGGTGAAATAGGCCTATAAATAAATAAATGGGGACAATTTGATTTATATGTCAGCGCTGCCGTCAGAGTTTCCGGTGTTCCTCCGAAACATTAGTAAAGGTCAGTTCTATGAGTGGGAAACATATGGTATATGTGTACTTGTCACTATGTCATCACCAATGTCCATGCAAATATTTTCCTACATAGAATAAGAGTTCCTAACTGCGCAATAATTATCCATCAATAAACTGTAACCGAAGAAACCTAATAAAGTGTTATCTCCTTTTACACACAAAATCTAAACTAGCTCTTGAAATTGTTTACTATCAGAAAGGCCAACAAAGTTCTTGCAATAAGTTGCCGACCATCTGTCTGGAAGGAGTAAGACCTTTATTAAATATGCATTGGGCCCTGCAGAGGAAGCAGTGTAGTGCGTTTTGCATGTGTCCCAATACAAGATCAAAATATATCAAAGAATAATAAAAACTGACAGTAAAGGAGAACTAAACCCTAAAAACAAATATGGATAGAAATGCCATATTTTATATACTGATCTTACTGTAGCAGCCTAAAGTTGCAGAATTTCAAAACTGGGGGTGGTCACCATTAGGAGTGTCAGTGGCACTGCACATGCTCAGTGGGCTCTGGGCAGCTGTTGAGAATCTAAGTTTAGGGGTTGTTGTAAATCATCAAGCAGATAATGAGGTTCATTTTCAGAAGCTGATGCTATGGGACTGATTATAATTTAATACACTGTCATGAATTAGCCTTGTATTGTGACTGTTATATTCAATATATACTGTATATTTTGAGTTACTCCTTAAAGGGATTCTGTCATGATTTTTATGATGTACTCTATTTCTAAATTACACTGTTTACACTGCAAATAATTTACTTCCTAATATGAAATTTAATTCCTGAACCAGCAAGTGTATTTTTTTTAAGTTCTAATATTGATGTGTAGGCAGCCATCTCAGGTAATTTTGCCCGGTCATGTGCTTTCAGAAAGAGCCAGCACTTTAGGATGGAACTGCTTTCTGGCAAGCTGTTGCTTCTCCTACTCAATAACTGAATGTGTCGCAGTGGTACCTGGCTTTTTTATTGAGTGCTGTTCTAGATCTACCAGGTGTAATGGAAGATGGTGAACTTACCCCACGCGATGTCCAAGATGGCGACCTCCTGCTCCACCATGCGGTTCTTCCTGGTCGCAATGTGACGGCGTCAGAAACGAGTCGCTCCCGGATTGGTCGCCGGCGACGGAATGGACGCCGGCGTCAGAATGTGCGTCGGCGTCAGGACGCTAACGTGAGGACGCCGGCGTCAGCGTCATGACGTCATCGCGTCAAGTTTTGGCGCCAACTTTGGACTATTTATTCCTGACTGCCCTTTACCTCCTTGCCCAATTATAGGTCTATCTTGCATAGTTCCTGGGTGTGATTTACTGCTTTCTGATTATCTGTGTACCGACTTCTTGCCTGTTTTACGACTCTGATCCTTGCTGCCTGTATTTGACCATTTGCCTGTTTTCGACCATCCTCTTGATAAATCCTTTTGTACCGCGAACTTGGTGTTATTGCCTCCTCCTTGGTCCGCACTACATCGGAGCCTTCGGGCCCTGACAGTATAATTGGGCCATGGACCCCTCGGAGGAGCCCCAAGTTCCAACCGATGTCGGCAGAGCCGTTCATGGATTGGCTTCTCGCATGCACTCCTATGAAGCCCAGCAAACCCACTTCGGCCAGGCACTAGAAGCAATCTTGGAGAAGCTGTCTGCCTTATCTCCTGTGGCTCCAGTTCCTATGCCTGTTCCTGCAACCCCGCTCCAGGTTTCCGAGCCTCGCATCCCTGCACCTCCTCTCTACAGCGGTGATCCGGAATCATGCCGTGGTTTCATCAACCAGTGTGAAATCCAGTTCACCCTGCTTCCAGGTCAGTTCATCTCGGAGCGAGCAAAGGTGGGCTATATTATCACCCGCCTGCAAGGGAAAGCTTTGGAGTGGGCTTCTCCTCTTTGGGAGAAGGAGGATCCGGTAATCGATGATGCCAGGGCCTTCATCCGGGACCTTCGCACAGTATTCGATGCTCCTGGTCGAGCTACTTCTGCCTCTGCCCGTTTATTCCAGCTGCAGCAAGGGACTCGTTCAGTTCCTGAATATGCCATTGAGTTCCGAACTCTCGTGGCAGAAACTTCGTGGAATAACGATGGATACCATGCTGCCTTTTACAACGGTCTGGCGATGCGCATCAAGAACGATCTCGTATCCCGTGAGATTCCTCCTCGATGGGAGGACCTTGTTGCGTTGGCTGTAAAGGTTGACACCCGACAGAGGGAGTTCCAAGTCGAACTTGACAGGGATCGTGCTAGGAAGTTTTCCAGGTTTCAACCCACCCTGGCTCCACGCTTCCAAAGACCCCTACTCCCCAGTACGGCTTCTAATCTTCTTCCTCCTCCTCCTGTGACACCTGCTACTTCTTCTTTGCCATCTGAAGAACCAATGCAGATCGGTCGGGCACGCCTTTCCGAACAGGAGAAGCTACGGAGAAGGGCTGCTGGGTTATGCCTCTACTGTGGGGGAAAAGCTCACTTCGCCCAAGAATGCCCAGTGAAGCCGGGAAACTCCAAAACCTAGGTAAGCTTGGGGAGACTTACCTGGGTGGAATTTGTTCTTCTCCCCATCCATCTGCTCAACTTTTTCTTCTTCCTGTTCAAATCCAGTTCGGCTCCAAGAAGATTTCTTCTCAGGCCTTCCTCGATTCTGGTGCTGCAGGCAACTTCATGGATCGTTCCTTTGCTGACAACCATGTCATCCCGCTGCAACCTTTGGCAACCCCTCTTCGTGTCCTGGCGATTGATGATCGTCCCCTTTCTTCTGCCATCATCTCGCAGTCTACTCAGGAACTTTCCTTCAAGGTGGGCACTATGCATTTGGAGAGACTGTCTTTTCTTCTTATTGATTGCCCTTCAACTCCTGTGGTCCTGGGATTGCCTTGGCTGTGTGTTCATAATCCAGTTATTGATTGGTCCATCTCACAAATATCCCGTTGGAGTCCATTTTGTGTACACAACTGTTTGCCTGCTGCCCCTGTCATCAAAGTTTCTTCAGTGTCTTCGAATTCTTCTCTTCCTCCTGTATACCAAGCCTTTTCCGATGTCTTTGATAAAAAGTCCGCTGAGACTCTCCCTCCTCATCGCCCCTATGATTGTCCTATCGAACTTTTACCCGGCTCAATGCCTCCTCGAGGCCGCACTTATCCGCTGTCTCCCTCCGAAACTTCTGCTATGAAGTCCTATATCCAGGAGAATCTGCAAAGAGGGTTCATTCGTCCTTCCACCTCCCCTGCTGGAGCAGGATTCTTCTTTGTTGAAAAGAAAGACGGAAGTTTGCGGCCCTGCATTGACTACAGGGGGTTAAATAAAATCACCGTAAAGAACAGATATCCCCTTCCTCTCATCTCTGAACTTTTTGATCAGCTCAAGGGGGCTAGTTTCTTTACCAAGTTGGATCTACGTGGGGCCTACAATCTCATTCGGATTCGCGAGGGAGATGAATGGAAGACCGCTTTTAATACTCGTGATGGCCATTACGAGTATCTCGTCATGCCTTTCGGCCTTTGCAATGCTCCTGCGGTCTTCCAAGAATTGGTTAATGATATTTTTCGTGATCTTTTGGGACAGTGTGTGGTCGTGTACCTAGACGACATTCTTATTTTTTCCAGAAAACTTTCCGATCATCGTTGTCAAGTACGTGAAGTTCTTTCCAGATTGAGGAAAAACAATCTCTTTGCCAAGCTGGAAAAATGCACCTTCGAAGTTTCTTCTATTCCTTTTCTTGGCTACATCATTTCTCCTCAAGGTTTTAAGATGGATCCCGCCAAAGTTTCTGCAATTTTGGATTGGCCCCTTCCCACGAGCGTTAAGGCAGTCCAGAGGTTTATTGGCTTCGCCAACTATTATAGACAATTTATCAAAGGCTTCTCTTCCAAGATCCATCCAATTCTGGCCTTGATCCGTAAAGGGAATAAACCTCAACACTGGCCTCCTCTAGCTCTCGAAGCCTTCAAGACCCTCAAGGAAGCCTTTTCTTCTGCCCCTATTCTTCGACATCCTGAACCCTTACAACCCTTCTTCATTGAAGTCGATGTCTCCGATGTGGGTGCCGGTGCTGTTCTGTCCCAAAGATCTTCCTCTGACGGGAAACTCCACCCGTGTGCTTTTTTCTCTAAAAAATTTTCTTCCCCTGAGCAGAACTATGATGTAGGCAATCGGGAGTTACTTGCCGTTAAGTTGGCCTTGGAAGAATGGAGACATTTGCTTGAGGGTTCTTCTATTCCTGTGACTATCTTCACCGACCACAAGAACCTTGAGTTTATTCAATCCCTCAAGCGCCTCAATCCCCGGCAAGCCAGGTGGGCACTTTTCTTCTCTCGTTTTAATTTTATTATCACTTTTCGTCCTGGCTCCAGAAACAGGAAGGCTCACGCTCTGTCCAGAAGCTTTGCCCCTGAAGATTCCTGTCCTGAAGATCCTGTACCCATTGTACCTTCTTCCAAGATTATCGCCGCCATATTTCCCTCCTGTGCCTCTCAGTTACTTTCTGCTCAGTCTTCGGCTCCTGCAGAGACCCCTCCTGGTATTGCCTTTGTCCCTCCGGAATTTCGTCATGACATCTTATCTTAAGCTCACAGTTCCAAACAGGCTGGCCATCCTGGGATTAAGAAGACAACTGAACTCTTGTCCCGTTTGCTCTGGTGGCCGTCCCTAAGGAAGGATGTCAAAGACTTTGTTTTGTCCTGTTCCACCTGTGCTGTTTCCAAGTCCCGACATTCTCCTCCCAAGGGTTTACTCTTGCCTCTTCCCATTCCATCTCGTCCTTGGACTCATTTAGCGATGGATTTCATTGTCGATCTCCCTGTTTCATCTGGCCACACTGTCATCTGGGTGGTGATCGACAGATTCAGCAAAATGGCTCACTTCACGCCCCTCCGGAAACTGCCTTCTGCTCCTGAACTCTCTTGACTTTTCATCAAACATATATTCCGTCTTCAAGGTTTTCCTACCGAGATTGTGTCCGATCGGGGGTCCCAGTTTATTTCCAAGTTTTGGAGGTCTCTTTGCAAAGCCCTTAACATTTCTCTTCAATTTTCTTCCGCCTACCACCCGCAGTCGAATGGAGCCGCTGAACGAGTTAATCAGGCCTTGGAACAGTTTCTTCGTTGTCATGTGTCCTTGTGCCAGGATGATTGGTCGGATCTCCTTCCCTGGGCTGAATTTGCCCACAACAACGCCCTGCATTCTTCTTCCCAGAACTCTCCTTTCTTCTGTGTTTATGGTCTCAATCCTTTGGCATTTTCTCAGGATCTTCTTCTTACCAATGTACCTGCGGCCAATGACCAAGCTGCTCACATGTTGGCTATTTGGCATGCCACTGCGGCAAACTTGGAGAAGAGTTCCCTGGCGCAGAAAAAGTTTGCTGACAAGAGAAGGATTTCTTCCCCTCCATACAGTCCCGGTGATAAAGTTTTTCTTTCCACACGCAACATTCGTCTCAAGATTCCTACACCCAAGCTTGGTCCTAGATTCATCGGTCCCTTCCCTATCATCGAAATCATCAATCCTGTGGCTGTTCGTCTTCAACTTCCTCCTGAATTGCGGATACCCAATGTTTTTCATGTGTCCCTGCTTAAACCTGCCATGTCTTGTTCTTCTTCTTCTTCTTCTTCCCCAGCTCCTGTTTTGGTTGACGATCACAAGGAATTTGAAGTCAAAAGAATCCTGGACTCTCGTATTTCCCAGGGCACTCTTCAATATCTTATCGAGTGGAAGGGGTTCGGTCCTGAGGAGTGTTCTTGGGTGAGAAGTTCCGACGTACATGCTCCTGTCCTGGTTCGTAAGTTCCACAGACTCTTTCCTTCCTCCCCTAGCCTCGGTGGTCCTGAGGCCCCCCCTAAGGAGGGGGGTACTGTAATGGAAGATGGTGAACTTACCCCACGCGATGTCCAAGATGGCAACCTCCTGCTCCACCATGCGGTTCTTCCTGGTCGCAATGTGACGGCGTCAGAAACGAGTCGCTCCCGGATTGGTTGCCGGCGACGGAATGGACGCCGGCGTCAGAATGTGCGTCGGCGTCAGGACACTAACGTGAGGACGCCGGCGCCAGCGTCATGACGTCATCGCGTCAAGTTTTGGCGCCAACTTTGGACTATTTATTTCTAACTGCCCTTTACCTCCTTGCCCAATTATAGGTCTATCTTGCATAGTTCCTGGGTGTGATTTACTGCTTTCTGATTATCTGTGTACCGACTTCTTGCCTGTTTTACGACTCTGATCCTTGCTGCCTGTATTTGACCATTTGCCTGTTTTCGACCATCCTCTTGATAAATCCTTTTGTACCGCGAACTTGGTGTTATTGCCTCCTCCTTGGTCCGCACTACATCGGAGCCTTCGGGCCCTGACACCAGGCAGGGGTTGATATCAGTCCAACTTGCAGTACAGCAGTAAAGAGTGTCTGAGGTTTTTCAGAGCACAAGTCACATGACTTGGGGCAGCTGGGAAGCTGAAAATATGTATAGCCCTAGTCAGATTCCAAAATTAAATATAAAAAAAATTCTGTTGGAGCATCACTATTAACTGATATATTCCCATGACAGTATCCCTTTAAGTTCAGGAAGCGACAGCTGCACAGAGAATGTACAGCGAATCAGCAGAAAAGAAGATGGGGAGCTATTTGAGGCATATTTGCTATACTATAAAGTCGAGGGCAGCCATGTGCTTAGGGTCCATCTTGTGCTAGCTCTGACCTGAGCAGGCATGCAGAGCTTGAGTGGAACCTAGTCAAGTCAGGTCTAGTAAGGACAGGCTACTCACCTTAAGAGGTCACTCTAGAACTGACAGATAGACAGGCTATTTAGCTTGAGGCTCCTCCGAGGAATGTGAGTGGGATTATGATCCCGGGTACTAATTGCCCAGAAGTAGGGACAATGGGTCGAAGTGAATTTTCGAAATAAAAAAATTAGAATTTCGAAGTAATTTTTGGGTACTTCGACCATCGAATAGGCCAAATTCGACTTAAATTCAAATTGAAAAACCTTCGAAAATTCGACCACTCAAAAATGGAAGTACTGTTTCTTTAAAAAACTTCGAATTCAACACTTCGCCACCTTAAAGGGCATGTAAAGTCTAAAATAGAATAAGGCTAGAAATGCTGTATTTTGTATACAAAACATAAACATGAACTTACTGCACCACAAAGCCTAATCAAACAAATAATTTATGCTTTCAAAGTTGGCTACAGGGGGTCACCATCTTGTAACTTTGTTAAACATCTTTGCAAGACTAAGACTGTGCACATGCTCAGTGTGGCCTGGGCTGCTTAGGGATCGTCATAAACAAAGCTACTTGAGTTCTGCATGGCTGGGAAGTAAGGCGGGGGCTCCCCTTGCTGTTCATAAGTATGATTGTTTCCCTGCTCAGCAGTTAGGGACAATTCCTATCCACAGCAGTAAATGAAGGAAGAATTTCACTGCATACAGTCAGGTTTCTTATAAAAACTGTACACATTTTTTAATTAAAGTATATTGGAGATAGGTTTCTTTTTCATTAAAGAAAGTAAAAATGGGATTTTATTTTTTTGCCTTTACATGCCCTTTAAGGAAAAGGCTGAAAGCTGAGTGTACTCTGAGCAGCTGTTGTGTAGATCGTCCCATTCCTGTGGGGGACAGCTACTGACCAAAAGTGCTGTGAGTATATGCCTATCCACTGTTAATATATGATCCTGTTTGTTCTGTATGTACACTCCATTGAGGATTGTTATTGCTCAATAAATGTGTTGTTTGGTTAAGTTATAAGAACCACTGGCGCACAATTATTGCACCCTGCATAAAGTTACAGTTACACTACACCCTGCCTCTACAACGTTTGCCAGGGCTTACTCCATAAGATTTAAGATCTCATCCAGAGTGGAGCTCATTGTTAGAGAATGGTGCACTCAATTTACTATAGCAATACACAATTAAAAGATGGCTCCTCCCCCCCATGACAACGTCTCAGATATTATCTTGCGTTTGTGAGTCTGACTGAAGACCAAGGCAGAGATATGGCTCTATATGGAAAAAGACACCATAGACGTTTTCTTGGAATAATACATTTAAGGTACAGCTGGGGCTTGACTTGGGTGTCCACAACTATAGATCCAGCCTGGATGCAGGGAAGGCCAGTTGGTGCTGTTGTAAAAGATGTAGCCATGAGGTAGAAGAAGTCTCAGCTAACAGCTTGGACAAAAAGGGTGTATGTTAAACACTCTTAAAAGCCTTGAATAAATATATT